>NC_088200.1:52537941-52871567 GCF_028769735.1 Zonotrichia leucophrys gambelii
TGTTTCAGTTCATGAAGGATGTAGACATTTCTGTTCAAGTCCTAGTGTTATGGATATTTACTCTATGACCATACAAAAAGAAAACAAATGGATAGAGAGGTAAATTTAGAAGACTAGAGGAAGAGTAGATATCCATATGTAAAGATGTTTCCTAAGAGAACAAGATTAAATTAAATTACTAGGTGGTATTTGCCCAGAGAAATGGGGCATGTCACCTCCCTGGGGGTTTCAGAGCCAGACTGGATGGGGGTCTGCTCTAGTGTGAGATGTCTCTACCCAAAGCCAGGGTGTTGGAACTAGATGAACTTTCAGGTACCTTCCAACTCAGGCCACTCTGTGATTCAATGTTTCTGTGATTCTATGATTCAATTTTTCTTTGATATGACTAAGAAGAAAATACAGAAAACTCCCAACACACAATATTGATGAATGTATCTATTGGGTTTTTCTTTAATTGCCTATTGCATTAATTTCAAAATATTTCAGTAGAAAATGACACCTATCTTTAATCTGTAGTCTATAGCTATGGCAATTAAAATCTCCCCTTGATGATGTTTAATTTTTCCCTTAAGTGGTATTACATTTCATTTCTAAGGGGATCTGTGTCTGCTTCTTTATACATATATGCTGTATCCTAGCTAGAGACACCCGTTCAAAAGATAACCATATTTCAGTCATTGAATTGGTGGTGAGGAAAACAGGTCTCACTGTTAACGACTCTGCGAATACTAAATGGTATACAGATGCTCTGCCATTTCTATATTAACTTGCATTCATAATAATATTTTATAGAACTGAACTGAAAGTTACACTAGTGGATGTCAGCTTACTGCAAAGTGACCAGTTGTTCTAGTTACCCCTCACCAGCCAACACTTAAAAACTGATTTCTGGGAAGCACAGTTTGAAAATATCCATGCATTGTTCCACATTCCCTTGACAGAAGGGAGGTCTGTTCAAATCTAGCAGTCCCCACAGACTTCTGACAAACCCACTTTTGCTTTCATTTCTGTGTTTGTGGCTCTACACGTGTTACTCAGCCTTCCTTCTGCACTGAATTTATCAGTGGCCAGGGGCAGCTGTGTGGATCAAGACACTGTCACTTCTTCCACTCAACAGCTGCTCTCAGCCGAGCTGTTTAACACAGAAAATAGCAGGGAGTGCAAGACCAGCCTTGTTCAAAGTCACTTCTACTTCCAAGAATTTAGGAACATCAGGTGGACGCACTGCAAAGCTAAGGAAATCTGATATACTGTGCCAACACAGCCCCTGCCTTCCAATATCAGCCTCTCCGCAGACACTGCAGCGAGGCCAGAGAGGAAAAATTTGTTTGCAGAGAAATTGTCTGTGTTGAAAGAGACTGAGACCGCATATATTTGAGGTGCAAGTGTCAGACTGATGGTTGTACGAACAGGCTTCGAAGGTGTTCTCCTCGGCCTTGGGGAAGATGTATTTTTCCTTCATATCTCTCTTGCCTTCAGTAGAACTGGGATTTTGATGAATTGCTGCTAGCTAGTTTGTGGGTATCCATTTCTTTCAGTTTTAAGGAATTTAGCTATCCAAATGGATACATAGACCTCAGCATAACTGATGCCACCTTGAGTAGCAGTAGCAGTTCATGTTTATTGAAGAAGAGTAGCTGTTATCTGTTCCCCAGAAGAATGGATTGTGCAATATCGATCCAAGGCAGCAGCTGGCAGCTGATGATATATATCAAAGAACACACAGATTTTCCACTAACTTTTGAACTTTACTTCAAACTTGGAAATGAAAGTTACAAACAAGAACATTACTCTTAATATTTAGGTTGTCACCATGCTTAGGTCCTCTGTAGTCTCAGGTGTTCTAGGCTGGGTTATCACTTCCATCAGGAGAGTTTCTGTCTCTTTAAAAACTGTGGTTATTGTTTTAACATGCTATGACTGTCTAATTGAAGCTTTTTATCCTGCTAAGCTCTTTGTTTCAGTATAACTTTTCAAAGTGCAATGCATGGATTCAATTCATCTTGTGAGCATTAAACCCTTTTTAATGATTTTTCAGTTTGTCCAATTATGTTTATAAAGTAACTACCCTGCCCACATTGATATTACAAGAAAACATGATGAGAACTTCTTTCTGTGTCTTCATTAAGCCCGTCATTATTTCCTGTACTTGTATCTCTTTTCTCCTTCCCTAACATTCCTCAAAAGCTGTTGTGTTTTGTCTCAACTGACTTCATGAGAAACTGTGAGATTCTCATGGTGCTCTTTGGAAATGTATATTGTAGAAGCTCATTTAAGTGATTTATGCAATTAGGAAAATGCACAAGCAATGGCTTCAGGTCATACTTTTAATGAAACCCAAATGCAGGTAATGAAGTTGTATTTGAAAATAAAAATTTTGCATAGCTCAGCTGCCATCAACACAAACTGAAGCAATTCCAAACTTGCTTGGGAAAAAATGATGTTAAAATTAAATGCAGAGGAAATGCCTGAGCGATGCAGCTGCCTGTGCAGTTCCACAGACCTGTAACAGTTGTCTCTAATCTGTCTCACCTGTCTCCATGGAGTGTTGTGTCACAGGCTTTGATCACCTACAGCCTGAGTTATTCCAGAACTGTCAGAGTAAAGTCATGAGGCAGAAAGCAGAGGGTGTGTGTGTGGGTGTGTGTGTTTTTGAAAATCCCAGCTGGATAACTCTTACCAAAAAGTTTCTACTCAAACACAAAAACACAGATTATTTTCCCACAAAACGAGATAAAAGCGTTCTGAGAAGCAGCCAATCAGAGTTTACTCAGGAGTTTATAAAGGTTGGGTTTTTCTCACACTGAGACAAAGACAGATTATTGAAAAATGAATGAAAACTAATCCCCGTTGAATTGTTTCTTCATTCAGGACTCAGGTCTGCTCTCTACACGTGTGGTTTAGACCTGGGCAGTTGTCTGGATTTTTTTCAAATGCAATTTGTCCAATGGACTGAATAAGTGGGTTCAGATTAAAGATTCCTGAACTGAACCAGAAAATTTTACTGTCATTGGCAAAGTATTGCCATCAGAAAAGAAAGATTTGCAGAAAGATTTGTAATACTGCCAATTTAAAAAGAAGATAAAAGCTTGAGCAAAGGCTTTGGCCCTAAGAACCTTACACATAGATGAATGCTGAAAGAGCAACAAAATGAACATCAGTGTAACAGCATGCCCAAATTCAGTAAGATAATAGAGAAAAGTGTGGAGTATAAGGAGTAAAAGAGGAAAAAAAAGAAATATTGCCATTGACAGGTTTTCAGAGAGAATCTCCATTATAAAATGCTGTAGCCTGTAGAGGCTGCTGAGTCAGACATGCACTACTGACAGCAAAGATAGCTGAAACAGACTTGATAGTTTAAGAATATTTTAAGAAAACTAGCATCTTTCTACATTGTGCTCCATTACCAGGCCACCAAGAATCATTGGGCTCCTACTCTTTTTATCACAAGCTGTGATATTTCATCCATTCTTAAATTCAATTTGCATTCAATTAAATCTTGTATTTTGAATTAACTTTTGACTATGAAGTTTCAGAAATTAAGAATCCATCACATTGCACAGTGTTTTGTTCTCATTATTAATCAGCTTCTTTTCAAAAAGATCTCTTACTTAAAATTTTGATATACAAGGCTGTAATGCAATTTGTCCTAACTCCTTTCTAACTGGTAAAAGATGAGTTTCAAAAGAATTATTTTGTCAGTGCTGAAAACAGATCTTATGTTGGTTATTTTGGTTGTTGGGTTTCAGTTTTTCTGAATGACAGTGTTATGTATTAAAAAAAAATAATAAAAATTAGATGCACATCTCAGCAATGCCTAAAAATATTTGAGCTAATTTTCTATTGTTAGTATTTTGTCATAATTTTAGCAACAAGCTGTAGGAAGACACAAGTATACATTAAAGACTTGAAAGCTACCACCCAGAAAAAGATTCAGAAGGGTCCATATTGATAGGGCATAACATCTAAGCACTAGGATGGTGAAGAGTCCTTAACAGAGAATCACCCCTAAGCAAGATCAGCAGAATGTGTCTCCCAGTCTATAAAGCTGCTGAATGACTGATGATGGTAATCCCCTGAGGGAACTTAGCATAAGCAAAGAAAAGACCCATCTCTGCAGAACTAACACCTAGGATGGTGCTCAATCCACCTCAAAACATTTACTGTTTCACACAGGATTTTTCTGTGAGAGAGGTTAGGTTCAAGGATGGTTTAGACACCACTATTTACAAGCAAGGAAATTGCTCTGCTTCACTCCAGCTCTGACCTTTTTAATTGACAGCAGACACCTATCATTTGCATATTATTCATCACATAATCAAATCATTGTCTCTATCCTCTACATTGTCTTCTATTAGAATCAATTTATCCTATTGACAGTGTCCATATGTCCTTTCTGTTTTCCTGTAATCTGTATGTCAGGAAAGCACAAAGTTTTTGGAAGGGAAGACAAGGCAGAGGAAGGAGGTTTTCATGAGTGCTTTGCTGTCTGTTGACCTAAGTACAGCCACGGCCTTTGCCTTACGTGGCTGGTCTGCTGTCCCGTGGTGCTTCAGGAGCAGAGAGGCTGCAGGCTGCAGCCAGGAACTATAGCAAGGCAAAAACAATCCCAGAAGCAACCAGGTCAGTGTCCCTGATACTTCCCTTCACAGGCCAGAGTCCAAACACAGTTCTAATCTTCATCTCAGCCTGTATAACATTGGCTTCACAACCTGCCCCTGCCCCAATAGATCTCATAATGACAGTAAGTCAGCAGAGTCAAGCCATTAAACTTCTCCAGGGTTGACTGAGGAGCACAGTCATTTTGCTACATGGCATTTGGAAGACAGCAGGTTGTTTCTTTTTCAGACATCCCCAGTTGAAGAATCATTTCCTGTTTAAAATACAGGATTTATTACTGACTTGTTCATTTCTTGAGGGCTGTGGTAGTGATGGGGTTGTAGAGCAGATGACAACTGATAAGTGACTCATCCATTTCTCTGGGAACAGATGGCTAGCAATTCCAGAAGATTTAATAGCTGGAATGTCCCCATTTTTCCCAGTTTCTGTTTTCCTGGCACTTTGCAGAAACAGAGTTCCTAGAAATTTGCAGCTTTTGTAAATCAATCTACTTGACACTCTTTGGTTTTAATGGTGCATCATTTTACGGTCAGTGATTCAATTGTAATTAACCCACGTACTTCCTTGATTATCTGGCAGCTACAGCTGCCAAGTGGTGCTGCACAGAGACTCTTCACATGTCACACTCCTATCAGTTCCAGATTTCAGCATATCAGTTCCCTGATAGCTCTCTAAAACCATCCAAGAGGATGTTGTAGGGAGGAGGAAGTTGATCTTTTCCTCAGGTAGCAAGAGAGAAGACAAGGAGAAATTACTTCAAGAAAGTGGCAACAGATATCGAGAAGACAGAGGTACTAAATTCTTTGCCTCAGTACTCACTGGCAATCGGGCTTCCTATGTCTCTCAAGACCCTGATCCTTTGGGTGGGTGCAGGAGCAGCGAAGTCCCTCCCACTGTAAAAGCAGGTTCAGGACCACTGGGTGAAGCTGAATAGCTCCAAGTCCATGACACCTGATGACACATATTCTCCAGTCCTGAGGGATCTGATTGATGCTGTTGCCAAGACATCATCATATTTGCCAAGGCAAAGTCATTGATGGCTGGAAAAGAGGGAACATCACTCCCATTTTTAAAAAGAGGAGAAAGAAAGACCTGAGAAACCACAGATCAGGGAACCTCACCTCTGTGGCTGGGAAGATCATGGAGCAGATTCTTCTAGAAGCCATTTTATGGTACATAAAAGACAAGGACTTGAGGCAGCTAGCACAGCATCATGCCTTACTAAGTGCAAATTATGCATGACCAACCTGGTGCCCTTCTAGGACAGGGTGACAGCAATGATGAGAGAAGACTAACAGACATCATCCACCTAGATTTCTTCAAGAGTTTTGGTTCTGGTCCCATACGATTTGGTGGCTGGGCCATTCAGTGAATGAGGAATTGGCTGGATGGATGCAGCCACAGAGTTGTGGTAAATGGCTCTTTGTCCACAGAACTCAGACCTGTCTTAGGACTAGGGCTTTTCAACATCTTTTTCGATGACACAGACAGTGGGATCGAGTGCAGCCTCAGCAAGGCTGGAGACGACATGAAGCTGAGTGATGAAGTTAACATAACAGACAGAGAGGGTACCTTCCAGAGGAACCTAGATAAGCTTGAGAAGTGGCCCACAAGAACCTAATTTAATTTAACAAGTCCAAGTCAAGGACTGCACCTCAGTCGAGGCAATCTTGGACATGAGCACCGACTGGAAGAACTCATTGAGAACATCCCTGCTGAAGAGGACTTGGGGGTTCTTGCCACTGAAAAGCTGCACACAAGTCAGCAATGCGAGCTCTCAGCCCAGCAGGCCAATTGTGTCCTGGGTTACATCCAAAGCAGCACGGCCAACAGAGAAAGTGAGGTGATTCTGCTCCTCTGCTCTGTCCTTGAGAGCCCACCTGAAGTATTGCATCCAGCCCTGGGGTTCTCAGCATGACAAAAACATGGACCTGCTACAATGGGTCCAGAGGAAGGAATGAAGAGGATCAGAGGGATGGAACATTTCTCTTAGGAAGACAGGCTGAGAGAGCTAGAGTTGTTCAGCCTGGAGAAGGCATCAGGGAGACCACAGTGTGATCTTCCAGTACCTTAAGGAGATTTACAAAAAGGAGGGAGAGGAAATTTTTGTCTGGGTAGATAGTAACAGGACAAAGGGCAATAGTTTTAAACTGAAAGAGAAAAAAAATAGACTAGAAAAATGAAAGAAATTTTTGCTTAGAGGATTATGAAGTGCTGGAACAGGTTGTCCAGATATGCTGTGAATGCCCTACCCTGGAAGTGTTGAAAGACAGGATGGATGGGGCCCTGAGCCACATGATCTAGTGAACTATATTCCTGTTCATGGCAGGGACATTGGAACTACCTGATCTTCAAGGTCTCTCCCAATCATAATCGCTCCATAATTCTATAACTCTAAGTTTCACCAAGGAAATTTATATTGGCTGTTCAGAAAATCCTTCACTAAATGGATTTTCAAGCCCTGGAAAAGGCTTCCCAGTAAGGTGGCTGAGTCACCATTGCTGGAGATATTTAACCTATGTTTAGTTGCGGCTTTTAGGGACATGGCTTTATAGTGGACATGTCTGTACTCTAGACATGGTTAGTGGCTGGATTCAATGATCTTTAGGTCCTTTCCAACCTAAACAATTCTATGATTCTGCAATTTTTCTCCTAGGAAAAATCCTGCCCCTCTGCAGTTTTCAGCTGTCTGCTCTGTGCCAGCTTTGGGCATGAAAGGTTTCTCTCAAGGCAAATGGCATTTCCTGATTTTTCCATGGCTGGGGTGATCAACAGGCCTGAGCGAATTAAGATTTCATTAGACTTCAGTGTGGGGCTCATCCTGGCCCTGCAGTAGCAATGAACCTGCTTCTGCAAAATGTAGTTCCCTTGAGTTCGTGGAAACAGCTGATGGCAGTCAATGTCTTGTTGGGCTGTTCTTCTGAGAACTGAAATTTATGGACTTGAATACATCACTTGAATACATCAGCCTTAACATAAAGGGAGGAAGAGGGGAAAGTGGGGACAGTGGCCCAAAAATTCCACTAGTGATTTTTTGGATAATCAAGAGAAAAGTTTAAAAATGACAAACATGTAGCCTGTAAACTTTCAGAGAGATTTGCAGCTTTTTTTTTTTTTCATCCCTGTCCTTTGAAATGACAGTTTCAGGAAGCACACATTTGATATGTAGCCAAAATGGTTGATGTTTTAAAAAACAAACCAAACAATCCCCCGCAAAACTGACACCCTTGCAGTCCTTTTGAGCTACAAATGCATTTAAAATGAAATTTTTGTATTGCTATTATCTTGTAAGAAATTCTAAGTTCTTTAGACACAAGGGAACCTGAAAAAATAACAAAAATATATATAATGAGACCCAGTCCCTCCTTCTGCCTTTTCCATTTGGGTTTGAAATTGCAATACCATATTTCTCTTTGTATTCATTCAGAGGAAGGGAATTTTTTTCTTCAAACCCTGAGAACACTGGACTAGTATATAAGTAAAATTTTCAATTTTTTTTCAACTCTGGAAGAGATGAAAAGGGAAAACCTCTATATTTTACTACATTTTTATTTCATTCCTTAGAATTACCTTCAAAACCGCCTTCTGTAGAACAGGTTAGTATGTACATGTACAGTGAAAGACTTTAAATATCTGGAAAGCAGAAAAAAAAATTCATTTTGACACTGCTGAATTAAAAAAAAAAGTGAAAATAATTATTGGTTTGGGAAAGTAATATTTTGCTGTACAAACTGTAAGAACAGCCTATGTCAATCAACCAATGTATTGCTTTTTTCTTTCATTCCCCGCCTGCGATGTTTTACTTCCATCTCTTTTGTCTTTAAATGAAACAATCTCTTTTTTATTTTTTCCCAATTAATTTAATTTCAGAATTATTTTTATGCTAAAACTAAATTCTGGGTAATTTTTCAGACAACTTTATGACCTATGATAAATAAACAAGGCTACATGCTAAGTTTAAATACAAGAACAGTCAGTCCATTTCATGCAGTTGTTACCAAAACCATGAACAGTCTGGGAATGTAGGAGTTTCGTTTCTCAGCAACCTACTGCAACACAGAAATAACCCTGTGCTCATCAGGGAAATATTAGTGGGCAATTGGCTTGCGGGCTATTAGTCTGTAAAATAAGCAAACCATTAATCATTAATTTCCTTTGCTCTAGTGCTGAATCAGCTGAAAGGTTCAAACAAACTAGCAGTCCTGCATGGAAATATTTAAAAATTATTTACCAGGCTTGAGGCCTTTAGTTACTGCGGCTGCAAAGTAACATCTGTTGGATAAGGGTCTGGACAACTTTCTATAGACAAATGTCTCTAATAATATGTGTGTATATATAAAAAAAGACAACAGATTCAGCCAGGCTAGACAATGATCTTAGAGAGTATGTCCCAAAGTCTCCTGGCTGTAGTGAGAACATCTACAGTGTTATTTTCTCATATTTCTTCTTTTACAGCTAAGTGGGCCAGCTTGTCACTTGTATTCATTTGTTCAACACTCAGAGGGCAAAGAGCCTAGATGACTGCAGGGAAATGCCATATCAATGCAAGACCTAGGGAGAAAGGAAAGAAGAAGGAAAATGGAATTTCAGGGAAATTCCAATGAGTAAAGAAGGCAGCGGAATGTTTCTGTGGAGTATAGAAGGCAAAGAGAGTATCCACAGTCCCATTCACAGGGCAAGAGGGGATCCAGCAGCCTCTGGTACACCCTGCAGGCTTAAGCACCCTCTCAGAGACTGTTCTTGGCCTAGAAACCTCTGTCTGATGCTCATCAAAATGCATGTCCCCACATAAAAAATCCACAGTGTGTGCAATGGGCTTGTATCCCTTTGTGGTAACTTGATTTTCCTGTATAGAAAAGAATCGTTATAGTTTAACCAAAAAAAGCTATGAATTTATGAGCACATCTTTCTGTGATTGAATCTATAGATCATCAATAATCAACAAAGAACAAGCTTTACATGACCATCAGGAAAAGCAAAATTCTTCTCATTCCTAGTAGGTCCTGAGGGACTTCTGCAGAATTCAGTGTACTTTACAAACTGTAAAGAAAAATAGGTAAGTCTTTTGCTGAACATTATTATTGTCTCCAAGAATCAGAACTTGCATGTACAAAAAGAAATCAAAATAAGAACTCTTGTGTAAGAATTTTCTGCCTGGAGAGCAGACAGTCACAGGAATAAAAATGCAGTTTTACTTTAGTATAACTCTGCTTATTAAGTGGGCTGCTATATAATACTAAACTGAACTTTTTTACATTCTACATGTGTACACACAGATGAAAGTAACAGGAAATTCTTTCCCCCACAACATTTTGTGGTGTATTAAGATCTTGGACATAAGGACTGAGTAATATGTCCCTAGGGGTTTTTTCTAAGTCTGCACATAAGCTGAGATTTTCCTCTTTTTTTTTTTTTTTTTTAAAGGTGCATTCATCTCATTGCTTTTCACAATTGAGATAGTGCTTTAAGTTTTAAGTTACTTAGAAGTGGTCCAGAATTAGGCTTCATAGATGGATATACAAAGTTCTCATCTTCAATGGCACTTCTCAGGGAGAATTTTGCTCAATCTGGTATTGCATTTGGGAGAGAATGTTTGTACTCAATGAACTCTGAGCTACCAGCTATTTAATTCCCCAGAGCTGTCATGAAGGTTTAAGTCTCGAAGTCTGGTGTCAGAAGTCAGTGAAGTATGTCACTAGCTTGAGTCCTAGAAAGAAGTCAAGGATAATATTTGCTGCTTTCCAGTGGTAATTATTCTCTGTGAAAACTCACAGACTGGTAAAAATCCTGAAACAAATAGTCTTAGTACTTTATTGGATAGGTACGATTTAATTGGGACTTTTCGTAACTTGTAATGCGTAAGTCATATTAGAGACTCTTTGAAAGATTTATGCATTGTAGTGCATTGTCAGCCACTTTTTCTACACTTCTTGGACTAAATTTTCAATTAGTTTATATGGTCATGGAAACTTTACATTGTAAATGAAGATGCCTTAGTTTATATCAGCTAGAATCTGAAGACTGACACGCTCACCAGCAGTGTTTCCTAATGCAGAAGTACCTAAGAAACCACAATGAAAAAGATGTTACCAATGTGTTAAAACCCAAAAAAATCCTGAAATTCAGGAATATATCATTCATTAGGTTGTTCTAAGCATTTTTGGTCCATGCATTTGCTTAAAAATCACTGTGTAACCTTGCAGCTTCTGACCAGGAAGGCCACAGGCAGCTGCGCATCTGCCAGCCTCGGACTCCACAACCAGGAGGGGTTGGGGATTGTGGTGTGCAGAGCCAGGATTTTGGCTCCATGATCCTGCTGGGTCTCTTCCAGCTTAGCTGTGATTCTATGGCCTCTCCGTGGGCTGTGAACCGGTGCCTGGGTATCTGTCACGCCACAAAGGGTAGAGAGTAGCCGCGCAGCAACTGGATGCACAGCCCAGAGAATCCTCGGCTTTGCATGGACACAGTTCAGATGTAGAAGTGTCATCTTCCAAACTGCAGCAACGGCATTAGTGCTATCTGCAAACTTGTGCTTTGAGCTTGTGTAGCTCGATCACCAGCCTATGTGTGACCCAAAAAATAGTTACTTGCATTTTTTCCTGTGTTTATTTCTATTTACTGATCATTTATACTCCCTTCAGCTGCTGAAGATGTCTCTCTAAATCTAACCATTTTGAAGTATAGTTGAGTGAGAGGTATAAAGATACAGATCATGCTGATCTCAGTTCCCCATTTCTGTGTTTTCAGATCATATATAAAGAGCCACATGGAAATAGTCATTGCTATAGAGCAGAACAACTGAAGCAAATCAAAATTCACTTCCTAAGGACCCACAGACTTACTGCCTCACACGGGTTAACCCTGTGCTTTATTTAATTTTGTTATTTAGAAATTCAGATGCTAAACAGATGTACTCATAAAAACCCAAACCAAAACAAACACACACAACAAACCCCAGCAATTTCCTATGAGAGCTGAGAAACTCACACAAAAAACATGATCTTCCTGAAGAATAACTACAAGACTATTTTTGTACTATGTCCTATACTTGTCTCCCCATGACACATACTGTGACCTGTGTCATGGAAACAGAGACAGACTGCTGTCAAATGTCCATGTGAACAATGAAAAGGAGGTGAACGTACTAAGACAAACCCAACCCCACTGAAAATTTTTAAGGAGAAGCTTGCATTAGTCTTTAACTTAGTACTTGCAGTGCCACCGTGGGAACAAAATGACTGTCCCTAGACTTTGGTATCCATTGTAAGTCTGTGAGACAGATCATCCCTCTAACCACTCCTCAGCTTCACGTACTCATCTGTCTCTGCACTCCCCACCAGCTCCTGTGGGAAAACACAGGGAAAGGATCTGCAGTACCAGCTCTTCCCACCATTCCACCCATTATGCCTTTGCGGAAGAGAAAATAGCCACATGGTTTTGTAGTGAGGCTCTACTCCACAACTGCTCACCCACAGGCACCTCTGAGGGAATATTTGGTCACCTCATGGCAGTCTGTGTTTGCCCACCATGTCAAGTCCTCACACAAGTGCACAACCTGAACAAGCACTGCTGAATACGTACTGTGCACTTTGGGATTTCAGTGGTTTGGTATCCAGTTCTTAAGCAAAGACAGGGATCTCCCATCTTCAATTTGAGCACTTTACTCTGCAAGTACTGCAAGTTTGTCCACACAGGAGGTGGGAATGCAAGCACCATAATTGTGCAAAAGGAAACAATATGTAAAAAAATGGTTGGTGATAGCAGTCGTGGCTTCACTGAGGGAAAATTATGTCTGGCAAGTTTGGTAGCCTTCCACAACAGGATTAGAGCCCTGGTGGACAAGAGAAGGCTAATTGACACAATCTACCTGGATTTGTGCGAATCATTTGCACAAATCATCCCACACAACAGCCTTGTCTTTAAACTGGAAAGCCTTGGGTTTGATGAGCATTTGGTGGATAAGAAGCTGTCTGGATGAACACATTCAAAGAGCTGAACTCAGCAGCTCGATATCAAAGTGGAGACCATTGATGATTGATGTTTCCTGGGATCAGTCCTGGGACCAGTGCTCTTCAATGTCTTTGTTGGTGATGGGGACAAACTTCTGCAATGAAGTCAGGCCAAGAGAGCTGGAGTTGCTCAGCTTGGAAAAGAGAAGTCTCCAAGAAGACCTGGCAGTGTCATTCCAGTACCTAAAGGGGGCCTACAGGAAAGCTGTAGGCATGGAGTGATAGGAGAAGGTGTAACCCAAAAGACAGTGGGTTAAATTAGATAATAGGAAGAAGTTCTCCACTGTGCAGCAGGAGAGAGGCACTGGAGGAGGTTTCTTGGAGCAGTTGTGAATGCCTCATCCCTGGAAGTGTTTAAGGCCCAGGCTGGGTGGGTTTTTAAGCAACTGATCTAGTGGAAGGTGTCCATGGTGAATGGTGTGGACTATCTTCCAGCTTTAACCAATCTCTGGTTTGATTCTATGATGAAAAGTACTCCATATTGATGGACAAATATCTTATACCATCTAGAAATCCAGTCCTGCTCACTTAATTAGGCTCCATGTTTAGCACTGTAAGCGTCCCAAGAGCCTGAGATTACAAAATTAAGCCACTACTTTTGAAATATCATAGCCCTAAGCACAGTGAGGCCAAGCTGAGAAAGATGCTGCTGTCATCAATTTCACGTGGTAATCTTGTACTAAATATATAATTGGACTAAAAGTCAAAATCAATTTTCAGAAGTAGATGGGGACATTTGTTGCCAGCCAAATATTTGCTTATCTAAATATTTAAATTTAAAATCCAAGTTTATTAGTTGGAAAACTACATAATTTCCAGATTTTATTGTGTCACTATGAGCAATAACCCTATAGAATTACGTCAATCACATAGCAATTCATCATACTCAGATGTGTGATATACTAGGAGAAGGTGACCACGTTTATGCATTCCACCATCCTCAAACATTTTTTTGATCCAAGGCATATATTTGATGCCACTTCTTGACCCAAAGCAAATGAAACTGCATGTGTGAATAACAGAATTATTGAGATCTAAGGTGTCACTGGTTGCTCTGGTTTGCATGATGATAGATGTGTTATCTGAATGAGCCAACTCTATCTACAGCTGTACATGCCAGAGTGGTGTGTGAGGGTGGCTGAAGAAGAGACAGACATGTTCCTCTTTAAAACCAGCCACCTTCAGATAACCTTTCTTTGACAAGAGGTTTTTCATTTTGTGTTGCTGCTGCTGCTGATAATGAGTTAAGCCCCTGAATAGATCTTGTCTAAACCTCTACATCCTTTGTCTGGTAAGATTCTTTTCTGGTGCCGCTTTACACAAAAAAGTACTCTCTGAAGAGGCACAGCATCAGTTTTCAAGAAAGAGTAAGAGAGAACCAAGAAATATTCAGAACTATAAAAATGTCTCTTTTTAATAGAAATCAAGTTCCCAAAGAAAGAAAACCCATTGCATTTATTTGGAAGATTATGCAGTATAGTTATATTTCCAAACTAAATAAATTACATTTACAGCATGATAAAATACATTTAGAAAAAACTGTGTCAAGTACCACATAGCTCTGATCTCAGAGGGTTTCCCAGCAGGAGCTCTCAGCCACATTGAATTAATGCCAAATTGCTGCATTACTCTTCTGCCTCCATCTGATAGAGAGAGATCAGGCTTTTTGTCCTAGACCTCAACTTCCTGCAGCCACCCTCTACCCCTCCCATCCCTGCCTTCTGTCAGCACTTTCAGAGGCAGCCCAACAAATTCCTGTGATGTTTCTGGACCAGCAAACAAAAATCACAAGTTCCAGTAGGCTATTGATGGCATTTAAGAGGAAGGTCTTTAGAAATACAAGGGGAAAAACTGGAGGAGCAGAAAAATGCTATCTTTTTCCAATAAATTTGTAAACACTTTTTTGTTTGGAAAATCTTGGAGAGTGGCTGTTTGGTGCAACTCTTTTCTACAGCAAGTTTGGAACGTCTTGTTCTCCAAATACACTCCAAGGGTCAAATCCACAGAAGGCAATTATAAAACACTCACTTGTTTCAACAGTAACCAACTGTTTTACAGAACAAAATGGAAATTGTAAGAACAGTCTAAACTTTTAAAATGTGAAACAGGGGAGTTACTGTCCCTCTGAGTGTGCACAGCGCTTCTCTTCTGGGCAGAGATGGGCCAGGAACCTTGCCTCTCTAGAAGTGCTGGGAAAAAAATCTGCCTGTTTCTTGACTCTTGCATCCAGAATTCTAGACAGTAATGCTTCTGCTGAAGGTAGATATCACAGAAAATATTTAGAGTTCTCCTGGAGAGTCCACACGGTAATAACCCAGAATGATAACTTCAGTCACTTCACAGCCTCATATGTGAAGATGCAGCTCTGTTAAAAAAACCCAAAACAACTTCAAGAAGGCCCATGAAACAAGTTTTGTAGGATTTTAATATTTATCTGAAGGTGGCTAAAGAAGGCAGTTAAATGTATGTTTGAGAGAGTAAACTTCAGATTTCTGTCCTGTGTGAATTTGAACACATACATTTCTGATCTAATGGAGTAGCAGAATACTTAATTTTAAATACTTGCAATTTGTTTGCTATATTACACAAATTAGGTCCTCCTTTTTTCCTTTTATTTTCTCACATATTTTGTACATTCATTTTTAATTTTTCTCCCCCATTCATTTTCTCCCATACTTTGTTTCTCACAAATCATTTTTCCATTCCTCTCTTGCAGCTATAGATTTCTCTCAACACTTTTCTCTATATTATATAGTCATGTGTAGTCAAAAGTCCTACTTTTTATCAGTTTTATTACTTTTATTATGGTTTTGCTTCTTGATTTTCACCTTTGTTAGTCACAATTTCTTTTGCTCTTCTTTTTCTTCTCTCTCCATTGTCTCATTGTCTCCCCTCTCTATTTTCCTGTAATCAGAAGGTGAAAGATAAGTATTACAGACTGACATTTGGGACCAAAGGTCATGGCACTTTAGATCAAATTTTTATTTTACATTCCTTCTACCACTGTCATTGCCAAAAGACTTGAGTTGTGAAGTATTGCTGTAATTACTACAATAGTTTTAATGGATGCAACCAGCTTAATTGGTGTTACAATATTTGCCAGAACTTTTGTAAAGTCTGAAAGGCTGGTCTGGAAAATTTTCTTTTGTTCCTTGTCTTGCCTCCGCATTGACCTGCAGAAAGATGAGGAGAAATAATGCTGCTTTTTCTCACAGAGAATTCTGGAAAATGTTTGCTTTTATGTTAGTCTGTCTTGGTGAGAGATTGATACAATTGTCCTTGTATGTGTGGGGCTGTTCTGTCTGATCAGACACCTATTGTGTTTGATGGCAGGTTGCCTTGCTTCAGTCCTGTCCAGCTTCATTCCCTGCTTATCAAATATTGCAGCTCATCTCTGCCTTGCTTTCTCCAAGTCCTCAGTCAGAGGCACACGCATATGTGCCTGATCTAAGAGGATGGCCATCCTTCCTACCAGAGACCAGACCTGGGAGGCAGGCACAAAAGTCAGATCAGACGAAGGTGGTCAGAGAGAGGTTTTGGTGAACATGCAGGACAGGTGTTTAAACACATGTGTTAATAGATATTTAGTAGACAGCAGATGGTGCCACTGTTACTGCATTTTTTTAGTTGCAGCTTTTCTGGACCACTACCTTCTCTTATCTCTCAGTCCAGGCCTTACACAAGTCTCCGAGAAAATAAAAGGTGCAGTGAAACTCTTCAGAGGCCACAGGCTGGGAGAGGATGGAAATTTAGGTTTGGCTTGGAGACATAACCACAGCTGCCAGAGTCAGGGTCGCTGGGGACCCTTTTCTCTGGTCATTGCTCTTGCACATGGGAGTGACAATTGATGCCCTGTACTCCTTTCCCCAGCAGTAGATTCTTAGGTCTCCTTAGTCCTAGCTGCCTCAGTTCAACAGATGATTATGAGGCTGGAGCTCAGGGACATCTCTGTGTGTTGTGGGAGCAATTGGTGCTTCTGTAATTTACTTTATTGTGATGAATTAGCATGTTATCAGATTCATTTTTTCCTAGTTGTGCTCTATGCACTAATAGCAGAAAGGTGACATGTCAGGGAGAATGTTCCATCATGATGCAATTAGAGCACATACTAACCCTCCAGACCAGCAGCCAGCTGTGGCTCATTAGGATCTTGGCTGAAGGCTGCATTTCATTTATGTTCAACCCTCCATGGCTAATCAGCTCATCCTTGTGAAAATAAACGCCAGTGGCATGTTCAGGTGGGACATATGGGGTTCCTGGACCAGCCAGGAACAGCAGCCAAATGTCCTGGTACGGGTGCGCAGTCCCTGATATCTGTGATGAGAGTCATGCCCTGAAACTGAAGCTTTCCACTGATGCTCCTGTGAGGGTCACTGGGCTCTCTCCAACAGCAATTTTCTTGTGACGAGGAGAGCACTGACCCATTTGTCCTAATGTTTTTTTCTGTGCCAGTGCCGTTCTGGTGGAGCTGGAAGAACCTACGTCCTGGCTCCCTGCTCTCTGACAAGTGTGAACTCCAAGCTGTGGAGAGACAAAGTGAAGCTTGCAATGATCCCCTGCAGCCATCAAGACCCCAGAGGACACCAAGGCAGGGGCAAACCCCCCGGCTTTCTTAGTGCCTGCTTACTCTCTGAGAGGCTGTGTGACCTTAAACCCTGCCCTAAATCCTCTGATGGTCAGCCACAGGCACAATCACTGGCAGCCCTCAGAGCTGGGGCAATGGCTTTCCTAGGCAAGGGTAGGCAAAAAAGTTCATCTTCCCGAAACCACTCTGACTGCTGGGTGCCAGGTGTTTTCAGTGGGATCTGCATGCAGGGGGATTTCCTGCACAGTTGTGGGTCTCTAACTGCACTCTGAAGGTTTAAAAGGATTTGATTTTTTGCTGGTATTTCTCCAGCTGAGTTCAGTAATTGAGATATTCCTTTGGCTGCAGTGGGGCACACTATAGAGTATCATTAGGTTCATTCTTGAGCTGGAAATCTAGGAAATTGAGCTGTTTAGGCAAACAGCCAGTGTAAACAAATATCAGCATATGCAGCAGATAAAGCCAGACAAATGAATTACTACCTTCCAGGGAATAGAAGGAATATATAGGAAACTACTCCTATCCCTTTAATAGACTTTTAAAAATTATTCCCTCAAGCTGCATATGGACAACTTTGAATCCATTGTTAACCTCTTTAGAGTGTGTTTGGTTTCCTGGTACAGGAAGTAATAACCGTAAAGAAAACAAATGCTTTAATTAAACCAGTACATGAGAAGAGGCAAGGATGATGTCATAATATTGCATTCAAAGGCACTAGAAATATTAATGAAGCAATAGTCACAAACAAGTAGGTTTAACAAGTGGCAACAACATACATGTAATCAGCCACTGTTTCTACTAAAAAAAAAGCACATTAAAAGATAACACAGCAAAGTTCCCCAGGGTAAACAGGGTGCCAGATGTCTTAGTTGAATAGTGTTGTAGTTGAGGGACGAGGATATAAAAGGAACATGAAAGAAATTCCTGCTCTGCATGAGAAAGTGTAAAAGAAAAGGCATGAGGCATTTCCGGAGAAGTGAATTCCTGACTGCTGCACATAGCTGTGCTGTGCTACTCCCTGTCCGAAGGAGCATGAACAGGAACCGGAGGATAACATATTTATTTGTGTATATGTCATACCTTAATGCACACTGCATGTATGGTTTGGCACACACAGGTCCTCGGACCTCTGCCCAAGGTAAGTGAGAAAGAAATATGTCCTTCTGACTCAACATATCCCCACTTGGAGGCCACCCATCAGTTCATGGCCGCAGCTAAGGAGCAGTCTGGAAAAAATCAAGAAAAATGAGAAGAAAAACAGGGTTATGGAAGGAAGAGTCTGCCGTGTCCTACATGACATTTGCTCAGGCTATGACCTTCGGCAGAGCATCTGGGTCCTGTGCTGGTTATGTTTTACAGGCTGACTGCTCTTGATGGACCTGTTTCTATGCAATGACAGAAACAACTTAAGACCACATTTCTTTTCCTGACACAATGTAAAGATAAAGTACCTACTATGGTTTTTTCATAGCTAATTGTGAGATGGCTAGGAAAATACTGACTTGTTGGAGCATGAGCTGGATATACCTCAGCAGCATTCAATCTTGCCTGGAGGCATCACAGTGACTGGCATGTCCTCTCCCTCCCTTCACATATGGGGGGACAGGAAGCATCACTTCCTTGGGCAGTGACAGCCACGGTTTCCTTACAGGCACCCTCCACCTTGCCCTACTGGGTCTCAAAGGTTTCAAATCTGCATTGGACTTAAAACATCACAGGTAACACCTGAATTTTTATTGGCTATGGTGCTTGCATCATTGTGCAATGCAACAGAAGTGTTTTGGTGAGCTTAAACTCTTCCTTTGGCATAAAGGAAAGTAGAAAGTCGTGCAAAAATCCGCATTTTTTAGTGGTGTGATGAATCTCTCTGTGGGTTTTGAATCAATAAGAAGCATAAAAATACTGTTGAAGGAAAAGCTAGAGCTCACTCTATTTCTACATCTTTTGGATACTGTTTTCTACGGTAACTAAGCTTCATATGTCAAAATGAAAGAATATTTATTCTTATAGGTTTTTCCTTTAGTGTAAACTGGGCCTGGAGAACCAAGTCAGTAAATCAAAAGTGTATCACACTATATTTACAGATACAGTCTGTTTTTCTCCCATTGCAAGTCCACTGTTTTTTTTTTTTGTTCTTGTCCATGCCTGTTGGAGGATCAAAAATATCTGATAAAATGCAAGCAATTTCTTTTTAATTCAGGCCACATGAGCCACTAGCAGACAGAGGTAACTATTTGGAAATGTATGATTTGTAAGCAGCTTTAGAGACAACATACACCAGACTGTAGTACATGACTGGCCATTTTCTTCTTGTTAAATGATACAGTTCTGAACTCATCCTCTCCACTTAAACTGGGAATTACAGTGTGTACTTGAACTGTCTCAGTGGCTGATATTGTGTTGGAGGGAAAAGACCAGATCATTTGGGTTACCATTTAATTCTCTGTGTTCAACAGAGGTTTGCTACAATCTTTTGTCACTTGATTTGCTTTAAAATAGCTTAGTTTTTACATAATATATTACTTCTAAAAAGACAGTTGCAAATATTGAAGAAAAAAAAGAAATCAGATTATGCAGGAAGTCTTATTTCAAAATATGAAGTAAAAGGTTTGGGATTTGTACCCACTTTTACGAAGTTTTACTATCATAGAAGTATCATCATCAAGAAAATCACAATTCTGAGAAACGGCATGACTGTTTCTACTTTGATTCTTTTTTCAGAAGCACATAGATCTTTTCAAACCCATATAAAAGTCAGAAGTACCATCACAGGAATTTACACCCTGCATATGTGTGTCCTTGTGCATATGTGAATTTCTGCAAGATGCGTTGTACAGCTTACCTTTGGCTTCAGGGCTGTAGAGCAAGGCTTTAATTTCTTCTGTGCTGAATAAATTGACTATCAAGCAGTACTCCACTGGACTAAATTGGAGCCAGTTACTGCTCCAAAGCAGTGCAAAGCAGATCACTTCAAGCAGAGAAAACGCTGCTGGGAATCTTTTGTGTTTCTGCATGCAGATGATACAGAAATGCAAAAATAATAAGTGTTAGAACACAATTTTGGGGGAAAAAAGCTGGGAAACAAATATCATGTCACAAGTAAGTGTTAGGAGTTTTATTTTGACCAGCAGTCCAAGAGCTTCCCAGAGATGTCATATGACAGAAAAAAAAACTGAAAGGGGAAATTCCTGGTCACATTTATACCATCCCAGACTTACTTTGACATCCATTAAAATAAAAAAGATGTGTGTCTCTGCATAGATATGCAAGGCAAAATATGCTTGTTACAGCACTTACTAGAGTGTAAGTTTTTTTATGTCATTGTAGAGGAAGAAATCAAAGCTCTTAAATATGAAGTTCCCTGAGAATGGTTCCACATTCTCACCTCAAAATGTAATTAGAGAGAATTTAAAGTAATTTTCAGAAAAGAAGAAACTGCCAAAATGGCTAAAGGTTACCATACTGTGAAGTTACAAACCAGGTAACCACTTAGGACGCTGGATATTAAGGTTGTTCTCCATCTCATTTCTCTGTGTGCCCAATCCACATGATGTAGAAACCTTGAGCTTGTATGTCTTTACAATGCAGTACAAGGTCTCACAGGAATGTACACACAGCATCACAGGATATGCCACAATCATTTGGACAGCTGGCATTCCTGTGAGGAATCAGAAAATAAAGTCTTGTGAAGAGCGCTGCAAAACTGAGACTGCTGGACTGACTGGTATAACGTATGAGGACCTGCTCTGCATTCTTTCTGTCCCCAAACTAAGACTGTTAGTCTTTTTCCTGGGAATATTGTGTCACTACCTAGCCTTCATCTGTGTGCTCAGATCCAAACCATACCTGTGGCTGAAGATTTGCACTGAAGTTGCTATACTACAAAGGTCTGTCCGAGCTTTCCGTGCTGAGGGGAGGCATGAAGCGGGTGCTTGGGGTGCAACATCAGGCCATTATTTCACCAGAAGCTTTGCTTTAATTTTTACTGACAGCAAGGTTTGCCATAGAACAAATGAGCATTTCTTTAGAGTTCCAGCACAGCAGTGCTGAGTGCGTTGGCTGGTGGGAAGCCTTGAGGAGCAGGACAAGTTGGGCTTTCTCTCAGGGCTGGTGTGTGTCCTTGCCCACGGCACCCCCTCCACCTTGGATCACCCTTTCAGGAAGGCTGTGTGAACTCCATGAACACAGGATGGGGGCTGCCAAAAAAAAAAAAAAAAGCCATGAACTTCTTGCTTTGAGACATAAACAGCATCTGCTGAGTATTTTCTTGGTTCTGAACACTGCAAGGTCTGCAATTTTTCAGCAACTGTTTTAGTAGAGGAGGGGAAAAGTCTTCAAATCTTTTGGGAAATCTCCGGACAGCAATTTTCATTAATATTTTTTGAGGAAGTCTTGAACTCCTCATTGACTAGGATAACATTCCCATAGTGTGTTCCAGCTTCTGCAAAAGCCATTAACATAGACTTCTTTGAGCAGCACAGCTCTATCTGCTAGAATAACACATTTGCCACGCAGAGTATCTAATTGGCTCCATATCAGTTGAATGTGTCACAGAAGAGTTGGAAGGGCACAGAAGACTTTTACCATATTTCACTTTACATTTAAATATGAGATAAATGTGGGATTTGCTTAAGTATAAAATGCCGGGGTTTTATCTCACCTTTCAGCAAGTACTTCAAATGTTGCGCTTTGATGAAATGCTGTACAACTTTGAGCAAAAAAAACTAAAACTCATGGAGAATGTGTTGCATGTTCTGTATTCCCATTCTGTATATTTTGTATACAGCAAAATAGCAAAAGGAAAACAGGTAATCAAAGCTTTGTTACAGGGCAGCAGGTGAGATTTCAAGTATTGCAGTCAGGTATTCCAGAAAGAGATGTAATTTGATGGTGAAGATTCTCAAAGTATCACAGATACCTACAATGTAGGCATTGAGGTATCCAAAATGAAAGGCTACTTTTGGAAAATCTGAATGTCCTTGCTTTATTTTTTGTTATAAAAGTTTCTGAAGTGAAAAATGAAAGGGCTAACAGAGACTCTGATCACCTTCACACTGTCACATATTAGTAAGGCAAAAAAGGCAGTAGAATGATATGAAGGGGTGCTTTGGTCACTCACTATTTTGATGGTGCCTGACAGAGGGAAATGAATAAAAAATTTACATATCTGTATTTATAGACATGCTGTGGATGCTTCAATTGTTAATAACTTTCCCTTCTGATGACAAATCACAGCCTTCGTAAATATTTTGTGTTACCTTCAGTAACATTAGTTATAAAACTTCAAAATAAACGAGATTTTCCTGAAATTTAGTACATATTTATTGGATTCCTCAAAGCCCCTAACAAGAAGTAAGCCTCATATAAACCCACCAAGGAGTATTACAAGCATCTGTGCTCTGAAGCTTATTTATGGCAGTGTCCTTAACCTGTGAGTCACTGTAGAGATCCTAAAGCTGCAATACACATTTTCAAAGTTCAAAGTGGCAGTTCAACAAAAGACACCACTTAGCTGACCCCACTAGAACCTACTCTCTATACCTGAGCTATTGAATCTGCTATAGAGAGGCAGCATATCAGTTTCCAGATGATGGAGGCTGCTCAGTACCTCATAAGTACTTTTTAGTGCTTTCAACACTGTTCTCACACGTTTTCTTAAACTCAGCAAACTGGTGCTTAATGTTCTGTGGTATGCATGCAGCCAACCTATGTTACTTCATTCCTTTCCCTTGTGTACACCTATAATTAATTTAAGTATGTTCTACTTAAATCAGTTTCATGATTCTAACTAAAAATAAATCAGACTATTGTCTTCTACCTTGCTTACTGTTATAATACAAACATAATAAGAGACAAATTCAAATCAGATAGTTTTGAAAGAGAATTACAAGCAAGATTTAATAACAAAAAAAAATAAAAGTATAAACAATAATGGCATAAATAGCATTAATTTCCCTTTTTTCTTTATTATAAGACCAGATTCAATATGGGTTTCACATGTTCAAATCCAGAGAAGTTTTATTAAAGTCAAAATAACAAAGTTATTTAAAGTTTTTCTCACAAAAGTTATACTTTGGAGTTGAGTTGTTTTGTTTATAGACCAGGCAGCTTTCACATTAGCAGTAAGCGCTTTGGTAAAGGAATTAGGATAATGTCTAGAGGTTCTCTTGAAGGCCACATTCATCTCTTGGAGAAATTAATTTAGTTTATTAATGTCAGTGTGTTGAAATTCATGAAACAGTGAACAGTATATTTTGTATTCTCCAGCAGCCTGCAAAGAGATGTGCTCCCATTAAGGTATTGTATGTGGCAATCAAGCATTTCACAAGTTGTGCTTTCAGAAGAAGCAATTTTTCAATTTCAGAGTAATGTAATATGTGATCAGCGCAGTATTCTCTTCGCACAGCCTGGCTGTTTCCTATTGCCTGTCTCTGGTTAGCTTCCAGACAGGACTGCTGACAGTGTAATGACACATTACGTGCCCCCCTACATTACCATTATGCTTGTGAAATCTCTTCGCCTCTCTGGGGACAGGGAGGTGCAAGCAGCAAACCACGAACTCTTCCAGCACTGCTTCATGGAACATTCCTCTGAAAGGCTGTAAACCCAGAAAACTGCCAGTCTCTGTGAAGAGTATGGGTCTGTTCAAACACAGGCTGATTAGTCAGACACAATTTTAATTAAATCCTTCTGTATCTTCTTTGAACTGTTCCTTTCATAGGTGTTTTTTAAACTTCTACAAATGAGCTTTGTGGGTCTTGCCATGCACACCAGTGGTAGCGCAACACCAGTGGGCACAAGTGGATGTAAGACCCCCTGAGTATACGAGCAAATTGCAAAGAAGGAAGCAGGTAGGAGGTGGAACTGCAGCTCTGTTCCCCCAAGAACACAGTCAGGAACAGTGATTTGTCATGTGAGCCATCAATGATGAGTTCTAAGGTAGGTTCTGTAAGCTGTTCGCACTGCTGTTGTCCCTGCCCTTTCTCTCTTTTCCTATTTTAAGAAGGGCAAACTACAGGATTTCAACACCTAAGTCCTCTTTGCCTCTTGGAGCAACATTACATTCCAGGATCTGATATAAATGAAGGCATAGGCAGAAAAAAGTACTCATAACGTTTGCTGCAATGATAATTTTGTTGCTGCACTTACAGAGGAAACAAATTAGAAGTAAGAGATGAAGGAACGTGGAATGATAGTGCTCTGGTTGAGACTTACAGGTCTGCTATCTAAAAGGCAAGATCAGACCTTTAAAAATAAATATGGACAGTAACAGTTTAGATATGAGTGATCAGGGAAATAAAATGACCCACAAGTCCAACAGTATGAATATTACCTTAATATCAAATGTCAGAATCCATGGGAGGAAGCAAAACCTCAGGAAAATATCAGTTTTATCCAAGCCATGCGAAATACAATCCGATACTTGTGCAGCATATCAGATGGAGACACCAAATGCAGGAATGATATCAAGGGCTATGAATTAAGGAAAAAGAGAGTACTTGGGAATCACTTGTGATTAATACTCACTAGTTAATTATAAAAGTGGACCAACCAATTCAAAGAAAGAAAGAAAGAAAGAAAGAAAGAAAGAAAGAAAGAAAGAAAGAAAGAAAGAAAGAAAGAAAGAAAGAAAGAAAGAAAGAAAGTGAAAAGCATGAGTGTTAATGAGGAAAATATACAAGGACAGTCTAGTACATAGAAGCAGGGATCCCTTATATTTAATTTTCAGTAGAACTGAGAAGAGCCAGAAGATGTGTGCTTTGAGTGAAAAAACCATGTTGAAAGTTCTCCCATCACACTGCACAGATCAAATTATACATTCTGTAAAAACCCCACAAAACTTCCTGCCTTATTTCTCTTGTAGTTTCCCCCCCCCCAAAATAATGCAAGTTTTGTTTACTGGTACCCTTATAGTGTTTGGCAGAAGTAGATATTTTCAACATAATGTCTGGTAACTGAAAACTCTCAGGATTTGTTTTCATCTATGTAAAAATTCTTCTTGATGGAGTGGGGGCAGACCTATCAATATGGAGGGGTGTTGTAAGTCCCATGCCATGCATGCCAGTCTCATTAGCAGACAAACACCAAACTGAATTACTGAATTTTTAAAATTTATCTGGCAGAAGAATACAAAACAATAAAACCCTACTCTTAGCTTGACTAAGAGAATCATAAAGGTTTCTTGGTGGGAGGTTTTCTGTGATAAAAGATAGATTTCTATGGCTGGTGGTCTCTGTCTGCTCCTAACATAGATCCATAGTCTCAAAGAGAATCATTCCAAACCTGTGGAAATCAAGATGAGTCTTTTTACTGTCTCAAACTCTGGCCTTGTTTTCACTGATAGAAATGCAGCATCTGGAAGGCATATGCAAACTGCTGTAAATTGTCAAAATTTTAAATACCCTGAGATGGCTGATAAACACAAATCAATCAAAGCTGCATAGATGCCATTTCTTACCAGGGAAACAATTAAAAACAGGTTCTAGCATTTGCTGGACTCTGTTACCAAAGGGTTTGCGCTTCAGCACATCCTGCATTCATGGGAAGAAGTTATTCAAAACAGGAAAGTATTCTTTCGCACTTAATTATGGTGACAGGGATATGTATTTGTTTAGTTTTCTTCTGAAAGTTCTACATATTTCAATATCAATATTCTAAATATTGCCATTTCTTCCAGTCTTTCATAAGGCGTTAGTAAAGCATGCATTCCTAAATTGTAAGTCATACATATCAGCTGATACCTAAATCTTGACAAATTCATTTTCAGCTCACGCCATACAAGAAACTGTATGTCCCAGTTCTCACCAACACAGAAATAAGCTGGGTGGTTACTAGAGGACAAAAAGTCCTCTGCCTCTTAGGCAATTCTCTTCATCATAATGGCGAGCTCTCCAGTGCATTGCATTGCCTTCTGGGAAAATTGTTATTTCTCACACTACATATATATACATACATACTGACATCTGACTAATTTTTTAATAAAAAGAATAAAAAAGTAAATATTGCCTCAATGGATCTGCAGGACTTCAAACATTGTGCTTTTGTTATGTTGATCTTTGTTTCAGTGGTGATGCATTTCTCATAGAAGATTTAGGCCTTTATTGGGTTTTAATGGCCTTGGATGCACACAATCTCTGGAGAAGCAAGATAATGAGAAGTGAGCAGCCTTCATAACCTACAAGCACAATATCAACCAGCATCAGGTAGGTCCTGGTGGTTTGCACTGGATGTGTATTTTTGTGCTGAAATACCCCTGCAATACTAGCAAGAACTATAGTCCTGAGACGCTCTTACCAAGCACTATCATTGTAGAGGCTGTTATCAAAGTGTGGAGTTTTCTTCACCTCAACTTAGCTGAAATATGTTTGAAACATCTGTGAATTGGCTGGTCCTTACTCCAGCTCTTCCTGGTCCTTAACCCAACTGTCCTCTGACATTCTCCAGACTTCCAGATGCTTTCTCTAAGTCTTCATTAAGCCACCATATCAAGTTCTTAGTGCTCATTCCTTTTCCTGACACTTCCTGACCTTTACACTGAAAACCTTTTCACATAACCCTTCCCTGCCAAGCCCCTTCCTTCCTTTCGTTATCCAAACCACTTCAGAACGCCTTCATGTTCTGGCACCTGTAAGGATAATTTGGCAGAAAACAAAATTCTTATTTCATTTTAAGCTCATTCCTCCAAAAGAATTAGTAAAGCAAAGTCCAAAAAGGAGTTAAATGTTGATTTTTGATTAAACGACTCTCAATGGTGAAATACTGAATGATCAGAGCTGTAAAAGTAGAACTGAATCTTAAAATGTAGGATATTAATAATTTCCAAAATATTTAGACGAGGTTAGTTCAGTCCTTTTGAGAGCTGACAACTGATGACTGAAAAAAACTAAATCTTTTTATTGGAAAGTCGGACACTGAGACTCTTTATGTCTAAGTGTTAGATAATTATATCTCACCTAAAATACAATTATATCTTATAATGAGCTTGTTTAAAACAAGACAAGCATTTAACGAAATAGAAGACAGGAACCCAAGCCCGTGGTTTTTCTTTTTCAGAATCTTGTATTAATGCTGATTACCTGGAAGTTATCTGTTCAAATGTTTTGAAGAAGGTACACACATGTTACAGAAGATCAAGGCCAGTTGTCAGATTTCCATACTCCCAATTAATAACTAGGCTAGCTTTGTTCTAAACACTTAAAAATATGTTTCCAGTGATTGCAAAAATCTTTCAAGAATAAGATCAATTTTTTGGACTCTAAAATCAGTCAAAATTTATATTTATGTTTATATAATGTAGCACAAAAGTATATTTATGTAGGGAATCTGATAAATAATTAGCAACAGTTCTTGAATTTTATACTACATTTGTATTCTTCAATCTCATATATCCTCTTAACAGCTAGCATTACAGAATCTACTGTTCAAAATGCAATCTGCTAATCACTGGATGTCAAATATCCTTTCTGACAGTTTACAGTGCCTTTCAAACTCTGCTTGACATCAGAAAGTTATTCATTAGTTTCAGCTTTAAATCTTGCAAAGATGTCCTAAAGAGTTTGATTCTGTCCTCAATGAAGGTAGCAAAAATGCCACAAACACAAAAAACCCCAGAAGCAACAGCTGGCCTTGCTTTAAAAGACTGCTTAGCTAGGAGGGATGCCATCTTGCATCAAAACATTTGAGGCACAGCAATGTGATTTATTTAGAAAAAATTCAGCTGGAAAAAATAGGGAGGTAAGTCCTATGATAGAGCAGATTGCCATCTCAACTCCTGTCAAGTTCAAAAATTATTTTGTAGTTGCACATTCATCCATCTTTACTGTTTTTGAAAATGCAAAATTATATTCCAAATTATTTTTATTGCATTTCCTTAAATTTCAGAAAAATGTGAAAATCCTTCTAGCCATTCTAATTAATAGGTGATGTGCAGGGCTTGTGATACAAGTATGATTTTCTACAAAACCTCAAGGTGTGGTGTGAAGATGAGGCATAGGCAGTTATTCAGAAAGATAAAAGTCCTCCCTACACCCACAAACGTGTAGGGAGTCACTTCTTTGGCCAATGGGCTGTGGGGGGAAAACCTCTCCATTGTGAGGGAAAACCTCGCAATGCAGAGGTGTCCTGGCTGCCGGGGGCCAGAGGCCGCCGCGGGCTGTGTGGAGGCCTCTGTGAAAGAAGGCAGGTGAGCAGCGGTTCTGGCCGTGCTGAGGCTGCTCCGCTGCAGTGAGTGCAAACCCCCTCAGCTAGGAGTCACCCCTGGGAAGCTGCCAGCCTCACTGGACAGGGAAACGCTGCACCAAACACCTCCATCATCAGAAGCCCCTACAGGAAGAAGGGAAATCAACTCCACTGTAAGGAAAACTCGACTTGCTCAAGTGCTCTGGATAGGCCATTGCCCACCCCCTCAGGGGGCTTGGTAGCCATGGCCTTGCAGTTCTCCTCACACATACACACCATCAGTTTTCTAATGAATCTACAGCAGCTGTGGCAATAAGTTTGCAGTGCTTCAGAATTCGTTGTGCCAGGTTTTCATCCCAAAATCTCTCTCTTTGCAGGCTGCACAGCTTTTCTGCTTATGCTTGCCTGTTTGATCTCCTGGAGTTTTCTCTCCATCTTGGGGAAATACAGAACTATTTTTATCAAATACCTCACACACAGTTTCCAGCTTCTGTCCTGATTTGAAAATCTGTAAATCTCTTATTTTTCGGGCAAAAAGAAAGAGTAGGGGGTGGTTGCTGTAAATAAAAGCTGTTAATTTTCCAAAGTTATATTAAACACCATGTTTGAATTTTCAATTATATATATATTTTTGTATATTATATAAAAGCAAAGAAAAAAAATGCAGTCAGCTAGGCTTCTGGAAAGAACATTTTATTTTGGTTAATGCAATCAGATGTCTTTGAAAGTTGGGCTGTGATTAGAGGTTATGCATGGACAAGTACAGAAGGAATCCCAGCTGCCCAGAGCAGCACAAGCTACTCAGCTTGTGGACCTACATGCATGTAAGTAATCAGGTCTAACCATTGGCTTTATTCCTACTTCTTGCATAGATGCATAGAGAACAAACAGGGAACAAGAGCTACCTTTTTCTAAAGGTTTACAGGTTTAAAAAGCATAAAAACAAGAAGAAAAAGTGGAAAATATTCTTTTTAGACAATACTCTTGCCATTGAAGCATACCTTCAGTGCACTCTCCAAGAGGTGTGCAAGTATGCATACAATGTGGAAAATGGTACTCTGAAAAGGAAAAAAAAATCCTTTCCCTGTCTTTTCTGGAGTTTCTCTTAGAGAAGTCATGCTTCTTTAAGGTGAAAAAGAAGTTTATTTCACCTTTTTCACAGGAGGAATATTTCCAGTTGTAAAGAGAAGTCAGAGAAAAGATACAGAAACACAGACACTTTAAAATTGCAGACAGACTTTTAAAAAGGGATGTTAAAATTGTGCCAGAATCAATTCTGTTGTGTAATTTTTACAAACTTCATGGAGATTAATATTTTTCTGGAAATTTGGTGACAGTCATCATAGGAGGTTTTACTAATTAAGGATGACTACCAGCTATCAACAGCAGCTGTTATTAAGGTTGGTTAAATTCAGTGCTCATTTGGGCATTTATCAACATGATGTTGTGCATTTATAAATCCTTGTAAATTTTTGTTCTGATATTATGCTTACATAGTGTACTTTACAATAGGTGCCTAGATCTGAGATCTTGTGATTCATTTGTGAGACACAATTGTGTTAGATATACAAATTCAATAGTCCGGAAATTATTGAATAGTTTCACTTAACCAGGTGGAAAAAAAGCCTTAGGAAGCTGGGCTCTTTTAGTAAATTTTAGTAGCTCATCTCACCACTGTCCTACAAGTCAGCAGTCATTGATTGCTGTTATGATGGTAACCATATGTCCCTTGCTTTAAACCAGCACTTAAGGAAAGCTTCAGGAATCTTTACTGAAGAAGCTGTCTCTTTAGGCAGGTGATTTTTTTTTTCTAAATAACATGATAAGACTGATAAAAACCTCACTGTAAGAAGTTGTAGAGCTTTTAAATAGCAGATGGTCCAACATGATTTGTTATTGACTAAGTGCACCCATGAATTCTAAAATACATATAAAAGCACATCACCCTTTGGTTAAAGTACAAATATAACCCATGAACTTATCTCACTGCTCAAGCAGCATTTAATGTCTGCTAAACAACAGATGTTGAAACATATGGAGACATGGCTAAAGGCCATAAAAATATAAATAATCCTCAAACTTTTCTGTTATTCTTTAACTATATTGGTTCCATCTGACACCCTGAAAATGTCTGCTTGGGCACCATAGGGAAACCTGACTCCCTATTAAATGTCAGCTGTGTGAAGAGATCACAGTACAAGTTGTCAGCACCAGGAATATGTAAAGCAAGGACTTAGGAGAGAAAAGAGAATATGAATCACTTGCTTGGGAAGAAAAGACATGCCTTGGGTCTTGAGAGCAATGAATAAGAAACAGACTGAATGGAAAAAAGTGATGTAAAACGGATCAGTGAGAACACAGATTTAAAGACTGGGCACTGTCCTTTGTGCACCACGTTTGCAAGGAGAAATCTAGAGCAAAGCATTTGTTCTGTGTGTCTCTGCTTCCAGCTATATTTGTTTATTTGCTGCTGTTGCTGGGGAGTGAAAAAGGGAATAGTGCTTTGTTGCTGCAGGCATTTCAGTTTAACTTGGTTCAATTTTGCTTATTTTTTTTGTTTGGAGTCCTCTCTTTGTAGATGTCCTTTCTCTTTGCCCAGTGAGCAGGAGAGAGCTTGTTTCTCAAGTATCACACTTCTCCTCATTGCCTTTTGCTGGCTGTGCTCTGTTGCATACAAAGACAGAAAGGATTACTTAGCCCAGGCCTGCACATGTGAGCGACTGCTCGGGAAGTGATGCACCATCACAGTTAGTGGTTGCCTTCAGGGAACTGTGTTCCTCAAAACTGTGTTTGGCTGCTTTTGACTCCCTGAAGGAAGACTAAGATGTGAAGTAGGATCCCACCACTATCTGCATACATGAAATTACCTCATTTACATTAAATAGCGGGAGCTGAGACATGTCCAGGAAGGTCTGGGCACCATCTGACTGCCGCTTTTGATGTTTCAGCCTTGCCCATACAAGTTCTTGCTGCTTAATGTTTCTCACAGCACGTGTATTCTTTAAGGGCCACAGACACAAAAATTAAAAGCTAACTTTTTTCTTCCATTGAATTTTGGTGCCATATGCTGCACTAGTCCACAGAGTGAACTTATTCAGAGCAGTGACAGCTAGAAACACAACTGGATTTGGACTGGTGAGCAGCCCTTAAGATGACTAAAATTAGATCACCAAAAAACATTACCCATGCTCAATTAAAAAAAATAGGGCCTCATTTTAAAATAAAGTGAAGAACTACTCATAATTCAGGAAAATTTTACAGAATTTAATAAATGCTTTTCTCCCCTTTGTAGCCACACACAGAAAGGTGGGAAAGTAATGTGCGGCACATGGGTCACCCTTCTGTCTGTCTGCATATCTAAAGCATATTCAGAGCCTTGGTCCATTTAAATCAACAGCATGGCTATGTGGAACAGAAGACGAAAATAACATTAAAAAAATTGTTTTAAAAAAATCCATGGCTGGACTTTTTTCAGGGATTTTCTAGCTAGCATTTGTTCTCAGAAGGGTTTTTTTAGGAGGGATAATGCTACAGCATCTATTTTTATTGAGCTCCATAGTTTTCTGCTCCATCTGAGTACTATGAACACCCACATACATTTTTCATTCACGGAAACTGTGTGAAACAGCTTCCTGCTTCTCATTATCCTATCCCTATGTCTTCATTACCACTAGTATTAAATCTATGTGTATTCATTAACTAAGAACTAGAAAAATCACAGATGCACAGGGAGTAGAAGTTTCTCACAGAGATCTAATGGTTGAGATGTAAATCTGTCTACTGCTGAGATGTAAATTCAAACCTAAATGCAGCCAGTTCCCTGGAAGGCATTTGAAGTCAAAGTCACTGCTGCTAATCTTACTTTTCCTTCTCTCTGCTGGGCTGGCAGTGTCAGCACTGCAACTCTGCCAAGCACTGGAAGGAATAACTGAGTTTTTCTGTATGTCTTCATGTTCAAAGTTTGGTACGAACATGCATTGGGGAGGAAAGACCAGATATAGGTATATCTCAAATCTATTATGGGACCCAGTATAGATAAAGATGCAGTATTTATAGTATGAGAATAAAAGGAGATAACTGAATTAGAGGCTATGGTGTGAAAAACAGGAGATATTATTTAGCTTGAGTTACTGAATCATTATAGAATATATTAAATGTTGAAGGCAAGCTGGAGAAAGTCCAGTCAAAACAGTGGAAGTGATAGGAAATGAAGAAATATATCCTGCAAGGAAATGTTGAGGGGAAAAAAACATTTATTTCATGTAGAAGACACAGGGACATGATAACAGTTTCTGGTACATAAAGCTTTGTTGTTGAGAATATGGTGACCTACTGCTCTTTTCTGACCATAGGGGAAGGCAAGAAGTAAGTTTGAATAGTTACAGTAGAGATTTATAATAGATGTTACATTTCTTTTTGGTGTCAGGAAAACAGAATGAGCTAACTGGTTCAGCAGAGAAACATGGGGATATCTGGAGCATAATTCACTTAATATGGGTTTGGATAACTTTAGAATAAGGCAAATCACGCCCTTGGAAGTACCCATTTCTCCCTGTGGACTCCACAGCAGGCCTGGGGTGACTAACTCTGATGTAGTCATCCTCATTCCATCAATTGCATCCCCACACCAGATGTCCAGCTTGGCTTGATTGTCCCAGAGCACAGGGGCCATCTTGGCACTGTGACAAAAAATAAGGATGTTATTTTTTTCCTGAAGTTTTGTCAGGATACCAGATTTTCCCTGTCTCTTCCTGTCAAGCTGCAACCCTGAGAACAAATCTATTCCCAGCACCATAGCAAAAGAGATGTCAGGACCTCTCCCGTCCTTGTTCTTGACCCCATCACACAGGCCAGCACAAGATGGGGGGTTCCCTCCTACCTTACCCCCCTTAAAAAAAAAAAGAAACAGTACTGAGTATTGTTCAGAGATTATGAGAGAAGCATTAGTTGGTATGATTCATCCTACTTCTGTGCTGTCACTACCACTAAGCTTATCAACTGAGATTCCACTTTTTTTGCTGTCAGAGTTAGTAAGATGAATTTAATGGAAAAGACAACAGAATATTGAGTTTCAAAATCACAAAAAGGTTACCAATGGTAAGATCTGATCAGACTGGAGTAGAAAATGATCCCATGGATCAAGGAGAAGCATCAACAAAATTGACTGAGATCATAATGGAAGAAAAACTGCAAGTAATAATCTCAGGAGGACCTTGAGACCCTGGACCAGAAGTAATCTTTCTGATGGTTAGCATCAACAAGTTTTAGATTATATTGACATAATATATTTTACTGATAATTTTATTAGGAAAATATATTTTCCTCGTAGATCAGTAAAATTAAAACCACCCCTTTAAAACCATAGTTTTCAGCTGAGTAAAATTCCTGTTCATAAGACAGTGTTACTGTCTATTTGGTAAAAAATTCTCATTGTCTGACTTGCTGCAATGTTACAGAACACTATGACTCACCTGCTAATAGAGTCCCGAGGTACAAGCGTTTTACTTAAAGCATTTTCCTCAGCATTTTAAAAGCTGTTTTCCAAGACACACCTTTATTTCTTCCTTCCAGTTTTTCAGAGCTTCAGATAAAAACGAAATTGCTTTTGTTCTACAGCCTTCCAGAATATGCCAAGCACTTGCTGACTAAATCATTGCAAGTCAAGGTGGGCTCTGGTCATCTTCCTGGGTTTCCACTCTTCCTTCTGCCTCATTTGTTGCCCAATCTCCGGAGACTGTTGCTTACATGAAAATGCTTAGGTGCAGCTGCTTCCCAAACTAATTTTGATAAATGGTCCTTGTCAGCACAGGTGCTCTACGAACAAACAGTGCCACGAGTGGTTACTGGGGCATTGGAGATGGCAGCTTTTTCATGCTGCTCAGGCAAAGCCAGGGCATCATGAATTCAGCATAACAAAACGCACCTTTGTTAACCAAGCATGAGGAAATGGGACTGAGCAGAAACATGAGGAGTATGACAGTATGCTTTCCCTCCTTATGGCAGAGTCCTTGCTACAGCTACCAAGAGCTTGCTCCTGAGCTTGCCACTCCATGTGGAGAAAGATTCCCTCAGTCCCATGGCAGTTTTGCTTGAATGAGTGTTTTGGAATGAGGTACACTACAGACAGTGATGCTTGTTAACGGGGCTTTTTCTCCGAGGCAGAGCCCAGGGCAGCTGATTCATGGAGCAATGATTGTCCTTTCTGGAAACCATGGTTTTGAGGGTAGGGTGTATTTGGGACCATTTACACTGACAACTGCAGCTTCCACTCAGTAAGGAACATTTAATTCCTCCCCATGCCTAACTCTTTGGGATGCTGGGCTGCCCTGGAACAGCTTCCTAAAATCCTGCTGGCTTCAGCAGGAACTAGTGAGATAAGTTCTTCAGTACTGAATATTGAAGTAACAAGATGGAATATTACTTTTAATTGTTTTTCCAGAACTGGTCCCGTGTTCTTCTCTTGAGGGTTTCAGGACTGGTGGTACCAAAGAGCAATGCTCCCTTGTTATTCAGAAATCTCAGTGGAAAGATTCACATGTCCCAGGATGAGCATGAGCTTAAGTGGTTTGGTGGATGAAAGCCAGTTTGCTCAGCAGCATCCCTGTTGGATAAGGTGCCCACAAAATAGACAGAGAAGGTAGATTAAAAATCCATCCATCACATACAGCACATTTTACCTATCCAGGATCCTGCTCAGATGCATTAAGGATATATTTTAATTTCTCAGATGCAAAGTCATTCTGCTCTTAGTAATTTCCAACTCACAGAGGAAGTTATGCTTTCAGGGAAACTCTTAGCGAGCATAAGATAACTATCAGTGCTCATAAAGGTATATATCAGGAAGAGATATAGATGTATTAAGCACATTGGGCTTGAGTCAAAACTCACCAAAGGGTTATAAAGGGGCATAAAGGTTTGGTCCTGACTCACAGAAATGAATGCTAGATGAGAACTGCAGTGTTTGTATTTGGAATATAAACACTTCAATAAAAAGGCAGCTAATGCAGTCATGACAACAAGAGGAAAAGGCCACAGAGGAAACAGTAGCAGCACTTTGTACTAAGATGGATGCACTCCTACTCATCACTGAAGTCCTGGGTTAAACTTTGCATTTGTTTTCCTTTGTGTTGACCTTGAATTTTTAATCACTTTTCTGCGACCTTTCTCAGATGTCCAGTTACTGTTGTGTTCACATAAGGGATTTTTTTTTTTTTTTTTGCAAAGAGGCATTCATTATCAGGATTTTCACAGCAGTTCCATGCAATAGGAAAAGCATAGGTCGTATAGAAAAATTATTTCATTGGACTTCTGCCTCCATAGTCACATCCTCATTTCAACAGTCATTTGAGTAACTTCATTAAAAATTGAATCTTTCAATATGTGATGCTTCTACGGAGTCTGATATCCAGAGATATTTGGAAATACTTCACAAATATTGATTAATTAAGAGTCATGTAAGTTATGTGTAAGTTATGTAAGTTAGATAAACATAACCATGGTGCTTTTGGAGCAGGCTTTTTGCAACAGGAGAAATGTGCAATACAGAAACAAAGCAATTCTGGAGTAATTTAATTTAAATAACACCAATTGCACATCACCAAATTGAACCAAGGTTAATTTCTTTCATTTAAGTAAGACAACAGAACTGAAAATCTGGGAAACTGCATCCCACTCTTTAAACACTGAATAAAATCCTCAACACCTTTTTACACTGGGATATTTTTGTTAAAGCTAGTCTATAGAAACTATAGACCCTGTGTGGAAATGGGAATTGCTAGTCTCTGATAGTTTTTCAAAATAAGGGCAAAAACCTGAAAAAGTAGTAGCAAGTACCTAAAGCCTAGGGAAAAAAAAAAAAGAACAAGATAAAAATAATTTGATTTTTAATTTCAGCTTAATAGGAGGCAATGAAAAGATTAAGTGGAGAGGGTACTAGCCAAGAGGCACTGTTTCCCACTTTCATAGTAGTGGACCTGAGAAAAGGGCAGAGCAGGGGGCTGCGATCTCCCTAATACACAGGTCACACAGGAGAATAATTTGATAAGATGCTTGGTATCAGAGCGTGCAGCAACAACAGTATATTACTCCCTTGTCCTATTTCTTGTGTATCACTTTGGGCTGGAGGAGGTGTTGGGATGGGTAAGTAACTGAGAAAGCAAGAAGTCATAAAACAGTGTTTCCAGGATGGATAGGAATATTTGGAAGTTCCCCCTTGCCTCAAGAGGGACACTAATTTTTTTGTTCTATTTACTTTCTTTTATAAATGAAGCAATCAATCCTAAACCCATGAAAAAAAGTCTGGATCCCAGACTTTCGCAGCATCTGCATTTTAACAAACAGCTGCACAATCAGAGACCAGACAAAGAGGACAGTGCAGTTGTAACAGTTTACAGCCTCCTTACAGCAGGTGATCATCCTTGATGTCAGCTAAAGACTTAACTTCTGAAGCAATCTGAACTGCACCAATTCCAGATTTCTAGGAATCTCTTCCTAAATTTTCTGGGACTGCTAAATAGAAACTGTGAATTGGCATCAGATCACCACCCCTTTAAGCTAGCCCCAGATTGTGTGGGGCTGTATCTCTGCTATGTACATCAAATTTGAGGGAATGGTTGGTGCCTTGGAATATCTATGCACATAGGGATTTTTATTCCAACTTTCTAAAAATAGAAAACCATTGTCCTTACTACCTCTGGAGCAATATGAACTGTGATGTCGGATGGTATAAATCAAATACCAACCCTCACTATGTGAATATTTCACAGCCCATAAGTGGGGCCTTATCAAGAAATTAATGTTGCTATACATCTCCCTTTTCAGCCTTGCAGCAACGGTGACGCTCATGGGAAACATAATTTATAGATACTACAAACTTCAGTGTCTGCACATTGAAGTGCTAACTTATACATGCTGTAAAAACAGTTACTGCTCTTTTATGGAATGATAAGATTCAGAACCCCCTGAGTCCAACAAAGAAAAGCCTCATAAAGCTAAACTATGAAAGGAGTATAGGGAAAACCTAAGTTTCTCATTAACAGACAGAGATTTTTTATCAGCTATAAGAAGACAAAAATTCTTTGCAAAAGCAGTTGTGACCACTTAAAGCCACCCAGGACATGGGGTGGCCCTGGCCATGCAATGGCCACTGGGGGAAGGGAATACCACCTTCAGCTACAACTGCATCTGATGAGCTGCAAGCCTCAGCCCATGGTTGCTCCTCACATGGGTGGAAGCCACAAAACAGCTTTTGGACCAGTCACTTATTTTGCATCATGTCGAGAATCTAAAACATGGGACAGAAAATAGAGAGATGCTGGAAATGATGGGAGAGAAGAGTACTGGACTGCAGATGATAAGGTCAATGTGGGGCCAATTCTTCTTGGAAGGAAAAGTAGAACACAAGAATACAGAATGAAGACACAAGAATACAGAATGAAGAATTATCATCCACATCTACCCATAAAGGAGCCCCAAGAATACCTCTCTGCAGGAGACCAGAGCAAAGCTTGTCTTGTTAACATCTAAAATCATTATGTGTTTATTGACTGAGACAAAGGCAGTGTATTTGCAGCCACTGAATCTCTGCATCAAAGCATTGTATCCACAGCTTCAGCTGTCTCTAAATCGACCAGATGAAGAGAAGCAAAGAACTGCATCCCCACTATTTAGAGTAAGGGAAAAAAAAAAAAAAAAAAAAAAAAGCAGAAGTGGAATTAACTTTCTTTAAGTATCAAGGAAGAATGATAGAAATGCTTTCATCAGCTTAGCAGAGGTTACAAGTATACCAGTTACACGTATGCCAGTTCCACAGAAGGAGTTAGAGGCCTCTGAGTAGATAAATAATGTCTTTGAAAAAAAGGAGAATAAGATGGTAAGAAAATGAGGAATCTGCCAAATTGTTTTTTAAAGCAAAATTCTCTAGTAAGGTTAAATTTAATGAGATATTGAGGGTCATCATCCCTCATTAGCCATAAAGACAGTGATGAATATTAAAATAATTATACAGAACATTTCACACATCTCAAAATAATGCTCCCACTCCATGTATTTTCCAGCCTGTAGATGCTTGTGTCTCCGGTGCTACTCTGTTATTAGACAAAATATTGAAGAATGCCCTTTTCCTTTTAATTTCAAAAATTTTGTTTATGTTTACCATTTGAACAAGTAATTTTGTGCAGAATTTACTTATGGGTTTTATAGAAATTTTCTGAGCAGTAGCTGGTAAAAACTTGCAGTCATTAGTTTAGATCAAGTGCTTCTCTGTAGCATTCACTTCTTTAAATGGTATTGATGATTCCAAGGGTTTTTTGCATCTGAACTTTTAAGTCTTGGGTAAAATTGACTTTTATTTAAGTAAAATCCCCATTTTATATTGGAAATTCATCTCACATAGCTTTGTCATCCTTAAAAACACAAGCTTTTCTCATGTTTAGCAAGTAAATGAAAATAAACTTAGCTTCATCATACAGTACTTTTTCTACATCAGATCCCTGTACACATAAACCAGAGGAAAAGTATAAAGCCCAGAGAACACGCTCTTGAAGACTGTCTCTTCCCCCTCGACTGGGGAAATATTTATTTATCTTTCAGAGGTTTTTGCTTTCTGGTAATACTCTGGGATGCAAAAATGTCTTTAGATATTCATAGTGCAACAAAGATCAGAGTGAGTGGGTTTTAATCTCTGTCAGACTGGGAAACTTTGACAGCTTCACATGACCCATGTCTCAGTTTGAGACTGCATTACTGCTCTACAACCTGAATTAGCCTAGTCATGAAATCAGTTAGGAAACCACAGCTTGTGTACAATACAAAAATCTGGTGTGGTGTTTGTTTGTTTGTTTGTTTGTTTGGGTTTTTTGTTTTGTTTTGTTTTGTTTTTTCTTTTAATGGGACTTATCAATCTATTGTGGGTTAGCTCTCTTCTTATAAGAGCAACAAAACAGTCACAGATTTGGCTTCATGTTTATCTGAAGAATAGAAAATCCATTCTGGACACTTTGTGAATCCCCAAAGGTGTATAACAATTTGGATCTGATATTTGTTGCAGATTTAATGCAATAGAGCTCCTTTAACTGTGATGTTAAAATATTGATTTACATTATACACTGCAGCTGGTTCAGAAACATACTCCCTGAGGCCAATTAGACCGACTGATCCAAACATCAGCAACAAACCAGACCTTTATTGTTTGGCAAAGTCTCACCCAGTCTTCTTTTTCTTGTTCCTCTGTCTGCTTTCAAAAAGCCGTCTTATACTTAGCACTACAGCTTTCTGGGTTTTCCAGAGAAATCTGCTAATGAGATGACGTTTCCTGCAAGGAGACACTCAGTCCTTGGTTCAAGAGGAATCATTTTCCTAAACCCTGCAAACATTTCTTAGGTCACAGTAATTTGTCAGAAGACAGAGCTAGCAGAAGTCTTTGCTAAAATTCCACTAAATGCTCATCATCAAAGAGCTGCAATATGTCAGGAGCACAGAGAGACAAAGTCTACAGCTACAGCTCCTCATCCTACATTATATCCAAGGGATCAATCTTGGGGAAATCCTGGGAGAGCCATACTCTGCTCTTCCTCATATAGGATTCATTAGGAAAGCATGAGAAACCACATTGTGTAGCCTAGCAAACAAAGTGCTTTCCCTGATTAGAGAGGTTCTGGGTTTTTTTGTGAATAAATACAATTACTGACCATAAAATTATTGGGTTTTAAAACATTCTCAGCTCTTCCCCCTCTTATACACAAAAGAAACATTACTTGCTAGGGCTGACAATAGGCAGGTATTCTAGGAGCTCCCTGAAATACAAGCTCTTGTCTTAGGGGAGAGAAATGAAGAGAGAGGAGTGTCAAAGAAAAATGCAGGAGATTTCTGAGGCTCTCAACACCTCCCTTCCACCGTTGTGATGCTGATCACCATATGTGGCAAAGCCGACAGGCTTTGTGACTAAGGCTGATTTAATCTTGCAACTACTTGGTGTAGTTGGCAGCAGCCATATTACAAGTAGATGCTATCACAAGTATGTGAGCCACCAGCAGTAGTGCCTGTGTGGCACACAGACATCTGAAAGCAAGTAGCGGAAAAAACCAACAAACCCAACCAACAATAAGTTCTGTTTACACTCCTCTCTTCACATGAACAGTAGACAACAGCATTTTCCTCAACTGTTTAGCAGTGGTTTTCCACCTGGAGAGTCACACTGGGCTGTTCTCAGGTGTCAGGGAATCTACAAAGGCCATAGCAGAGAGTGTTTAATAGCTCTGTTTCTGACACAGAGCCTACTGCAATATTGCCACCTTCCTTCTGCCTTGAGACAAGGCAGGGGCACAGTTAGCACCTACATGGTGGCAAGCAGGCATGACAAAAGCTGCCTTCTAATAAGCCAAGCCCAGTAAAAGCCAGATTCAAATACCTAGCAGAGTAATGAATTTGTACCTTGGAGTATGCTTTGTGAAGCTCTGACCTACTGAATTTAGTCTTACCTAGAAGCAGAATTTTATTTACATGACAGGGATCCAGTTCAAGACGTTTGTTTTGTTTTGTTTTTTGTTTATTATTATTACTACAAGATCAAGTGTTTACTATTGGTCCATCATTTTCATCTGGCAAGCTGGCTCCTGAGTAGGGAAACAAGCACCTCAAAAACTCTAAACCAGATCATCAGAGCAAAGCAGGCACTCAACATAAGGGAATCTAATGCAAGACCCTATTTTATGGGGAATTGATGTTGCAGTAAAACTCTTTGATCCCTTACTTCTACAGCACGTGAGCTGCAGTGAACTAAGCAGACAGCAGATGTACTTACTAATTACTACTAATTGCTGCTGTCTAGACACCATGTGAAGACTAAACTTACCAGCCTTGTTTACAAACCAGCAAATACCTGCATACTCCTCTGATATTATTCTGGATCACTGCATGCTAAGTTCACCAGTGCTGGGCTTGCATACATCAAGGCCAGTAAGAACAATGGTACATAATTTTTGCAGCAGTCTGGACAACTGCATAAAGTGAAGAGAACTGGACAGTCGAGCCCTCTGTTGTGAACAGCATTCATTTTCTTTTGTAAAATCCTTACTGTGTTTTTATTAGTGTGTAGGAGGAAGCAATTTTCTGCATTAAACTCTCACTCCAAGATCCAAGAATGAGAAATTCTCACAACGGCTTCCAACAGGCAAAAACCTCACACAGATCTTGTGGCTATGCCTTTCTGAAAATGGTTCGCAATTGTTTTAAAGTAATGAGACTTTTTTTATCCCACCTTTCCCCATCCTTCCTACAGAGACCAATACACAGGTTCAAGCACTAAGGATCAGCACTATCAAACACTTTATATATCTTATCTCTGTCATAAGTTAGCACATCTACCATTGCTCTGCCTCGTGATATTTTCTCCCTTCTTAGATGTCATGAAAACTAAATGCAGCATTTCGTGTCTCAGATGGACATTTTAAAATATACATTAATGGAACCTGCGCAAGAATCCTGCCTGCATCTCACCGGCCTTGCAAAGAAAACCTTTCAAATGAGACTGCATGACAGAGAAAGTTAAAGTGAGTAAAGGAAATAGCAAATGAAATAGAATAATGGGGAAGTATGTGGATATGAAGAAAGTAGAATAGAGTTTTAGGAAAAAAAGTGTATCCAGAGGAGCCAAGTTAACGCATTCCTCTTTATGTGGAACTGGAGACTCACAAATTTTCACTTGCCTAAATGAGAGAAGATCTGCCGTGAAGAAATTGTACCAGACGCTAAAGTGAACCTGAATTTAAAATGGAATTATTAAAATCAAGGTCTTTCTTAAAGTGCTAGGCTGCTGAGGCCAACAGGGAGACAGTAAGGTCTGGAAAAAGGTATGAACCGTTTGAGCATGGTTATGAACTGATTTCCCTGACCCAAGGCTGGAATTATCCAAGTCAGCAACGATTGAGCAAACCATTGCCAGCAGCCAGCCAGGCACGCACGGATAAACCCTGCCTTGGGAAATGGTGCAATTTGAGCAGTAAGGTAAGTAGGGAAATTTGGTTTCCAAATTTCCCAGGAGAACAGAGAGAAGTAGCAAACTGGTGTAACCAGTGACTGCCTCCTCTGTCAGCTTCCCTCAGCCAATAATCCTCATTGCTCAGCATGTCTGTCTCAGTTAACTTTGCCTTGTCACAGCAAAACTGGCAGCCTGGACTCAGGTCATGGTTGTGGCAGGATCTGCACGCTACATTGGCACAGGACATGAGCATCCAAATATGCAGAGAGGGAGAGGAGGTGTCCAACATGCTACACATGCTTTTTTTCCCTACTGTCACACATTCAATAATTCTAGGGGGGTTTTCCCCCTCTTAAATGCAGTATAATAACTGTGAAACATCAATGTTACTTTCCTTGACTTTTCTGACTAGTTCAGCACTTGGAGGTTTAGAGTTTATTTCAATAATAAAGAATAATCAGTGAAAGGACACAGGATTTTTCAGGCACTAAAAAAACACTCTCTTTACATGAATAAACAAGGTCATGTTTTCCAGGACACACAGGGGACCCAACATCCAGGAACAGCTTTCCAGTGGATGGCTTTCTGCCTCCTTCAGAGAAATATGACCCGAAAGCCCTCTGTTATGTAATGCCAAACTTGTGCTTTTCCAGAAACCTTGAAAATTTTTTTCCTGTCTTTGAAACTTTGTACATCTTTCACTCCTTCTCTCTTCAAAATGGCCTGTCCAATCCTTTCTGCCCAGACCATCTGAACTTGTTAATAGCTTTTTATTCAACTTTTGTCTTGCTTGGAATTGCATATTTTGTTCTTTCTAATAGCTCTCTGAAATACAGTAAACAAAAAAAAACTTAGCACTTCATAATACATTCAACCTACTCAGTTTTTCTCAGGACCCTTCTATGTCAGAACAAAGTGCATCTTCTCTTGTATTTTGAAGCCTCAGCCCCTATTTCCTTAAAACCAGCTGAAGAAAGAAAAAAATAAAATAAGAACGTGGGTTGATGTTCAAGTTCACACAGTCCCTCTGCCTGCAATTGGCCTCTCTCCAGCTCCCACAAGTCCCTAGACACATCTTACTTTTATTCTTGATGTTTCCACTGAGCCAGGTGGCTGATCTGTGTGTCTTCTTGGGACAACTGGCCTTTGCAATGCACAATTACGTGCCTCCAAAGCAAAAGCTTTCCTCAGCAGGAATCACAAGGAACATTAGAGAAAAAAAACCCCACCAAGTAATAACCTGTACTCAGGGTCAGAAATTAAAGCATAATTCTTTATGAAGGACAGAAAAATGAATGCTGAGAGACTTGTAGAAAATAAATAAAACATATCTGGTTAATGCCTGTGTCAGACAATAACCTCTTTGGAGCAGAAAATACTGGATCCTGAAGACACTGGGGCTCTGCCACCAACTGCTTTGTTGAACCCACCTAGGGGCTGCTGTTGTAGGCATGAGGGAACCCACTCTCTCCTCACTCAGCCTAGATCCAAAGGGTAAGAGCTCTTCATATCTCTTCCTGATCTCTATACACACTAGAGGTTTTCAGAGCTCCCTGCCTCTTTCCATTGCCTGTCTTGTGAAATTACACCTTTATTTCTGGAACCCACACCAAAGTATTGCCAAAGCACATGACTATCTGTTAAGGTAGTCAATCACCAAGAGAAATTGTTTCCTTTAATAATTAGGTTGACTTGAACCTAGCCTTCCAATACGCTATTGACACACCTACATTGCAGCTTGACTCCCTCTGAAAACAGTTTGCAGTCCTGAGACATTTTCTTCTCCAGTCCCAGGAAAGCAGACATCTTGCCCTGCTGTGGCTCCTACACATGAGTCTGTTGTCACCCAAAGATCCAGGAGCTGCCTCTGCTTTTATCACTGTTAGACAGCCCAGGCCATGCCCACTGCATGTGTTCACAGCCAGCACGAGCAGCAGCCAAGGCAGGCTGCTGCGTGAAACATGGCAAAGAGCATGCAGCTTTATTTCTGCCTTGCTTCTTCTTGGAATATCAGGCATTTCAACGGAAGACCCCATCCTCAGCACAGTGTGTGACAGCATGGTGTGCTCCTCACACCCAGCTGCTGTGAGACACTTATCCCTCTGCTCTTGGGCCTGGGGGCAGTATCTGCTCTGTGGATGGACCTGACTCCTGGGGTCAGCAGATGCTAGTGTTTATAAAGGAGCTTCTTTTGTTTTCCAGAAACAACCTTCCAGGAGACTATAGCTAATGTTTGAGTAGTGACATTTTACCCAGGGGAAACTGAAATGCCTTGTACTCTACCTAAGAGAGGAATAGACTAGCACCACAATGGTGCACAGGCAGGATGAAGTTAGTGCCTGATTCCCATCTTCAGCTGCCTTCCTGGTGCAGCTGCCCAGAGGGAGTGCCTGCATTTTTACAGACATGTTGCCTTCTGAAGTGTCAGCCAAGTTTACTTGCCACATCAACTACTGTGGTGGGGAGGAGAAAGCCACCAGAGAGCTCTTGCCCCAGGGAAGATACCGAACCTTGGTCAGCAGGGGAGAATACTGACAGGCAAGGAAATAAGAGTCTCCCTGATGCCATGGAGATTTTGAAAAGATGGCCCCTGGGCTGCACAAGTGCAACCAGGTGCACACAAATCCATTCTATCCCAGATGCTCACTGCAAGACAATGCATTAGTGGGAAATATCATAGTCCTTATTTTTATTTTGGCCCTTGTGAAGTGCTCTGCATGCCCATGCAAAATGCTGAGCTCATAAAGTCTAGGGAGGACACTAAGGAGCACAGACCCACAAAATTATATAGTTGTGGGTACTCTTCACACCATGATGTTAGCCAGATGGCCCAGATGTATCCCAGTGTACATATACAGATTAGCAAAAGCAGTAAATAAAGATGAGCTATAGCTAACTAGACATACAGAAATCATGAGTCAGGCCCAGAATAACTGTGGGTTTTGAAAAGCATTTGCAAAGCATTTGTGATGTTGTACTGCTTCTCTTTTCCTGACATTTTTTAACGTTTCACATGGAGTTTGATTGAATTCCAAGTAACCATACGGGTTAAAACTGTGACATTACTGATTGGGCTGAGACTTTTACCAAAACAAAGCAGTATTAGCAGGGGAAACTTCAGTACAATTGCACAGGCTGGTAGCATTGAAATGCCCCCAGGCTCACATTTAACGGAGACAACGACAGTAACAGCCTCACTGACTTGAAGTCAGAGTAAATATCCATGGAGAAGTCACTATGTTACAGTTACCTCCCTGCAGCACAGCATCATCCAACATGTCAGCATGTTGAAAAGAACCTTTCTCCTCCAGGCAGCCTTTACCCCTTTATCTTAAAATAGGGCTGGATGTTCCTGTGTCTCTGGCTTTTTAAGAAACACCAGCCTGGACTTTTTAACCTCTCTGTCCCAATTCTCTTGATAGTTTCAGTGACATAAATAAATCACATGCTTTTAACGCATGGTTCCACTGCTTGGGTCTGGGTTTTTTTGTGTGTCAATTCTATAGCTAAGCTATTGCTAAGAAAACCGAAACTTAAGTAAATATCTATATATTCACTGTATTCCCTATTGCTGCTCCACTGATGAAATCTGAATACAAGGAAAAGTTGGACAGCCCTTGAACTGCTGTGGCCACTACACTTAGCATAGATACAGCAAAATTAGATACAGCAACTGATTTGCCTCAGGCAGACATAAAATAAATGGCATCCCAGCCGATTCTGGTCTGGCATAATGGGGCTCCAACCAAAGAACTCCCTTTTTTAAATTTCACATGTTTTTAAACAAAATCCAGTTCTCCCAGGCTCTCTTAAAAGTAGCAATCCTGGAGGTCCTCATTGTCTGTTTTCTTTTAAAAGTTGAGACATACCCCTGTATTTCCACCCTACCACCTCTGCTTTTCTTGCACTTAGCTTTGCAGCGCTGCTTCATCAGTTGGTCCCAGGGAAACTTCCTCTGCTAATGCTCCCGGGAATAGAAGAGATTTGTAGCCAAACTGGTAGTAAGGCTGTGGTTGCATGCGTGTTTGCAAAGTTTGTTTTGTAAAGATTTAATCTGAGTCAAAGCGACTGGATGGAAGCTTCTGCTACTCCGGGCTGTGCACGGATGCTTTGTCTGAAGTCCCCTTATCTGCGCCTGAAAATCTTGGCTCATGTGACTTTGCTTTCTGAACTTACATGATATGCATACGTTGCTTAATCAAAAGAAGAGGAAATGTTCAAAAAATTTTAAAACTTTTAAAATATTTCAGACTCTGTAAACCTCTGTAAATATGCAGCCAAAAAAAAAAATATACCTACATGGGGCTAAAAGAGAAAAGAGCTCATTCTCTCATGCCCTCCTCCTCTCCCCACCAGTTTGCCCTGTAGGAGAGGCCCTCTGTCCACATCTGGCAGAGAGAAAGACAGCTGAAAGGAACCAACAGCCAGACCCAAAGCTTGTTTATTTTCCAGGAGCTTCTGAGCTGGATCAGGATGCACTTCTAAGGAAGGAAAAGCATGGAGGTACATCAGGAGCAGTGGGAAGTTTACAGCAGCCATGTTTAGAATCCTGGGCCACCAGCAGATGTGCACATGTGCCCCACATTAGTGGTTCTCTGTCTGGGGAAAAGCTCCTTGCCTTGAGGCCTGAAAAGAAAAAGAAAACCAACCAAATAAAAATAAAATACATTTAGAAGTCTTCAGAGGACTTAATAGAGAAAGGGATTTGGTGCTATAGGAAGTTTTTAGAAGGAAATTAGATAGTTGGAGAAAAAAGACTCTGCTGAAGTAACTGAGGCCTTTGTAAATGGGGAAAATTAATTACCTAGGCAGCAAGTAGTTTAGTTTAGTTTTCTTAAACCTATGGGCAAGAGTTTGTGCTAACATTTTATTAGCAATACCTCAAATTTGATCCTCAGACTTTCAAATCTGGCATCTGAGTCGCGATACAGGATTATTATATCTGTGAAGGTCAGCTAGTGTGCATGAACTGCAAATAGAGTTTCCACCTGAGCACTGCTTTGTTCTCTAGCATGTTGTTCTCTATCTTTACACATTTTGATATGTAATGATGCAACACTCTTTTAATAAACTTTGGATTAATTTTTTTTACACTCAAATCTCTTCCTTGCCTATTTCAGTAAGCCTTCCACTGCCAGCTTGCAATATCTGTTACAGGGAATCCTGCTTCTTTCCTGTGTGCTGCAAGCTAAAGGAAGACATCAACTTCATGTTTAGGTCAGGGTCCACTCAGAAAACCACTTCCTCTCATCTTTGATGCATTATGATGGTGCTTTTAATTGCTGTAACTGCAAGGCTGTTTAACCGCTCATGCAGCAGCACTGGTTATATGAAAACATCCATTTGTATGCTTCCCCAGAACTGAGATGGCAAGGCATGTAATCAATTAAAGAGAGACTAAGATCATGGTCAATTTCAGACACATAGCTCATCTTTCTCTTTCTCATTTTCATAGTACTCCATTTCTAGAGATTTCTTCCTTTGCCTGTGAACCACATCCTCCTGTTCTGCAAGAGCATAATTCCTTTGACCTCAGCCTTATTGTAAAATAGAGTCCAATTTCATATTTCATAGTTTTCATGGAAAAGAAACTAAACAATAACATGCATTTAAATACCTCTCTTGGTTTATCTCTTCTCCTAGGTATGTGCTCATTATATGCTTATTACTATGTATGACCATGTATATTGGCAGTAGATCTTTAGGAAGTCCTAGTTACACTTGTATTCTGGCCTTCCTTGCCTGCCCCATGGCTGAGGCACAATGCACCTTTGTCTAGAAACAGTCTGCCCTCCTGCATTTGTCATCTGAGCTCCCAAAAAAATGCTTTTTATAAGATGGAAAAAAGCAAATAAAAACTGGTTCACCAATCTTTCAGGCCAAAGGTTCGGTCCTTGTTATTTCCTATTGCAGTGCCATCTTCAGTTTGCATGGAGGGTATGGGCATTACTGCAACATAAATATCAAGTGATAATGAGGACACAATGGGAGAATAGAAAACCAATCACATATAGTAAGTTTGTCCCTCCACAACAAATATTCTTGAAACACCACGAGAAAGACATTTTCCCACTGAAAGATTCCACAGGAAATAAGAAAAACCATCAAACAGTTTGACGTGATGGTCTGACTGAGCTCTTTTCTTTTTGTATGGGAGTTCAATGAGTATTTAAACAATTTGGTTTGTTACTCTGCAACAGATGACACCAAGGACCTTTGTGACCAGCCCTCAGAGCAAATACTTGCAAATATTAAGGTAGCACAAGTGGTGTTACTTAAAAGAAGGCACTCTAAATAATCTCTTAAACCACCCAACATTCCAAACCCACAGTCCAGGGATTACCTTGAATTCATTACAAATGTTTTTCTTTTCTTCTTTGTAGATTTCTGTGAACATTAAGAGATCTTACATCCATTCCCTCTAACTCCAGACTCTGACTGGCCGTGTATGCACTGGCAATCAGACACAATATTGCAGATTTGCTCTCAGTCAATGAAATCTCAGGACAGCAGACAGAGAAAGTAGAGTTTTATTTTCAGAATTGTGGAGCCCTTAGGCTTTAGCCACACTGTCCAGTGTCTTGTTGTAGTCATGGTAATTCCAGATAACAGTAGTCTCCCCAAAATGCTTGCAGCACAGGCATCTATCCATTGACAACTTCTGTGCGGCTAATGAAGGAATGCTGTAATTGGTTTCAGGGAAAAATAAAAAAAAATATAGGTGCACCGGAAAGAAGACAGGTAGCCCCAACACATAGAAACAAGCATTACCATAGATAAAGTGAAAAATACACAGTCAAGATACAGACAACAGTTACAAAAGTGTTAAAGATCAGTAAGAAACAATAAAAGCATAATTATATGTATCTATTGTTCATATCAGCTTCAAAAGACTTCAACTCTCTGCCTATGAAGCACTTACCTGAATTTAAAACTTACTGATTGCACACTGTTATTCTCCATATCTTTGAAGAGCCTAATCAGTTACAGGGAACATTTAACTGTTAGCAAACTGGTGCTGGATTCTTCTTTAAATCTGTCCTTCCTATCAGTGGATGATCCATATTTCAGTAAAGGTATTAATTTTAACCCTTTGCTTCTGGCCAAAACCTTTCTTTATCCATGACCTCTATTCAATAAACCTTGGGCACATTTGGGGAAAGCCACCTCCCACCCAAATGATGGCCTTCTGATTCAGAGGGAAACTGTGAAGCAGAAAGGTCTCTGGGCACTGTCTCTGGAAAACATTTGCATTAAAAATAACTCTTTGCCACCTTCTTTTTCTACTCAGTTGATTTCCACTGTGGTGTTAATGCCCTCAGCCACCCAAACATTAATTGGGATCTGCTTGATACTGCCCTGCAGCCTGGAGAAAAGAGCACAGGTGTGGCCTCTGGATGCAAATAATTGAAACAGTGCTTCTCAAAGGATCAAGCTTTGCAAATCATTTTTGCTCTTGTCAGAGAGTGCTCCAATACTCTGAGGGAGTTTTCTTTGTGTCCCCTGCCCCTGGCAATGAGGGCAGTGGGACATTGGGCTTCTCCCCAGCAGAGACCTCAATGCCATGGTGGTGTGCATGAAGCTCAGTCTGCAGTGAACTACAGAAAGGCCTCACGCAGAGGTCTCTGTGTGGCCTCTTATGTGGGCATAGTATGATGTGTTAGCATTTATTCATCAAAGTATCAATACTCAAGGCAAGATATTGATAGAAATAGCTTTGCTTAAAGGTAGAGGATGTCTTTAGCAAAGCTATTTATCATTTTAGAGTCCCACTGCTTTGTCAATAAGATTTTATTAACAAAACAAACCTTCAGCAATTACTGAAGACAAAAGCCAGCTCACATCCAAGTAGCACAGCCAAATGTGCCACCAGCAGTACAGTCACAATTTCCTACATATGTATCATAATTTATGGCTATGTACAAAATACTTAACAAGAAAAGTGTTATATTGAAAGCAAGAGATGGATAGATGTAAGGAAGGATGAAAGTGGGGAGCCAGCAGTTAGTTGGGCTGTTCCCTGACTCTTCTTATGCAGCAGAATATTCGTACTTACAAGATAATGGTAGGAGTAGCATTGCCTTGGCTTGGATGCACAAAGATTTTTGTGGCTGACTTACTTCACTGTCACCCAGTTACAACTTCAATAAAGCATTAAAGACAACGAACTGCATTTTGAAAATAAGCATAAACAGTGTCGCAAACTAAAACCTCAGAAAACACTGCCAGAAAGGATGTGGTAAACATCTGTCAGCCTGCATCCTTTTAAAAAAATACCCAGGGGAATTACATTTCATTACTGACTATGCATAATTACCACAAGCTTAACCTTTTCATTGAATAATTGAGTATCCTTCATATTCTGAACTAGATGAATGGTTTGTGAGAACTGTTAGGGAGATTAGACTGCTTGTAAATAATCCTGGCATCCATCTATTCTCTTCTCCTCTCTAGAAAAAAGAACTCCATCAATGAAGGAAGATCACTCCAGAGGGACCAGTTTCAGAGCAGTGGTTTATGTAGTCACAGTTGTTCTGGGGATGTTGAATCACTCAAGAAAAAAATTAGTTGCTAATGAGTAAGAGTTATGCCTCATATTTATTTCAGAATATTTTGGATCAACCTTGCCTTTTCTCTCTTCCAATATGACTCACTGTACTTTTTCTTTTTTAATAAGAAAAAGCCATTAAAATCAGTAACTAAGCATTATTTTATGGACACTATTAGGTATACCTACAAGAAAGAATTAAAGTTGTTTGGATTTCTATTAAACTTTATATGAGCTGAAAACTTCCTGTCTATACAAAGCATTACTATTTGAACTGCAATGTTCCCATAATATACTTTACCTAAAATTATATACACATATTCTCTCCTTCTTGAGAGATGAGAGAACTTTAATTTTGTCTTTGAAAACTGAATGAGGCTATATGCCAAGAGGACAGAGGTACATAAATACATATGTTTGCAAATCTCAGAAGGGTAGCTGTGTCCTGGCAACCTGTATTTGCTTTGCAACCAGCCCATTTCTAAAAATCTCCTGCTCTACTGCCAGATGAAGGGGTCTTCAGTGAGAAACAGGAGAGGAAGCCACTGCCAAGCAGCACAACTGGAGCTTGTATTTTGTGTGATTTAGGTTAGGATTTTCAATACCTCAGAGAAATATATTTTGCACATTTTTAGACCAAAGGAAAAAAGAAGTGGTATTTTGACCCAGCTAATGCTTTACAATTAACTGGGGTACCTAACGTAGATGCATCTTCAACTGAGATTGTCCTGCCGTGGCTGATAGAGGGAGAAGCCCTACAGGGAAGCTTGTTGACTAGGTCTTGGGACAGGACTGTGAACATACATCTGTCTCTGTGCCTGTGTCCCTCCAAAAGGCTGTCCTCCCAGACAAACACGTTAGCTAAGTGCCTACTGTGCTGGGGTACAAATTCAGCAATGAGTTATCCAGGGTCTTTTCTGACGCAACAGGGCTAAGAATTATGTGAATAGAAGTACTGGATTTATATTTATGTACTTGGCAGCTCCTAAGAATCTGCAGAAGGATGCAGATGTAGTTTACAGATCTATATTTATTCTTCCACAAGATGAAAATGCTGGGACCTCTTTTCATACAAGATGACCTTTACAGTCCTGCCATATGGTTGCAAATTGCATGAGCTCAAAGAGCCTTGAGATGAAAATTTGCCCAAATGACTCGATGAGTATTGCGAGTAGCCAAAGAGTTTTACTTCAGTCTTGCTCTTAGAAACAGCATCATGATGAAAGATGAGCCTTGTTTCTCTAGTCAGACATTCTGGCCTAACCTATCTGGAGTTTCTTTGAAATCATGGCCAAAAGTACCAGACTTGATTCTTCAGAAAATCAGCAATCAAAATCTAATCATTAGTTTGCATCTGTCTGTGCTATTCCCCATAAGCATTTGACTAACACATGATTGCTCAAGAAGAATTAGAAGTGGCTTGATGCTGTGCCCAATCAGTTAGACAAAATACTACAACTAGAAGTAGGAACTAGATTAGATATGGCAGAAAGTTTCTATGGCTTTGCTTTTCCAAGATACTGCTAGAATGTGCTAGATAGCTCCACTTTATCAAGTGATATACTATCTCCATCTCAAGTGACCAAGAATAGTTATGCCACAGGACAATTGCTGTTTTATTACCTATTCATTATATTTTCATAAAACCTCCTTGTACTTTCTACAAAATAGGTAGGAGGATAATAGATGTCCCATGCTAACAATTTAATTATGGTGTTTGGGGGTTTTGTTTGGTTGTTTGGCTTAGCTTGGTTTGGTTTCTGTTCTGCAAGAGCAATACGTCTCAATCTTTCTAAGTCTCAAAATCTTCCCTTCTTCTTGAAAAACTGTCCACTGGACAGAGCAGAAACTTTCCTGGATAAAAACCCATCTGTTTTTCCCTGCAATTCCTGCGCCTGTGCACCTAGGATCAAGGTAGGTTGTCCATCCTACTTCCTCATATCCTCTTCATGGTCCCAAATTTAAAGCCACAGGGCACCCTGTGGTGCATCCTTCTTTGTTCTCTCTCTTGTACAACAGAACACCTTCTGTCAGTTGTTGAAATATGGGCCTGTACATGTGGGGAGCAGGACATGTTCTCTCTGAATTGCTGGAACCCATGAGCCAGTTTATCGGTCAGTTTATCTATCAGTTTCCCCACAGCCACAATGATGGAGAAAGAAATATTCTCTTGATATTGCCAGATCAAGTCACTGACTGCTGGTGGTGCATCACCTTTCCAAAAAATTGTTGCCAAGGGTTCGGCATGTACTGCTGGCGCACTCGGTACAAATTTCCTCCACAAAGTTCATAGACAGAAAAGGTCATTTGGATCCATGGGGAGCTGCACATTTTCTGGGTCAAAATTTCATTTCTTTCTCGTATTTCATTTCCCTCAGTTATTGAATACCTACCTTTATTGTAGTCCATTTGCCTGAGTTACATGGGACATCATCTTTACAGGAATACCTTTCCCTCACACTTGATAAGAGTCTCCTTCAGCAAATAAGGGCTTGTGTCTTTTTTCCCTATTTTTTTGCCAATGCCTGATTCCTTAGCAAGTGACCCCAGCTGCCTGGCTTCCTTACCCACTAGCTCGCCATTACTGTCTCCGTTGTCCCAGCACTGGAGTAGCCGGGCAGTAAAATGCTCACATGGGTGATGGCTGAAATCTTTTCTTGGCTCCTGTAGCTCGCTCAGAGATAGGGGCTGAGATGTGGCTGTCTCTTCTGTCTCCTCTTCCAGCTCCAGTGATAGCCTTGATGATGGCCCTGAAAATCTCCCTTGTGATGGTTTCGCTTCTTCCTCCTCTTTGCTCTCCCTGTCATCCTTGACTGTTTTTGCTAGAGCTTTTTTACCAGGTGACTTCCGTGTATTTTCTGTGTCTTTGCAGGCCCCGCTGCCAACAGCACCGGTCGGTTCAGTTTCAGCGGTTTCGGTGCCAGCTCCTGTCCAGGGTCTGTCATCGTGGTGGGACCAGTGGCAGGCCCTGCTGTCATCTCATTGTCAGGTTCAGAGACCCTCCTGAGGCCACTGAGCAGGGTTGAACATGGCTCAACAAGGCTGGCCAGGCCCCAACACTTTGCAGTGATGTGGGTCCTCTCTGGAAAGCCAGCACTCTTTTTTAAGAAACACTTTACTAGTTTTTCTGGATTCTGAATTTGTTCAAGGGTAAGGTACAAACACATTGGAAGTGTCCACTGCCCCAAGTACTTGCTCAAACAATCCCATACTCCGTGCCACTTCAAACTATACAACCTTTGTGCAGACCTCTGGGTAATATTCTGAATTACTTGTCTCACTTTAAACAAGACCTGAACCATATGCAATAACATGCTGGCTCCTAACAAAAGGACCAGGTTGGTTTCAAGAGTAGTCAAAGGATATTCAACATCTTTAAAATTCTCAACTACTGTAATCAGCCTGGAGGACAAGGAAAGAAAAAGGTTTTTCCTCTGAGAAGAAAAAACCAAATATGTGGTTATTAATCACTCTCACTAGATGACTCCCAAAATATAGAGCTGTCTGCAATACTGAATACAGACACCAGACTGGTGTTTGAGGAGAGACATTGCCACAGAATAAGCCCTGTGAAATAGCACAGAGAACACAAACTGCAAGTAAGGTATTAGCAGTATAAGAGAGACTAAATAATATGAGAGGAAATATGTCTGCATTGTAACTAACATCCACTAAACCAATACAATGAATGTTTCCAACAATTTTCATTTAACATGCTCTGGTCAGATCTGTTATTACCTCAACACTTTGTGTTCAACACTCTGCATCCCAAAGGATGGTTGTGGTTTAATCCCAAATGGAAAAGAAAGCACCATGCAGCCACTCACTCAAACGCCCTCTCTACTCACCCCCCCATTGTGGTGGAAGGGAAGGAGAAAGTAAAATTTACAGAGTAATATAAGAACAGTTTAATGATGAAAAATAAAGTAAAATTAAATAACAATGGTAAATGATGATATTAGTGACAATAAAAAGGAAACAAGTGGTTCAAAATGCAATTGCTCACCACCAGCTGACCAATGCCAATCCCCCTGCCACCCTGAATTCAGACAGACCCTTCCCTTCCCTGTAAGTCTCTCCATTTTATACATTGCCAGGATGTTCTGTGATGTGGAACATCCCTTTGGTCAGTTCAGGTCACCTGTCCCAGCCATGCTCCCTCAAAGGCTTTTGCATCCCACCTCACTGGCAGAGCATGAGAGAAGAAAAAAGTCCTTGATTCAGGATAAACACAACTTGGCAAAACCCAAAACATCAGAGTGTTATCAACATGGTTCCTGTTCTGAATACAAAACACAGCACTGTAACAGCTGCTGAGCAGAAATTAACTCTATCCTAGCTGAAAACAGGACAATGAGATAGGTGTGGCCTCCTGCTAGTGCAAATACATTCTAGAGATGTGCCCAGACATCACAGCTTCACTGCACTCCCAGGGCTGGAAGGCTTCACTTGCATGTGTAGCTGCTTTGGATCACATTAATTGCAATTTTTCCCAGTGGAAATCGCAAAACAGAAGAAAGGAAGCCTCCTGGGGGCTTCATTTATGTGTGAGCCAGGCCAGCTTATAAGACTATGAAAGCAAATTCTTCTCACCATGACTCCATGAACAGAGCTATTGGGGTTTCCTGTTAAATATTTGCTTTCTAGCCACAAAGCACACTCCATGCAGTATTTATGCAATATTAGGAATTTTTACTCCTTCTCAGTACTCCTTCCACTATCTTCTGTCACTTGAAGACCTTTTGAGAGCTACTCCAAGCTGTCTGTGACAGGAGTTGACTACAGGACAATTGGTGAGCCTGCAACAACTGTGGTTCATGCTGAAATCAAATTCCTTAAATATTCATTTCAGACAGATTACCAGGAATCAAGAGACTCAGTTTTAATTGCATTCTGCCTGAAATTTATTACCAGCTGGCACCTCAGATTGTCTTTTTAAAGTCTGGCTCCAAAATAATCATACTCTGCACAACCACTGCAAGGGCAAAATTTATTTCTCAAAAATATAACTAAGATATTTCACAACCTGAAAACTTGCATGTCAAAGAAACTGAAAAAATATGTTGCACTTTCTCCTCACAACCTCATGACTGCTGATTTTTATTTCCTTTTGTGCTTTAAGCTGTTTAAAATTGGTGATCAAACAGCTCCCAATAAAGAAAAATGAGCATACATTCTTTTTCAGACAAGACTTCTTCCTGTGCCAAGGATCACAGCAATGAGCAACATGGTAAAATTGCATGTCCACACAGTCTCCTCTCACAGGCTGCCTCTGCTCCAGCTGTAGGCAGAATTAAAGAGATATTGGTACAAAGCAGGGAACCTGAAAGTGAGCTTTAACACAGATTTGCTTGGCTGATTGCCTTTTGCCTATCACACCCTTTATGTGGGGTTATGCTGTCAGATTTGATACCTGTTGGACTGTGGCTCTCCCAGTGCAATGAGGCATGGTTGCAGGTTGCAAGGGGCTGGCAGCCCCTTCAGTCCTGACTGTAGCCTCCCAAGGTGACCAAGAAAGGTGCCCTAGCAACGTTGCTGGCATGTTATTCCACCCCAAAAATCTCAGGGTTATCCTTCAGCACTTCCCCTCCACAATCCCAACAGGATGCAATGAACCCAAGAAGCAAAAATCTTCCCTGTCCCGCAGTGGCGTACAGTGCTCCCTGCAAGGGCACTGTGCCAAGCCACCAATTGTGCTGCTCTTAATCATAGTTATTTCTGCAGCATTTCTTGTAATTGTCAACGATGCATTAGATGTTTAACCTTGATTGTGGTAGTTTGATGTTATTTGTTCAAAAGCTGCACTATGAGAGCTGAGGTAAATCAATTTTTTGCATCACATTATAATGAAAACTTCTGCCATAGCATCTCAGACACCTTGCATACTAACACACTGGCAATATTTTAAATAAAACTAAAAAGACCCAGTGGAACTGCCTGTGCTTTTATTTTAGACACAATAGCAACCTAACCCTCACGTAGGAAATCACAAAGAGAAAATAAAATATGTCACAAATACAAACACTTTGTCACCTTTCCACTGTTCCACACAATTTACAAAATACCTTGAGTGAATAAAGCATTAGTTTGTAAAACATCAGCTAATTTTGTTCTCAGATTAACAATTAAACAGGAACCACTTCTGATTCACAGTAGACAAGCAACAATTTAAACAAACTTTATAACTAAGGCTTATTTGGACTTTATTGCCTGGTCAGTCTGAGGTGTTCTGCATAAAAATATGTTTTGCAAACTATGGCAAGCAGCAGTCTCAGTAGGCAGATATTTCTGAACAGCACAAAGACAAGCAGGGACACCTGTCAATCTTGCAAAATCACATTTATTTCTGCACTATTCAGGTGGGAATTACTAGGTCCTTTTCCTCACCTGAGTGCTCAGTAAAATGACTCATAAGCTGCAGAAATTAAATACAAGTCCACTGCCCTAGAAGGAATGAAAGAATTTCAATGCCATAGATGTTTCTGAGCACAAGTCTTCCACTTGCAAACAGAAAAGCAGTTCAGATATTTCAAAGTTCCTGGCGTCATAACACCATTTAGGACGTCCTAACACTGGGACATAAACATAACAAAAACATAAATAAAACATAAATATTAGGACATTTTTCAAGGCAATCAAACACACTTGAAAATAGGAAGAAGTAATAATTTTTTCGGTATATAAAGAAGTGTTTCCCAGCAAAGAGTACCCATATGTTTTGTATCAATATCCTAGGATGCACTACTCAGCAATTCCCACTGTAAAAATCTCTTAGGGCCCTGGAGTGAAAGAATAGAACTCTTACACAGAAAAGGAGCAATACATACCCCGAGCTGCACAGAACCATGGGTGCTGACTACTCACAGTGAACAGGTTCATAACTAATTTTAACCAGAGATGGTGCATTTCTGAACAATGAGTGCACCTTACTTCACAGGCAGCTGGGCTCCTGTGAAGCTGTATGTCATGGCAACGCTGGAAGAAGTCTTGCACATCACCAGTAACCTGGCCTTTGACGCCCAGAAATTTATCTGTTCCTGTTCACTGAGACCTCTTTGTCAGGTCCTTGTGGCTTCATTCTGCCACAGATGCTTGCTTCTTCTTTTCAATCAAACACAGAAGCATTTCTTCAGAATGTGCAACAACTCTGGGAAAAGCCTGGGAGAACTTTCTCTTTGGTTTCAAGCTCCTTTGTCAGGCCACTCATATCAGACTAATACTGAAGGAGCCAAAATAATCCATTTGCCTTTGTGCTGCTTTCTTAATTGAAGACAGAAAAGATTAATGAATGACTGTGATAAAGAAGATAATCCACAGATAGTGGAAAACACAAAAGTCAAGAAAAAGCAGAACACAAGAGTTAAGAATATATGCTATAGAAAAGGGAGCAAAAGCCCCAACACCCTTGAAGAGGCATTTTCTACCAATAAGTCCTTCTGAGTTTATTTCTGAGATAATATGCTCATGAAAACCCCTGTTGCTTTGTCCCACACACATCCCCCTCCTGCAATTCTCCACAGATCATCCCTTAAAGTAGCCACTCTCACTCAAGTCATCCACCCCCTGTATATTTATAGCACTTCTGCTATTAATTCACTCCTTTTGTGGGTGATCTCTTGAGATATGCTTTCCCTTGCATCCTGTGATTATTCATGACAGCTAAAAATAGTCAGCAGAGTGGGTCGGCACATCCCTTCCCCCTCTCTGAAGCAGATTTAATCTACACAAATACGCTGGTCCTCATTAGCTGTGGGGGACGTCTTCACTGCTGCAAGAAGGCACTTGAAGAGGATACTGCTGAGACTACAGTATTTGATGAAATAAAATTAGTGAGGTACTTCTCCAGCTCTCCTGGGGAAGAGGAAGAGAAGGAATAGAGTCTCGTATAAAGCACAGGCAGATGCTTTACCTTTGCAGCTTCATGTGACCCAGAGCATAACATTTGTGAGGAAAGCTTCTCAACTCTCTTATCTCTAACTAGTGGCCACATGGCTATACCTGGAATCATGTCACATTCCACAACAACTATTAAGACACTGCGTCATTTCTTTTCTTTCTGTGCTGGGGAATCATGCCAAATTCTCCAATTTTGTAACAGGAAGAATCCATATCAAACAACTATTTTAAGCCACACTAGTTTAAGCTGGCCATATATTAGGGAGCCTTAACTGATAGGACAATAACCAAGGTTCAACAGAAAACTCACCAAGCAAGCCTGGAAAAATTTCAGCCACTGTCAGTATGACCATTAGTTAGTGCAGGACAGCAAATACAGATCACAGAAATTCTCAAAAATTAAATCATGGGTGTCTTCAGAGCTTACAGTGGTAGGTAGCAGTCTCACCTCATACACCTCTGGTATCTGTTATTACAATCCACATTCTTATCATATGCATATCTCTTGAGGATTGCAAAAATATGCTCAAAACTGCTCAAAATCTTCTTAAAGCAAGAGACACAAGGTCTGTCAGATTCAATTCCAAAACAAGCAACATATTTTTTCATTTCTTCTATTTAAATGGCTGAGGAAAACAATATCAGCAAAAACCCCAACATAAGTAATTTTAAAATGAAAAAATTTATACAAAGATCCAGTTCTGTTCAGAACCCTAAAAGAAGAATTACAAATTGCACACATAGAAAACTTCTGCTTATGGACATCTCGTGAAACTACTCCAAGGGAACACACAACGCCTTTCTAGTGACACAGCAGCTGGTGTTTTCAGATTCATCTGAAGGCAACCCACTGACTAAACACATTGAAAGAAAACCAAGAGAGGAATGCAAAAGGTATGAGATGTACACACAGAAATTCAGTAACACAGCTATTTTCACTGAGGCTACAAAATCAACGCTTGTAATCACATAAATACTAAGCAGATTTTGAAATCACCAAACAGTACTGAAAATAATGCAAATTTTGTTTCCAAAGCTCATCCATAAATTGTTGTATACATTATGTATGAGATTTCTCAGGACAAAATACCCTTTCAATGGTGTTTCTACTTTCCCAGAGTTCTTGGAAATCTGGTATGTGTCGAAGGAAGGTATCACAAAAGTGTCAGACCTTTTTCAGTCTTTACATCTTTCACTGCACCTCAAAATCCTGATTCATAGGACATCCAGGTAACACCACTAGCAACATATAATTTCTGCATAAGTAGGTTTCAAAGCATTAGGTGCTGAAGTCAGATAGTGTGGGGCCCAGTCAACAGGAAAATATTTATCAGTTTCAGTGTTTTCAGGCTGGAGTTTTGACCAGAAATTCAGAGCTGGAATGCATAATTTCTGGACCACAATCAAATTAATAGGTGATATTCAGAACATTGCATTTGCTGTTTCATAAAGTAAATGTGGAAATTAACTGAAAATTGTACATTGATTTAAAAGTGCAAACCCCACAGAATTAATTCCTTATACAAATCTCCAAAGTCTGAAGATAAACAGGAATGCTGCAAATTATTTTGCTCCACAGCCACTGTCCTGTGTTACTTCTTTGTCTTGCAGCACAAAGGCAGCTCTGTCTGGAGGCAGCATGAGACAATGACCTATAAGAAAATAAATTGATAAAAACCAGCATTTACAAATCAAAGGTGGTTGAAACAGACACAAGGATTAGCGACACAGCCACTGTGGGCTAGGTGCCATGTAAGTGAGCATGGGCACATATCATTTCCATCAAAATTAATTGTGGTAAGGTGCTTTAAATGAGAACAGAATAAAGTCATTCATTTACTGATCTCTCTCTTTGTGTCTAGTACAGAGAGTCTGTGCTGCTGCAGACCAAAAGACCATGTTGCTGTGAGACAAAATATCATGTTGCAAATCCCTGATATGGTCTTAGTAGAACAACACTTTTGATGTGTGCCCAGCCCAAATGACAACTGTGTGTGTTGACATCCACTCCTAGACACACTGGTCTATGACTACAAATTTGTGCTGGTCCAGGTCCCACAGGCCTTGGGAGTACTGTAACATCAAACCCCTCGATTTTTTTGCAATGACAGCTTATTCATTAGCTGTTGAAAATGAATACTCAAATATCAAGATAGACAGAAAATTGATATAGTAGTAGTAATTGGATGCAGAAACTGATTTTTGTCAATTGAATAGTAAAAGAAGAGATTCTTATAAGTGTATATCTGTATTTCTAAAAAAAAAATACCACAAACATCAAACAGTGCTAAGAATGAGACGTAAACAGCTTCTTACATATTTATCTCATGGTGTAAAATTTTCTCCTATGTACAACTTACTCTATTTTCTTTAGAAGACTATTCTCTGTACAAAGTGAAAGCATCATATTTACAGGCCTTTACACAATTCCAAGGAAAACAGAAAGAGCATTGAAGAAAATACAGAGAAATATGACAGATTTTGAATTTAATTTCATGTTGAACTACGGATTCTGCTTTCTGGTCTTCCCTGCCTAACCTGAGCTCCTGAGGCTTTCAGCTGCTTGGGGCAGAGGTATAAATGTGTAAGCAGTCCTCCACCTTGGGGTCATTCTGTTTCCTATGCTGTTCCACTTCCTATGGTGCCTATCCCAGTGGGGTAGGTGGAGAATTTGTCTAAAATTTTTCTAAAAAGCTACAGCAACTCACAGCAATGATGGTCCTGCTGCAGTGAGAGTATTTAGCTCCCTTTTCATTGCCCTCCCCAGTGCATGAACAGCTACCCAGTAACAACTAGAAGGATGCCACTGGTGGCCATTCTGTGTCCATACATGCTACATGACCATCCGCACAGATGCAAATGAAGGATTTGTGTTCCAGAACCAGAGAGCTCTGTATTTAAGCTAAATAAGGCTTTGATTATGCCTTTTCTTCCCAGGCTTGCCAATGGGTGGGGCATAAATAACACTATTCCAAAAACATCCAAAAAAATAACATGCCCTGGAGACACACATTCCTACTCTTCTCTGGAGGTGGGAAAAATTATTATCAGCAATGTTTCTCATCAGACAAGAGATCCACCACCTCAGATATCAGGTGCCCCATGAACTGCATCTAGTTCCACACCTATTTACATTCAGCTCTGCCACAAACTTCAGAGACAAGGTTTGAAAGACACCATCACCCTTAAGCAAGTTGTTCTTGCTCCAGCAGACATGCTTCTGGGGACATGTGAGCTGTAGCACTAAACCAACAAGAAACTAATTCTTGTTACGACTGAAGTCTTAAATATTGCTGTCCTTAGAAGACTTTTAAAAGAGTAGCAATGAGCAGAAAAGACATATGAAAGAAGCAGGCAGAAGGCACGGAGGGTTTGAATATTGGCAAAAGAAGATTCGTGTCAGAGCTTTCAAGCCTAGGAGAAGAAATTAGAGTTATAGAAATATGTAGAAATATAAGAAAACTTAGTATGGGAAATTGAATAGTGAAAAAAAATTCAGTAGCTGGAGAACTTGACATTCTGAAAAAGGTAAGGCATATAAAAAGGTAAAGTATAAGACAACACAAATGAGAAGGTACTAATAAAGAGGAACCTTAAGAAATAGGAGGACATTTAATATCAGTAGGGATCTTTGTGTTGTGTTGGCATAAAAAGGCCAATATTTCATCTTATTTCTGCACTGCCATGCAGGAAATGGCTCAGTGTATAAGAAGTTAATAAAATAAGCAGCCTAAATGTATAGCATGCAGTAAGGGCATGAGCCTGAGTTACAACACTGAGAATCCCACAGACAGTACTAAGTAGTTGGTATGGTACTAGTATTAAGTACTACAGAGGCAGTATGGAGTCACCAAGAATGTCACCAAGAATATGCATTACTTGTCAGACCCAGTGACAGAGCAGTGTCCCACGCCAGAGGAGCAGTAAGGCTGCCAGCGCCCAGGTAGCAGTGTGGGTGATGTTGCCACACAGCACTGCCTCACACCACACTGACACTCTCAAGAAGAACAAATTCCGAACTTTAAAACAACTTGCCACTATTTTATGTGCAGGTATGGATGGCATCATGTGGATATGTGTGAAATCATCTGGCAGGCTCATTCATTTTCAGGTCTTCTTCCACCAGCAATCCTCCTACTCCGTTCAGTGACACAACCCTCAGCCTGGCCTGCAGGCCATCTTGCCATCTGGGCACTATTTACACAGACCCTTACTGTGACACTTCAGCCATCATGTTCCATGAAACAGCAACAAACACGCCATCCATTAGCTCCTAAAAGCTCTTAAAGACTGATTGACAGCGGTGGCATGCAGTGCTTCTGGGGAACTTCTTGTTTCAGCAAGTAATAAAACTTCTTAAGGAATGCTATGTGGTATGGGAGGAATTTATCTCCTGTGTAAAGGGAAACAGATGTCGAAGAGAGCAAGACATAAGAACATTAAGGGGCTGCAGTGACTGGTCCAGGGCTCTTTTCTGAACAGTACTTGTTTTCTACTTTTCTAATAATGTTTAGTCATTATTGTAAAGTCAATACATATGCCAGATTTTTAACATTTCTGTGCACTCTCAGAACCTCTTAGCTCCAGTAATTTCTAAGAATTTCTCAGTGGCTTTCAAAATCAGGTCTATTATCTCTTTTAAAATGTTAATTCTTTTCCTACCCACCTCCACTTCTCTTTTCTTTTCAGCATGTAAATTTCCCATGACAGAGACAACTAGAATTCCAGTTCCTAGAATGAAATACCTTTACACTCAGAGTAGATAGACAAGAAGACCAGATTTTAGCCTAGTATGCTACTAATACAAACAGTGTCTTCTGTTTGACGTGCTCTTCCTCTGTGGCTGTGTCACATGGTCCCTGTGGAATAGATAAACTGGCTTATGAGGGAGTTTCTGGTCTTCCCAAGCAAGTTTTAGGTGTTAAGTAGCCTTAACCCAGGCTGCCTGCAGACAGATATGCTACAATGCTCTGCAGACATAGAGGCACCTAAAGGCCTCCTTCTTTCCATCACTGTATTACCTGGACAACCTAGGTCTAGTCTAGATATGTATTTATTTCCACTGCTAAGGGAATACACATTATGTTTCCACAGCTTACTTCCATATGTCCCACTGTGAGTCTCCTCCTTGGTTCCTGTGATGTGTCTTGTCAGCAGTGACTTGTCCAAGCTGGTGGTAGTGAAGATGTAATTTGCCATACAGTCCCTGCACAATGTGAATGAGCCTCAAACACAACTTGAATTGCATTTTCCAGAATAGGCTTTGAGGGAATTTGGAGACATTGAAACGAAAGGTAACTCATTAACTGAATAAACTTGATATGGCACAGCCACATCATTTTAAAGCATGGCATACCTCAGAATTCTGACTCACAAAGCCTCATAGGTTCAGCAGAAGTGATTCATTGTCAGGGGCCTGGGGGAACTACTCACTGGAGGGGCATATCTCAGCCCCATCTCCTGCTGTTTCCCTGTCTGTACCAAGGATGGCCATGACCCCACCATAACCAGCCCTTCCACTGCCCCCTTCTCACAGCCATAGGTGAGGGCCTGGCCATGTGAGGTAGCCCCTTCTCCAGGCTCCCAGACACAAAAGATCTTATAATCAGAGCCTACCATACCTGTCTGGGGTATGGCATGCCCTTCAGACGAGACAGCAAGGCTGATGTGAAACCCGCTTGAACCCACAGCGCTTCGCAGGCCCGAGTGCAACACGGCGGCCTGCGGTTTAAAGAAACAAGACCAAGCTATAGACTGTCTCTCTTATAGACAGCAATAAGTTTCAACTTATCCCAGCAGGGCAAGAAACTCATGCCCCACTATTACAAGAGTTAAATACATCACATCAAGCATCACAGTGAAATGAAGTACAATCTTCCAGTATTACAAAAGCACTGTATCAATACAAACTCAGGGGAAAACCTTCCTGCTTTGTGCCTTTTTGCTGTCCCAAAAGAGGTCCATTTCCAGCAAGATGTCCCAAGAATCCAGCTGTTGTTTTTTTCCTAGCCTTTTTCTTTTTTTGGCCTGTCCCAGGCCTTCAAGATTCCAAAACAGCTGCATCCTTCCAAGAAGGACTTAAGTGTGTAGGTGAAAAAGAAGCTCAATATTCCTCAGCACTGCATGCTTGCAGCCCAGAGAGCCAAACATGTCCTGGGCTGCATCCAGAGCAGCATGGGCAGCAGGGCAGGGAGGGGATTCTGCCCCTCTGCTCTGCTCTGGGGAGAGCCCACCTGGAACCTGCATCCAGCTCTGGGGTCCCCAAGGAAAGAAAGATGTGGACCTGTTGGAGAGAATCCAGAGGAAGGCCATGAAGATGATCTGAAGGCAGGATCAGGCCCTCTCCTACAAGGAAAGACTGCAAGACTTGGGATTGTTCAACCTGGAGAAGAGAAGACTTCAGGGTGACCTAATTGCAGCCTTCTACTATGTGACTACATTACATCAACAAGAAAGCTGGAGAGGGGCTTTTTACAAGGGCATGAAGTGATACAACAAGGAGGAATGACTTTAAACTGAAAGACTGTGCATATCAGGAAGAAACTCTTTACTTGGAGGTGAGAGATGGGCAAAAGTTGCCCAGAGAAATTGTGGATGCCCCATCTCCAGAACTGTTCAAGGCCAGGCTGGATGTGCCTGTCTCTATTAACTAAAATTTGGTTCTTTACTGCAAATTCTATTCAAAACCCTCAAATTTATTCTGATTTGACTGCAGTCATGCTGCAGTCCTTGGCCAGCTTAGAGGAGTTCAATTGGATGATCTACAGTTCATTATTTTTCTCTTCACACTTTTTTGCCACTTTTGCTTAGAGTTGAGGTTTTCCATTCTTTCAGCCCACCCTTTTGGTTTCACTTTAAAAAAGGATGAAAAAGAAGAGTCAGTGTGCTCCAAAGGACATGCACACATTCCCACCATGTGATGCTGTGTTAGGGAAGTGCAGCACTCCTCCAGGGACAGTGTGTGTACAGCTAGGCCCATGGATTTGGCAGGGGGCACCATGCCTCAGCCACGCTCTGCCAGCCCTTCACAGGGGGCAGGAATGCCCAGCACCAGGACTGGGTCTCATGGAGGAGCTCTGCAGGACCTGTGTGTGATGCTGCAGCAGTGGCATTCACATGAGCTGGACCAGGTCACCCTGGACATCTCCCTCTGGCACCCTGAGGCTCTCTGTACAGGAGGATATGGCAACAGCTGGGGAAGGACAGGAATAACGTGCAGAAAAGAAAGGAGAGACAAGCCTTCAGTGATGTAGGCATCTTCATGTCTTCATGTCTAGAGTGTTGAGCTGCAGCATGCAGATGCGGAAACCCAAGGAGCTGTTCGACTGAACAAATTTCTCCTTTTTTTTCTGTATTTCACTTTTTACATCATGTCTGGCTGGAAGTGCTGTGATAACAGCTATCTTTCCTTTAACATATGCTGTCTGCACAGTGATGTACGTGGAGCTGAGTCAGTCTGAACATTAACAATACCAATAAATATCTGGCCATGCTCTGAGCATCTGCCCCTTTATCCCTAGAGAAAGGTGTCAGTTGCAGAGGCAGAGTTCATCTTAGCTAAGCACATGATCCCTGTAGTTAATATAAAACTTGCAACTGAAATATGTCCTATAAGAATATATTTACTTACACATATGCCATGGTAGTGCACGAGAATGTGAGAAAATTCTTAGATTTTTGAAGTTTCCAAAATATCCTCTGCTTATATTTTAGAATTATTGACAGATTTCTTCTTGGATGTAATATCCAAGTGTATTTAAATCCCTGCAGATTATGCTTTAAAAGCACTCCAAATAAATGTTCTCCCATTTTGGTTTTTTTTTTTTTATATTCAATTGAAATATTAATTAATCACACTTATCTTTCAATGATTTCTAATTTAAACAGTCCTACAGTTAATACTGGCTTAGAGTTAGAGTCACAGAAATAAGAAGAAAAATGGTGTTACAAAAATATGTTGCACCATTTCATCTTCTAGATGGAATAATGCATAATACATCTGTTAATATAAAGGTGATAGTTCAGCAGCTGTTGAAAAGTAGAGAGCTAAAATAGGCTATCATAGAATCAGATGAATATCATACTGCTTTGATTTGTAATTTTAAAATTGCCTTGCTGCTCTTTAGCTTTCATACCAAAACATTCAAAATAAGTTATTGATTTTCCAAATGACAAAGCACTACTTCAAGAACTCCAGGCAAGTAAATCAATGACAGACCTGTAAAGCGTTGGATGAATGTTAGTATGAAGAAATTATAGCTAGCACATTAATAAAATTTTGCATTATCTTGACAAACAGATATTACAAAGATTTTATCATTCCCTAAACAGTTAACAGAAAAAAGATTCTTCAAGGACTTAACAGTAACTACTACATGAGAAGGTCAATATTGATCTTGAAACTTTATCTGTTTTGTCTGTAGAGAAACCACAATATCTTTCATCTGAGAGTAACTTCAGATTTTATTGCATGTTTATGTATTTTATCTATCTGGAAGTAGAAGTGACTTTAACCACTTTTCTGACTTTAAAGCATGTATTGAAAAGCCATCCATATCAATGGATGCACTATAGTGCATCATGCACTATATTCACTGGACTATATTCAAGTAATGCATTTGGAAAAAAATTACCCTTTCTTTAACCAGTTATTCTCCACGTAAAACCCATGACACAAAAGCAAATCCACTGGCTGTCACAGGGTGATGAGAGGCCCAGAATCACTCAGATAACTTCACTAGGACATTTGCTGAACCCATGGCACTCACTGAGCCTTCTCTCTCTGAGTCCCTCTCCTGACTCTTTCTCCGCCGTGTTACAGAAACACCTCCTTCATTCAATACCCACTAAAATGGGCAACAGACATGCTTTTAAATGTGCTGTGACTTGCCCCTTAGTCGAGATCACACTTAATTGCAACACAGAAGAAAAGAGCACAGACAGGATTCGGCCCATGGCAACTTTGCAGCTAGAATTGTGCAGGACAAGCAGTGCCCCTGCTCGTGACTCCAAACCACTGTGCCCCGCACCGCCTTCTCATTGGACTTAACAGCTATTAGCAGCCCTTTACTCCAAGTGGTTTCATCAGATTGTTTAACCACTTTTTCTCTCATGTTCATTGGTTTCCACGACTCAACAGTACATTGATAGAAATTTGTGTCCTTGTGTTTTAAAGTATCCCATCTTGCATTTTTCCATCTTTTTTTTTTTGACCATTGATTAACTAGAGTTAATTTTCCCTGCACAGATAACTTTTCTAAATATTCCATTGCCTTTTTTGTCTTTTTGTGTTTTACAGAACAAGAGATGAAGTAACCATAGACACTCATGGTACTCGAGGTGTCAAGCTCACAGAAGGGCTCAACCATGTTTTCCAATTTGCTCTTCTTTCCTTTTTTATTAATTCTTAGAATTCAGCTTCCCTTTGATAGTTAATGAATGTCAGTTGCTTTTTAAGGACAATCTACAAAGACCTCTCTTCTGAGTATAAACACTCCACACGAATTTGTACATCTATTACTAGAGTTGGTTTTCTATGTTTCACTTAGCAGCATGGAAATGAATACTGCATTTTATCAGTAGGTCATTCAGGACCTCCTGGTTATGGAAATATCTCATTCTCGGTTTTAGTTTCACTGTCAAATACTCCCAATAAGATCAGTAAATAGTACTCTCTCATTATTCATCCTGTTTGCCCAATCACTCAGGAATTTACAGCAAAGAAAGGATTTCTCATCCTCAGAAAACTGAGCTGTTAACCTCCTGTTGCTACAAAAATTCATCACTGCTCCTGGCCTTCTCTTACTTAGTCATTAATCTCTCTACCCCACAAAAAGTAATTTGTTTTAAGGTTGAGATCGTTGTGGAAAGCTCTCCATGGGTGCCTCACTGGCTGTCGCATGACATTTGGAATTGAACCAGTGGGTTGTATCAGCAATTGCCAAAAAGGCTGAGCTCTCAGGTTTTTCCCAACATTTGCTTTGGCCTGAGATGTCACACCAGGCAAATCCCCCGCAGCCTCTGAACAGGGACTCTCTACTGCCCTTGGTTCCTGGGTAGCTCCTCCAGCTTGCCCTTCAGTATCCTGCCACCTACCTCCTTCATTGACATCGGCAGCCACTGCAACCACAGGGGTCAAGAGGCACCCACAAGATGCCTGCTGATGAACCAGACACCCCTGCAGCACAGCTGTGTTTAGTCAGTTTTCCATGACGGATAGGAAACGTGGGGCATGAGGTTGCTGCTCTCACTTGGTGGGACTGCGCTGCTCACCGTGCTTTGCTGCCAAGGTGGTTTCAGGCAGCACCACATCAGACACCATCAGAAGTCTCAGTCAGAAATAACATCATACACCACTTTCCCTTGTACTGTAGTAGGGCCTTGTTGCTAGCCACACCTGTGGGTTGCTGGAGGTGGTAAGCCCAACTGAAGGCAATTTAAAACCACGACAGCAGGACAGCTCAGGGCACAGTTTGTCACCTCCTGGAACTATTGCTAAAAAATATTTGTGATTGCAGTAGCTTGTCCCCTCATCCATGATAGCTTGGTAAGAGTGAGTATGTCTTCTGGCTCCCCTCTCTAAGTAACCAAAAGGTAATAAAGGGAAAATAAGGAGAGAGGGGACAATAACAAGGAATAACAGCAGAACACAGAGCCAGGATAGGGGCTACTTACATCCACTATATATGAACAGATCTTGCTGGTGTGTAGCAAGTGGCTGCCAAGAGGACTACAGAGCTTCCTAGGGTGGTTTTTAGGGAATCTGTAGAACAAGGCTTTGTGGAGCAATGAGAGAGTAGTAATTCACAGGCCTGAGCTCCCCTTTGACAAAAAGTGGTGTGTACCTTTATGGGACATGGAAAGAGTTTTCCACTCCTGTTCTGCAGAAGAGAGCAGCTTTCACACAACACACAAAACAGGAGGACAGGAGAAAAGGATATGACCACTACAGATTACACTATTGTCCTATCCATAGCTAAGTGGGGCCATATCCATTAGGTCCATCAGCCTGGAAGCAATTTTACCACCATTTTGTTCAGTCTAGTTCTTATTTCCTACCAAAGTCCTAAACCAGAAAAGTTCTGTTACTCCTCCTCAGGAGATAAAAGGCAGTCGCAGAAGCAACCATTTGCTCTATCAGTTTGAACTTCTGGCTATAAAAAGCCTAGATCTGCTTTCCTGGAGGAAAAGTCCTCCAGGACTTTTCCTCCCTGCAAACAGCAGTGCAGGCAACCCAACAGCCAGGCCCATGGCATGACTCCAAGTATGATGATGCTCAGGTCCAGACAGGAGGCTCCCAAGAAAAACACTGACTGCTGTGAGACGATAGGCAGCCCTACATGTCTGCCTCTGCTTAGTAAGGTTGCTGTAGTGCCTCTGTTTGCCAGCTTATCATACGCACTTCTGACAGAAAGATTTGCTGTACCCACAAGCATCTTACAAGTACATTTAAATAAGACACTTGTGCGATCCAGGTTCCAACTTCTTTTTCAAAGTGCTGCTCCTGTCACTGGCACAATCCACGTGCCTATCGCTGTCCTTGGGCCGCTATTATTCAGTGAATAACTCTGTCAAGAGGTACCTTTCCAGGAGCATGCTGTAATCGGCAGTTCTGGGTCAAACCCGAAGAAGTACTTTTACCGAGAATTTCTGAATGTTTTACCCCGTGCCTCTCGACTCAAGCTCTCTGAAGGTCGCGTTACTGGACACAGCGAAACAGAGGAGAAGAGATGGAATACGTACAACCTCACTTGAACATTCTAGCCGCCAGACCCGAGTAACCCTCCACCTCGCATTCTTCTGGGCGTTATAAATACTCGGCGGTGGGCTCTGCCTCCTCGCATTTTCTCGCCGGCTGCCCAAAACGCCGTTTAAGCCTCAACCGCGCTGGTACCTCCGCGGCCGTGCCCCGCCGGCAGCACCCAGCCCCGGGGCGCTCCTGCCCCGGGCACGGCGAGCGGCCAAGGGGCGGGGTGAGGCGTGGTGGGACGGGACGGGACGGGACGGGACGCGACGGGACGGGACAGGCGGACGGGGGCAGGCAGGGGCCGCCGGAGCGGGGAGCGGAGCGTGTCCGGCGGCGCCGGCGGCGCGGGAGCAGCGTGCCAGAGGCAGGGGCCAGGGCAGGCGGACGCGGGGACCGGGAAGAGCCCGGAGGGGCGGTCGGTCGGTCGGGGTAGAGGCGGCGGAGGGGTGCGCGGAGCCGCGGGGATTGGCGGCGGCGGCGGGGCAGGGCCGGGGCCATCCCAGCCCCGCCCGGCCCGGCCCGGTCCTGCCCAGCGCAGCCCCGGGGCCCGAGCGGCGCCGCGCAGGCGGCGAGGTCCGATGCGGCGGCCTTGGAGCGCCGAGGGACGCGGGGACGCAGCAGGTACCGGAGCTCCGCGCCCTGCCCGCCCCGGCCCCTCTGCCCCGGGCGGGATGCGCCCCCGCCGCCGGCCCGGCCGAGGTGCGGTGCGGCTCTCGGAGCGGGAAGCCGCCGCCCGGGGTGTGCGGCTGGCACGGAGCGGCATCGAGCCGCGTGGGAACGCCGGGTCTAGCGATCCCCGCACCCCTGGGTAGAGCGAAGTGAGAGAGCTGTGTGAGACCGTCGCGGGGCGGACACGTCGGGTAACCTAAACAAGACGTTTGTCAGCCCAGAAGGCTCAGGCCGCAGCGCTAATGGAAATTTGAGAACAGTTACTGAAGTTTGGAGTGGGGGAATGGGTCGGGAGCGCTGGGGGGCGGAGGAGGAGGTTAAAATGCCTTCCCTTTAACGACCACGAATTAATCCATCCGGGAGCTCCCCTCTGAGGTGTACATGTGTGCTACTCGGTGTCACAAAATTCAAACTGATGTCTAAAAGCCAGAACGAAGAAAAGTAACTATTTGTTTTCCCGGGGCTGTAAACTGCCAGCACATTTACTTAAGAAAAAATCTTCTGCAAGTTTGTTTGAGTTCTCTAAGACATTTTTCTGTAGCAGATGTTTATTGTCTAAACTTCATCTGCATCTAGCACAGCTTAATTTCAGTGGAAATATGTATTGAAATGAACTGCTCTTTCTGTTAATGAGACTACCAGGGTAAAGGTGCCTGATAAACTACATGTGTTCACTTTTCATTTGGAAAAGCTTTACAGATACCTAAAATATAAAAGGGTTTCACTTCAGATTTGCATTTTTGTCTTTCCCTTTGCTGTTTTTAAAATTCTCTCTTTTGGCCAAAATGTGATGTTGTACATGGAAGCAGAGGGAGAACTGCAGTGCGGGTGGTGGCGGTGGTGGTAAAAGGGCATCAGGTTTCTTTGGTCAAGTCTGTTTGTGGCTGTTTGGAAAACAGGAAAATATGATTCCAAATTACAAGTCTACTGAATACGTGGAATGAATATGTTCTTCTGCAGGCAAAAGTATGTAGCAGAAGGTCAAGTTCTGCGCTCACTTTATTCTCATTTGTTGCATTGACTTCAGGACTATTGAGAGCAGTTTGGTTCACCTTTTGAATACAGAAATTTCTTATTTCTTCTAGATATAAAGTGCCCAGTGACTTGGGAGAGGGCAAAAGCCCTCAGCTCCCTGTGGGACTCGTGACCTAAGAGCCCACTGGAAAGGGAGAGTTCGGATGTATGGGAGGGATCTGGTTGCTGAAGGACTACCACAGGTTCCCTGTTGCCTTCTGGCACTGGGAAGTATGTGTTCCCCGAGAAAAGTTGCAGGCCAGGGGAGCCAGTGAGAGCTATGACCCTGACTTTCTGCATGCACCACTTTGGGGTTCAGTTGGAGAAGATAGAGGAGCCGTGTCTTGCCATAGAGCAAGTCAAGGGGATGTGGCCTTCCACACAGCATTGCTTCTTTCTTGGGGTGTTGGGCAGAGGGACCTTATCCACCAGTGATGTGATCCATGGTAAAGAGCCCTGCTCTAATTGGAAAGGGTGCTTGACCCTGCCAGGATCCCTCTGCAGGAGTCCGCATTAACCTCCCTCCAGTGGTTAAACTCCAAAGTGTGCCAGTGGGTGAGGAGATTGCACAGAAGGGAAGATATCTTGGTGCTCACAGCTTGGACCCCAGCTGCTCTCTCCATCCTCAGAGCTGGGACAGCAAAGGTCAGCCAAATAGCTGGAGAAGGCAACTGAATTGTCCTGAGCATGACCGTGGTTCTTGGCATTGTACCACTGCCTTAATTTGGTAATTTAGCGATCACTGGTTTAGCCAGCACATCCGTGAGAAGGTACAGCCAGATTGCCCCTGGACTGCAAAGAGGTTTAACCTTCTAGTGGTACCTGCTGGTGTAGAAATAGGGGTTCTCTGGTTTGCTTTAGAGGAAATAAAACTCATTTCCAGTGGTTTCAAGAGTCTGGGATGCTGAGGTACCTAACCATGGCAGTGCTGGGCAAGCGACATGCCACAGACAGGTTCTTCAAGTTGTTTTTTAAATATTTTGAGCTGAGGTCCATACTTTGCAGCTAGTATGTGACTGGGGCAAACTTGTTTTGAGGAGTAAATCGTTGAGCTGTCACAAAGCAGTGACACATGTTATCCTGAACCTGCCTTGTAACTTTCTTGTTATTGCAATGCATACCCAGCATTAATTTTTCTAATTGTTAAAGAAAGACTGTTCTTTCTGAATTATTGGCTACAAGGCAGGAGGTAAACAAAAGAAGATATGGCTGAATGATATTACTTGGAAATAAGTTCTAATTTATTACCTTATTTATATTAACTTTTAAATGTCTTGTGTGTGGTACTCTTTGAGCGTCAGTGAGAGTCCTGGTAAATAATAATGTTACAACTTTCCTTGTCTTCTTACTAGCTTGTCAAAGATTTAATTTTGTGATAGTAAGTTTGCTATAGCAATTTTATGAGAAGTAATTACTAGCAGTGGCCGAGGCTGTACAATTTCTGCTGATTGAGTGCATCATCCTTGCTTTCAGCCAGGGGAACTGGTATAGTGCCATTACCTTCAGTACAGTCATGACATTTTACATCTGCTGAATTGTGGCTGATAAACTCCTATGTTTGGCATATAATTTTCTTCACAGAAAGAAATGTATTTGCACTTTGATAGACGAGTGTGACAAGTCACTTGAAAATGACTTAAAGAAATATTTATTTTGTTGCATGTCGTGCTCTTAAATGATAGGAATATTATTCTCTCAGGCAGTCATCAGCCAGTCTAGTGAGTATTGCTGGTGGAAGTATTATTAACAAATACTTTTCTAGTCAAATGTAATTGTTTATTTTACAGTGGAAAGCACTTGCAATTCATATGGACACAGTGGGATTTTGTTATAAGCCAATACAATGAAAGACTGTGACAGTTAATGTGTTAACAGTGCACAGATTGTAACTGAATTACAATTACACTGAACCTTAGCTGAGGTGAAGTTTTTCTGTTGAGAAAAGCTGTTGAGAATAACTGTTACCATGCTTCAGAAAAGAATTTAACAGCTCAAGGACCCAGTTCAGCTCCTGGGAAAGAAATAAGGTGATTGCTGTCATCTTCTGAGTAAAAAAGGACAAAGACACCAAGCAGCAACTCTGTTTCTTGGATGTCTTTTCCTGTGGGCCTCTTCAACTGTAGTAATTTGGATCTATGAACTAAAATGGGGAAATAACAGTGGGAAAACACCAAATTGTTTTCTCAGAAAGTAATTTTAGAACATCCTGAATACACTAAAGAATTCAAGTCAGTTCACTGTAGGCTTTTATCAGATAACTTTTTTTCTGAAGGAGGGAATCAAGGAAAAGGAAGGGTGGGAAAATAGGGTGTGGGTCACCATTTAAATATCTTTACTTTCATCTGGGATGTGGTTTGCTCCTCCCCTGATCATCAGAAGGCACTTGAAAATGCATCTCTGACTTCTCAAGTGCCCAAAACAGTCTGTTAGGTCATCAGTGGCTCAAAGTGTTTCTGATCTTAAGAAATCCACATACAGAATCATACAATCTGAGAATGGATTGGGTTGGAAGAGACCTTAAGGATAATATTTTTCCATCCCTCTTTTCCTTGATACCTGTCCTTTGAAAGTGTCTTTAATGTGTTTGGAAACTGTTCATGACCCTTGAGTAAATAAATGCTATGGTCAGGAGCTCCAGCTCTTAAAAAGTTCCCTAAATTAAGTTATTTAATTTTGGGCCCATGAGAAGTGTCCTCCCATCCAGTACAATTATTTTCTTACCTTTCCAAAAAAAAAAAAAGATTACAAATTTGGTTCACATGAAACAAGTTCTGTCCTCACCTCCATTCTTGTTTTCTTAGAAAAGTGAAAAACTGGCCATTTGCTCATCCTCAGTGCATGTATTTGGGGCATGAGCACTGATTGTGAACCAAGAAAATCAGAATTTCTGGGAAAGTCAAATTTCGTGTAACTATTTTTTACTTTTTAAAAAACCCAAGAATATTAAATATATGTCCTGCATATCTACGCAAAGGGAAAAAACCAGTAAAGTTAACTATAAAGAAAAACAACATTTATAAAAATATTACTTGCCATGTTTATTTTTAAAAAGGTAGCACAAATCCAGCTAATTTGAATGGGAGGTTGGCTTTAGGATGACTGGCTTTCAGTGCATCTTCTCAATTGTAAATGGCAGAAATTTATACCATTAACTGGGGGAAGTTATTTTAAGCACTGGCAACATGCACAGTGGCATCAAGACTTGACACCACTTTCTCAGTATGTTTCCTACCTTGGGTCTACATGGCACACATGGACAAGGTTTAAAAGCATAGAGTTTGCCCTACTGATGTGAAGGCAGTGACGTTTGGGTTGTTTTTTGGTAGTGCAGTGTACACTTAGGTCTTTTTGAGAGGCAGTGAGCACTTGCTGTCCACACTATGGCTTGCTGGGTCTGTTTGCCAGTCCTTCTCGTGGCTCTTCTGTGTGTTTTTCAGCATGGTAATTTAGTATGGGGAAAACACCTTTGAACAGTTATGACGTTGTAGTGGCATTGCCCTTGTATTTCTGCACCCAGGCTGTGTCTGCGCTTACCTGCAGCTGCCGAGAGAGGCATGCAGCAGTGCTGGATCTCAGTGCCCCGTCAGTCACAGACCCTCACGCCTGGCTCCTGGGTGTGTGCTGCAGCTTAAGCACCGGCTGACATGGGAAGGCAGTGATACTTACGTTGCATTTGTTGATTTTATTTTCAGAGCCTGGTTTGAGAGCCACTCTCCCGAGTTAATATGCGAGGTGTGCTGGAGGTGAGGATACACAACGCCTGCCCAGAGGAGCGCTGGGAGGAACGTGGCTTGATCTCCCTCTTGTGGAAAATTATTGGAACTGTATTCTTGTGATACTGAAGAAAAAAAAAAAAAAACCAGCATCCATCAGGAAATAAATGATGGCAGCAGTTACCATGCCACCTGATGCTCTTGTCAGCCCTCAAGGAAATGAAGAGGTGGACTCTCTTATTGTACTGCATTATAATTACACAGGAAAGCTTATTTTAAGGGAAAAGGCAACTGATAAAATAGACCTGCCCACTATTTCATTTCTGATCCTATGTAGTTTCATAGTCCTGGAAAACTTGATGGTGTTGATTGCCATATGGAAAAACAATAAATTTCACAACCGCATGTACTTTTTTATTGGCAATCTAGCTCTCTGTGATCTTTTAGCTGGGATTGTTTACAAAGTAAACATTCTTATGTCTGGGAAGAAAACTCTGAGCTTGTCCTCTACAATCTGGTTCATTAGGGAAGGTAGCATGTTTGTTGCCCTGGGAGCATCCACTTTCAGCTTGCTAGCGATAGCTATTGAGCGGCACTTGACCATGATTAAAATGAGGCCTTACGATGCAAATAAAAAATACAGGGTGTTCCTTCTCATTGGTACATGCTGGCTTATTTCAATTTCCTTGGGTGCCCTCCCCATTCTCGGCTGGAACTGTATAAACAATTTACCAGATTGCTCAACAATTTTGCCTCTGTACTCCAAAAATTATGTTGTGTTCTGCATTAGTATCTTCATAGCCATTTTGGTCGCCATTGTCATCCTCTATGCTCGCATCTACATACTGGTAAAGTCCAGCAGTCGTAATGTCACCAACCACAACAACTCAGAGCGGTCCATGGCACTCCTTAGGACTGTTGTGATTGTCGTTAGTGTCTTCATTGCGTGCTGGTCTCCACTGTTCATCCTGTTCCTCATCGATGTGGCCTGCAGAGTCAAGGAGTGCTCCATCTTGTACAAAGCCCACTGGTTTATTGCTCTGGCAGTCATCAATTCTGCAATGAACCCCATCATCTACACCCTGGCCAGTAAGGAGATGCGTCGGGCTTTCTTTCGCCTCGTGTGTGGCTGCCTGGTGAAATCCAAGGTGGCCAGATCTTTGCCTATTCAACCCACTCCAGATCACAGTCGAAGTAAATCCAGCAGCAGCAATACCCAGAAGCCGAAAGAAGATTTCCCACCGATAAATATTCCCTCATGTGTTGCTGAGAAAAATGAATCTTCATTTCACAATGGAAACTTCTGTAAGTAAGGGACTACTCAAGACAAGTACTTTTCTGTGTTTTTAGGTTTAAACTACAGTTGTAGTTTAAATATTCATGCACTTCAGTCACAGGGGAAAACACTAACCATTTATTTAACTTTGAGAACTTATTTATCAACAATCATTTGCTTTGGGTGTTCATTCAGTAACACATCTGATTCAGAAAAAGCCTTTCATGGTACACAGCGGTCAGGACAGATTCCATGCACAGCTAAGATCATCAAGTGCCGCAATGGCATTGCATGCTAATGCTTCATTTGGCACCTCGTGGTCTTGCAAGACATCATTAAAACCTGTTAGATACTTCAGCATTCAACTAAAGACTGCTGACAATTGTAACATGAGCCCAGTTAATTGCCAGCTGGGAGAAGAATTCATTGCATAAGTTGGTGATTATAGTTCTCTATATGTATCTTGCTGTTGTGTTAATGGCCTTATAAGTATGTGGTATAAATAGCTGTATATTTGTACAATTTCTTATTAAAAAGTCATTGATTGGTAAAAGTTTACAACATGCTAAACATTGTATTGCAGTATACAGTGTGACTAATAGTAGAAATAGATGCGTTTCAATGGGGATATTTAAAATGAAGTAGTAGCTTTTAACTGTCAGAAACTTTAACAAGTCATATCAATGCAGTATTTTTATTTTTTCCGTTGTTATCCAAACGTTTTGTGTTTAGTGAAGGACAACATGGCAGTTGTCACTGTGGCATTTCACAACATATTTTAAGTAAGCAGTAGTAAACTGTTGAGAGAGGATATATATTTGCTATTTAAAGTAGATAAAATGTGACCCCTCAATACATGTGTAACAAGTGTATGTGCTGTTTCAATGAATATATTTTTGCTTACTCTTTTCAATATATTTAAAAATGTATGTCCAACCTATATAAACCTGTGTACATTGTGAATGCACTACCTAAGCTGAGATCCTTCAGTTCTGAAAGAGAGACGTATCATTTCAGAAAGCAGTGAACTACAGTGGGTTCCTGTGGAGTTCCTTCTTTCCTTTCTAGGCCCTACCACAGTGTGGGGTTGTGTTAGAAATTCTCCCTGGGAAGTTCTGCGAGTGGGACAATGTCCCATTTTCTGTCAGTGGGATCCTATGCTTCTACCATTTCTGGACACTTCTGCAGATGCAAGAGGGAAGATGTGGTACAGCAGGGTCATGCTCATGGGCATATCTCCGTTTATACCCGACCCTGCCTTGGATCTGGAAAGAAGGTTTTTTTAGTCTGGAAGACCTGGAGCCTCAGCCCCTTTTGAGAGCCCATTTCAGAGAGACCTTACAAAAACTTTATAGATCATCACTGCCTTACCAGCCTGAGGACAGGTTGATGTTGAGTGTCAAAGCAGTTTCCTGAGTCCTGGAGCGGTAAAGACTTCACAGACGTCTGGTTTCAGGTCCCCATGGAAGTGGCCTGTGGTACTTCCATCAATTGTGCTTTATGGCTGGAGGCTTCAGTGGAGTTTGATGGGAAATTCTGGGACAAGTTCCCATTGTCTCAGTAAGAATGTATACATCTAACTTCATTGGGCTCTTTCAAAGATTTGTGTTTAGTGTCTCAAAATACACTTTGCCTTATGCACAATCAGAAGTAGTTGAGGCTTTTTTAATACACAGCCTGAAAGAGCTCATTCTTAACTTTACTCTGGTCTTAATCATTTAAAGCAGCAGCATTAGACTCTTCTCAAATATGTATTGTGTATAAGTTGTGTATTGTATGTAGCAAAAACCTTTAAAATGTAGAGGTTTGCATTGTGATTATCTTTTACAAATTAATAGTCTGTAAATGTAGAAGAGTGTATAAGAACAAAGAAGAATTGTATTTGAATGAAATAACTGTGAAAGAGAGTAGTAAATATGAAATAATTTCTACCAAAAATGTTGAGAAGCAGTGCACTTAGAGAAGAAGAAAAAGCTTTACCAAGGTAAGCATGATATACCTATATGGATTGTAGATACAGGCTGCAGGCTCTGTAGCTTTGTCAGAAATAGAGCTGGTGACATTGCATTGCCATGGCTTGATTAGGTTTTTAGATTTTACATTGCTATTGGGCTGTATTGTGGAAGTTCTCCCCTGAAGCTGTGGCTTTTAAAACTGTAAGCTCAAATATTTGTGTACTTGTGTTAGTTGCCAGAGTGGTGGCACATGGCAGCTTCCTTGCTATTGTAGAGCAGATAGGCCTTAGGAGCACACTGGTTTGAGAAAGCATGGTTGCTGAACCCACACCAACCCTCATGTCAAGGATGTTACATGGTTCTTATTATATAGATGAAAAATAAAAATTTTTGATGGCCTAAGTCCAAGAAGATGTAAATAAAAGTGATATTTAATATCTGTGTTCTAGCCTTAGCTATTGTCAGTATTGATGCAAGGTACAAGTAATGCAAAGAACTCTACCATTAAAGGCCATGTGATTGCTTGTTAGTACGAAACGCTTTCATTCTACTTTGATTTTCTTCTCTTATTTTGGAGCTGTGGGGATATTTTGTTAGTTCACTAGCCTGCTGTACTTGAAGCAGGTTTCTAAGATTCATGGCTTCATTTGTAACATTGCTAACACAATTTACAAAGTACTTATGATTTACAAAGTACTTATGATTGGAGAAAAAGCTATTGTCAATACAATCTTCAGTGAGTCCATCCCATTGGGAAGTACTAGGTAAGGCATAGATTGTGGAAGATTTCAGAGCAGAATTTAAATTAGGACAAGTCAAGAGTTTAACAGCAGTGGACCTTAAACAGCCAGGAAGATCACATACCTTTGAAGCTGAAAAAAGATGGAGAATATCTTCTTTCACCCTAAAATATTAGAAAATTCCTCCAAACACATCCCAGAATCTTACCTTTTATCATCCAAGGCTGATTTGAGCATAGAGGAAACCAAATTTGGTTTTCCTTTCCATTTGGTTTTACATGGAGCAAAGGCTACAAAGCCTTTAATTCATATTATTTAATGAATTGGCATGTTTGTTTTTATTATGGATTATTAAATAAATGCAGATCCAGTCACCCATGGAGAAAATAAAGGTTTTTACAATCTGCTTTCCAAGAGTCTTTTATTGCCAACAGTCTTAGAGAATGTTTTCAAATCACTAGGTACCAGAAACATTTTGAAAATTTCTAGGAAAAAAAAATCTCGAACCTTTAAACTAAAGGTGTCAAGTAACAGTAATTTTTCAGAGAATTTTGGAAAGGTTTTGGCCTTCTATGGAGAACATTCATTTAAACTCTGGGTGTTGTGGCTGAAGGCAGTACTCCAGATGCAGAAGGCTGGCTTGGTTGAACAGGGGTCTTCTCTTGGAAATGGGACTAAAATGGAAGGTGTGTGCCCAGTGGAAGCAGGGTCAGGTGACTTGGGAGTAATACTGAGATGCTGTTTGCCAGTGTAGGGAGAAAATTCGTGATGTCAAATCTCAGTTGGAGATGAAGCTGGCAGAAATGTAGGGAACAATAAAAAGAGGTACTTCAATATCCGTGAGAAAAGGCATCTTAGAAATAAAATCAGCCCATTACGGGTGAGGATGGTCACGTAACAAATGGGCATGGACAAGGCAGAGGCATTTAATGCATTCTTTGCTTCTGTCTTCAACACGGATAACAGACCAAGGGAGGCTCTGTGTGCTGAGCTTCCAGGACCATGACTGCAAGAATGATCAATTCCCAGCTGACCCTGAAGTTGTGTGGGACTAGGTGCTCCAGCTGGATCCCTATAGATCTATGGGACATGACTGGGATTTATACAAGAATTCTCGAACAGCTATTGTCATTGCAAAATCTCTCTCAATTATATTCATGGGGTTTTGGGAATCCAGAGAGGTCTCAGCTGATTAAAAGGTGGAGAATGTTGTCTCAAGTTTCAAAAGTGGTAGGAAGAAGGACCCTGAAAACTACAGGCCTGTCAGTTTTGTTTCAGTGCCCAGTAAAATCATGGTCAAGATTATTCTGAGAGGTATTGAGAACCTGGAAGACAATGCATTCATCAGTCACAGCCTGCACAGCTTCATGAGAGGGAAGAGTTCTGCTTGTCAAACATGATTTTGTTCTATGACAAGGTAGCCCACTTTGTTGATCAAGGGAAGCCAGCTGATGTAATCTTTTGGGGTTACAGCAAAGCTTTTCATAATATCTCTTTCAGAATCCTGGACAAAATGTACGCAGCTGGATAAACACATCATGTGGTGGGTGAGCAGCTGGCTCAGGGGTCAGGCACAAAGGGCTGCAGTGAATGGGGTGACGTCAGACTGGGGACCTGTCACTGGTAGGGTTCCACATGGTCCCATCTTCAACCCTTGCTCTTCAACATCTCCAGAAATGACTTAGATTAAGTACTTAATGGAATACTAAGCAAGTTAGCTGATGATACCACACTGGGGGAAGCTGCCATCTCCCTCAAGGGCAGAGGGGCCCTGCAGAGAGACCTCAATAAATTTGAGGGCAATCACCAACTGCAAGAAGTTTAATAAGGGCAAGTGTTGGGTTCTGCACCTGTGATGGTTGAGCCCTGATTGTGTGTGTAGACTGGGGAATGGGAAGCTGGAGAATAAGGCACTGGAGAGCAGCAGTGAGGAAACAGACTTGAGGATCCTGCTTGATGGCAAGTGGAACAACATCAGTGCCCTGTCCTGTGGGGCATCAGGCACAGCGTGGCCAGCCGGGCAAAGGTGGGCATTGTTCTGGTCTTCTCTGCACTGTGCCAGCCTCACTTTATGTGCAAGAGGTTTGGGCATTACAATATAAAAAAATACTAAGCTATTGGAGAGTGTCCCCTAGGAGGCCATGTGGATTTGGAGGGGAAGCTGTGTGAGGAGCAGTTGAGTTTTATCTTTTCAGCTTGGAGGAGACTGAGAGAAGACCTCACTGTGATCTACAACATCCTCATGATGGGAGGGGACCTCTTCACTATCATGACCAGTGACAGACCTTGAGGAAGCAGCATGAAGCTGAGTCAGGGGAAGTTTTGGTTGGATATTACAGAAAGGCTTTTCACTCAGAGTGTGGTTGGGCTTTGGAACAGGCTCCCCAGGGAAGGGGGCACAGCACCAAGCCTGACAGAGCTGAAGGAATATTTGGACTCTTGGGCACAAGGTGTGATTTCTGGGGTGTATTGTGCTGCACCAGGAGTTGGATGTTATGATCCTGATGGATCCCTTCCAGCTCAGAATCCACCCTATCTGCTTGGAGGGCAGTCTGCTCCAGTTATGCCAGGCGTGGCTGCTCCCTGGAAAGAGACATTTTGCAAGAAGTGATTGTAGTGAAGCTTTGTGCTGCCTTCAAGGCTTGTTTCCAACTGCTCTAGTAAAGAAATGGAAAACACACCTGTGCCTAAAGTGCCAGGCTCCAAAAAGCTTGGGTCCTAAAAGTGGGCAGTCAGCTCCATCTGAGTGGAGATGTGCTGGTGTTCACCTGCAGGTGCCATTTCACCTGCCAGCACAAGTAAGGACACTTCCAGCAGGAGCTGGGAACCTGGGCCACACTAGGCCTGGAGAAACTCCCTTCTTGTGGCCAGACTCATGGGGGCCAGGTACAGCAGCAATGATTGGGGCTTGGGGGTTTCTGCTGTTGTCCTGTGGTCCCCCAGGACCTGAAGAAGGCTGGAGGCACCGTGCAGAGGCATGCAGAGTTTGCAGGTGCCCCTGGTGCATTCAGAGCTGCATTTCTTTTCCCCAAGAGAAGTGTTGTTGCAGTGTGAGCCTATTTCCTGTTTTACTTCGGAGTCCCTTCCCAGGCGTGGCAATATCCCTCTCCCTTCCCCCTTGCCCCCTTGCTGAATGAGTTCTGTCAATCAGGTTTAGCATTCCAGCAAGGTCATCGTGTGGTTGGTCAAGTTCAAAGGATGCTCTTCAGGCCTGGGGTCATTGGTCTGTCTAGGTGTCATCGTCCCCTGAGACCCTCCTCCTCCCACCTGGTTGGTGCTCACCTGTCCCTTCTCCTCCCCCTGTCCCTGGGCTTAAATTCAGCCAGGACCATGTGCTCGGGATTCTGTTGGAGCTGTTACCAAGATTCAGGTGTCTGTGACCATGGAATAAACTCTGGATAAAAACCCTTCAACAGAATCCGTCTCCTTTTCCTCTTCATTCTTGCCTGAAGTCCTTCCACCCGAGGTAAACTGAGTTTCTACAAGCCTGGGTTTGTTTCAGTGCCCAGCTGCAACATCCAGCCACCCAAAAGTGTCTCTGAGGTGAAATACCACAGTTGCTGCCTTTGGCCCAGCAGCAAGGGTCAGACAAGCCCAGGCGCAATCTACCTGGTAATATTGGGATCTTATTCCAATACAGTGTGACTTTCTAGGGCATGCTTAGGCTCAGCTTTTGTCCAAATGGTTAAAAGAGAAGGAAGGGCGTTTGCAAGAAGATGTGGTCAGTGGAGGAAGAGGACTGGGGTTAGAGCTCAGCAGAGCTAAGCTTCCTGCTGACATGGAGACAACATTGTCCTCCCTCAGCACAAAAAGGAGCTGCTCTTGTCCTTGTCCAGTCTCTGCGGACACATCATGGAGTGGACTACGCTTTTCTGTTCTCATCTTTTCAGTGTGCCAAGCAGGAAAGCTACCTTTACAGGACAGGGCATCATCTGGCTCAGAAGGAGGGCCTGTGTACACCTGCGTGTTTTTGCAAAAGTAGTATTTGTTGAAAACAAACGTGTGTTGTCTCTGTCAAAGAATGTGTAGCTCCTGTAGTGGTGTAAGGTCACTGTAGCTGAGGTCCAGGTTCTCATGTGCCATTTGGCCGTCTGAAATTTTTCATCCCTGATTCTACTGAGCAATTGATTGACTTACTAATATTCAGTATCCAGGTGAACCTTTTGAAATGGCACATATTCTGCCCCAAAATGTGCCTCCCTTCAGGTTGGGAGGCACAAGACACAGATTAGGCTCCCAAACCCAATCCCAAACCTAGCAAATAAACTTCATTAAGGAACCTGAGAATAAGAGAATAGACTCAAGCCCACTTTACATGCATTTCAATCTAGTAATAGTGCTCACTGTTTTATTACTTTGGTTAAACATATACAAACTGAATAATCAGAAAACAGTTGCATGACACTTATATTCCAAACTACATTGCTCAAGGACTTCCTCAGAGGCAAAATTTGTCTCTATAGCTAAAATATCACAGTCAGCAGAGAGGCAAAGACTTGAGATTCACAAAAGTGGTTAGGAATATAAATTATCACAATATTTCCACATACATTATTTTTCCTGCAATTCTCAGTTAAAAATGTTTCTAAAAGTAATAAATATTATTAAATAACAATTGTACAATAAAACTTCTTTTTACAGCAAAATAGTCACTTTTTAGTTTTGTTGTTGCTGCCCACACAATGCAAAGAAAAACATTTACCTCAAAAGAAGAAACCTAGCTTCTTTCAAGTTTTAACTTGACTTTAGGACTTTACTAAGAAGCAGTTATCACAGCAATCCAGACAAAAAGGACACAAATATATACTAATTATAATCTTCACATTCTTCACTTAATAGAAAATTTCATGTAATTTTGAATTAATGTATGCCTGGGTGTGTTTGATGTCTTGTTCCTCATGGAAGAAGCAGGAGGACTGTTGGAAAAAGCTTCCATTTGACCTGGACTTTATTTGATCTTCATGATAGCTACATAAAGTGTAACTCTGCATCTTAATCTCAAATTCTGAGGCTACCTTTGTTTTCTGAGTCATCTGCACTCTCTCTTACACAGTAGGGTAGCAGAATGAGTCACCTAGTCCTAGCTTCTTTCTTCTTTTGGTTTCCATGACCTGTTGTGTTGTCAATCAAGGTTGAAACACTCTCTCTTTGTATGATGCTTTTGCTAGAAATGTGTAGCTCTGAAATATTATCCCCATTACTGAGAAAAAAAAAAAAAAAAAAAAAGCCCTGCATTTTCTCCCTGGAAGCCTTAGGAGATGTTTACTTTGGAGTGTGCAGAGGAACAGATCAGGGCTTGTGAACATAAATGTCTCAATAAGAGATGAGCAGTAGGCTTTGTATCCCCAGAGGTTCTGCTTTAACTCTATCAACCAATTAGCATGCTTATAATTTGGCAACAACTCTCCATTCTCATTAGTGGCGTAAATGCCTACTGGCTCATGTTTCCAGGCTTCACATTTCTTATCCCTGAAGTTTTCTCTCCCAAGACAGCTTTTCATTCTCTATCCAAGCCTCTGCTTAACTGCAGGCAAATTGTATGTCCATGTTGTCTTTTCCATGGGCATGCCCTCATTGCAGCTGCATCGAATGCAGATATGACCAAGGTCCACAGACACTGTATGTGAGTGAGTAGAATAAGTCCAGCTGATCACAGAGCACTAACTGGAAATTCACCAACTATTTTGACAGCTTTGAACACACATGAATGTGTGAAGAGTCAAAACCTCAGCTTGAGCAAAAGAGACCATGTAAGTCAAAGTGGTTTTGACAGCACACTAATGTGTGTCTGAATTTAGACTTTATGCAGACATATTTTGAAACTGTAGGCAGATAAAAAGGGAAGTATGTCTCTTACTTCATCTTAGACTTCATTTATGCAAATATGGATTATGGTTTACTTAATATAAATTCTTGGTTCTACTTACTTTGGATAAACTTTGGAAGCCAAGAACAAAGTCTTGAAAGTGGAATTTGTAATCTTTTTTCAGAGTATTCACAAATTCCAAATATCCCTCTGATAACTGCAAATTTTCTAGAAGGTGGAAAACTTTGCTGGTTATCAAATGTCCAAATATGCATCAATTTGGTTATTAATGCATTATATCTGGTATCTGGTATTGATGTGCCAGCAGTACCATTTACAGTACATTTACTACAGTACAATTTTTTTTTTTTTAATTCTCCTCATCTTACTGCATATGATGCCTGGGGACCATGGTGATAAGAAATGTGAGTATATTATTCCACAGTGTAGAAAAAATATGAATATAGGCTACAGAAAACTTAGTGCTGGCAGGTGACATTTACCAGACTCTTAAACATTTTGTTCCATTTGCACATTTTGCACTGAAGTCTTGGTCCCAGGACTATGTCCTTTGTTGAAGCTTTTATTGAATATCTGGCAGACAGGTTTTGGCAGAACCAGCGTTACCTACCATTGGGAACCCTGTAGGAAATGAAGTGGAGTATACAACTGTATAACTGGGCAAAAAGGCAGGCATTAAGCCATGGAAGTTGCATATTCTCATATGGTGACCAGCCAGATATGGTTAGCTTGAACATTATCTTCTTGCATTAAGGAAAGGGAAGCTGCAATTTCTCACTCTGAGCAAACTCCCATTTGTCAGAAGGTAATGCAGTTTTCAGACTATATTTTCAGGTTTCAATGCTTCTGAAGCATATGAAATAATGAATAGTTTGGGAACACGAGTGTACCTAGATGGGCAGCCTATCACGGCCAGCAACACTGGATGAATTCTATTGGCTTAATAATTAGTCTAGATCCACAATAAAAAGTAATCAAAATCATCGGGTTAACATATGTGTTCTTTGTTTAGTCATTGTCATTCATTCCTATAGTTGCAACACAACTGAAATCAAAACTGTTAATCAGATAGGACTCAAAACTAATGTAGACAGTCTTGCAGGATATTTAGAGTTCCAGTTCTGACTTCTCAGCTATTCACTGGAAAAACATCAAAAGATACTATAATATCACCTAATTTCAGTGATTTCTATTGAGTCTAGAAATGTTTTTCATTCAGTAAAATCCCACTTCTTGAAGTCAAGTACTGAATTGCCACAAACAAATATCTTGTCCTTGAGATTGCATAAAAAATAATAAAAAAGGTGAGGTATTCCAAACCAAAGGTGAACATTTTTATGCTGTCAGTTGTCATGTTTTCAGCTAACTTCTCAGCATTTAAATCTATCTTACTACCTTTGCTTCTCTTAAATTGGTGGCAGTGTTGGCTCCTCACAGCAGTGAGCCCCGCCACTCTAGCAGGTTCAATTAGATCTTGGTGAAACCAGTTGGTCTAATGACAACTGGTTTGGAGTCGCCATCCAAACAGCTTTACAGTTTATTTGCCCTTTTCATAAAGGGGAAAGCCAAATCTACCAGAGCAACAGAGACAAAAACATGGCTGGATCCACAAACGGAGTACTGAGCGGCACACATGCTCCTCCTTGCTGGACAGTTGTGAGCCTGTGTGGCTCCCAGTGATGTAGGAAAGCCTCTGTGCGCTCCTGTGTGGCCGGGCAGGATGTGCTGAGCCCACCGCGTGGGCAGGCACTGTCGCAGTGCAGCCACAGAGCATCCAGGCACGACGTGTGCACCCTTTGCGTCACCAGAGGATGTGCTGAGCTGGGCAAGCTGGCTGTGCTGACAGAGCAGCTCAAAATAGCCACATTCCCCTGGAGGCACAGTTTGTGAAATATAGTCTGGGAAATTCAGTTTTTCTGTCAAGCAGTTTCATTTTGTGTCTCCTTGGCATCAGCTTTAATTTCTAAAACATGCAGCTAAGTGGCCGCTAAGTTATTAAAGCTACAGCTAGGACAGTAGTAAAAAAATTAAGATATCTATTTTGGTGTATATTTAGTGCCTTAAATTCATACACCCAAATCTTGTCACATTTTTGCAGGATATTTAGGAATCCAAAATGGACATAGGAAGCAGGTGGGCTTCTTGGAGACACCTAAGAGGGTTATGCAACAGACTTTTACTGAAATGATATGCAATATTCAAAGATAAAAAGACACCTTCTCTTATAGGTAGTGATATCACAGTGAAAACTTTCCAAGTCATGGCTACAGGAAGGTTAGAGCATGGAATAACAAGCATTATATATGAAAAAAAGAAGTGGCAGCTGAGAAAGTGTAAACTGGAATATGGTGAGACATGGGTAAGTAAAGTCATTTTGTGAGACTCTCAAAGTCATTTTGGTGGATACTACTTTGGCACATAAGATATGTTCCTATTTCCTTGCCACTCCCAGCCTAGTAAAACAAAATTTTAAGAATTCCACTAAACTCAGTGCCGGACTGATCTGGGCTGAATTCAGCATTTAATTGCTCTCCTTAGCTCTCAGCTACCATTCAGACCTAGAAATATCAAATAATAACTACCTTTAGTAAAATTAATCACAAGCATTTGGTTCACTAATGTCTTTGTTTGGCTTCTGGATGTCCTAGTTACAGAAACAAGTGTATTTTGACATAAGTGCATGATTAGTCTTAGGTGTCTCAATAATTTTCAGTTTTCAGATTACTCAAAATCAAACTTTCAAGTTGCAACTTCACCATATTTAAAAGCAGAAGATACAAGAAAGTTATTTCAGAATTTTAACATGATAGTCCTGCTGAATAGATTCTAAGTGAATTCTTCAGTCAGTTTCATTATGGTGTGACAAATTTTTAAATGCAGCAAATTCTTAGAACCAAATGTAACTTTAAGTACACTGTGGGGTAGGCAGGTACTTAACCTAGACTTACCCTGCTGAGTTTTTATGAATCAAGTCTGGAGATTTGATTTGAGAGACTGGTGCTAGAGAAGACCTTGGATTGCTGAAGGCTAAATCTTGACTCTGGCACAAGCATTGCATTTACAGGAACTGAGTCTATTGAATTTGACTCATAATAAGATTCATAGAATGGGAAAATAACTTTATATAATGTTTAAATGTGAACAGTACGAACATCCCTTAAAGCATTTCCCAGTACCAAAAGTCAAGGGCATTGCTGCCAGAAATGTGTCTTTATTGTCTGTGTGTTTTTTAAACTTGATATTTAGAGAAAAACAGTATATTTCCGATGCCTGTCACTTGCTGAAGGCCAAAATGAAGTTCTGCTTTGGCAAGTAAATGCAAGTGACATCATTTGCAAAATTGATCACTGAGTTCAGATAGTTTTCACTGCTTACAAGAAGAAAAGATTTTTCAGATATGTCTTTGAACAGTCATGTACATCTTATATTAAGCCTATTAAACACAAGTTATTTGAACTTGTCTAATCAGTATGCAACATCTCGTTTGAGACTGTTAATTCAAGGACACCTAGATCTTCACCATAAGCAGAGAACTACTCATAAATAACCTTAGCACTGAAATTAAAAAATTGAAGTTACAGTATACTGTTACAATATCATTAGAAAAATCTAAGCACACACCTCGTACACATAGAGATCACACCAAATCATTGTTAAAGTCAGATACAAATGGTTTGAATAGCATCATATAAGAATTCAAACTTGACGTCAGAAAGATAAAATCCTTTTGATATCAGTGACAGTGAATAATGGTTTTAAAAAACATTTTATGCTAAATTTCTGAGTTGGAATACTAGTTACTGAATTCAGATTCCTTCCATGGTTAACTAGCATAATCCATCTGTAATCCCCATAGTTGTGCTTCTTAGGTAAAATCAGAAATAAGATTTGTAATATTAAATTTCTCAAGAAATTGAGACTGCTGAAATTATTTTTTTATCTGAACAATCACACTTGTTATTTTTCTTTTGGTAAAAACACATGGCACAGAAGATAGTTTTATACTGTCAACAGACTGACTGGAAAAATATAAATATATACTGTATTTTTATATATAATGTGTATATACACTATCAACATTCACATTAGAGAATCTGAACAATTTTGTTGAAATTACTTTTAAGAAAGGCTTCTGATGTGATTTCCTGTCACATAAAGCATTGAAAATGTTCAAGTGGACCATATGAAATGGGACCTCTTAAACTTAAATAAAACATACTTGTGAAATGTATGTGAATATGTGGGGGTTTTTTAATGTACATTTTCCTTTCAAATCTGCAATTTCTACGAGTTATAGCTTGCAAGCTGCAATAACTAAAAGAGTTATCTGGAGTCAGTGTTTTCTTTCAGCAGGCTGTTGCAGGCAGAGTTCACTCACTGAAGAAACTATAGGCAAATTATTCTCAAGGTGATAGTTGATGAGATGACTTATGCTGTCAAAGACACGATCTTTTGTACGAACCTTCAAAAAAAGATGCAAGAAGACAGATTAAAGAGTAAGGTACTTTCCTTAACACTAAAATTATCAAATAATAAAATGACAAAATCATATTTTAGAAACTGGTCTCTCTTCCATCAGAATTGGTGGAAATTTGGCGCTTATGCAGTGTGGCTTCTGTTTTCTCTCTCACTCCCCCTATTTTCACCAAATAGATATTTTGCATGCAGTTCCATGGACCAGCCGACCCTTATCACTCTTTCTGAATAGGTCTGCTTGAAAACATCTCTTCATGATTTTGTTTCACTGTAAGTCAGATTTTTCTTCTTCAAAGGACTATCTACTTCTTTGAGATGTTTGTACCTTTTTAATTAGAAAGAGCTATCATGCCAGACATGTCAGAAAACAGTTTCTTCGTGCACTTCAGCATTTTTGTGCTTTTCTTCTTCCACTACTCAAAAATTCCCTTCCTAGAAAGTGATCCATCCACCATATGTGCTTAGCTTGGGTTTGTCCTATGCTGCACATACATCCCCGTGCCTTTCAGAACTGAAACACTTCAGGGCAGGAAAAATCATTTTTCCAATCCACATGCCAGCGCTCTGTAGCAGCATCCTGCTGGTATGCAATATTCCACCCATGACAGGAGGAAACTGATATTGCAGGATAAAACAGTCAGAATTATCTGAACCCCAAACAAATCTATATTACAAAGCAATCTCTAATCATTTAGCCACATGTCCACAAAACATTTCCTTCCTGTTTTACAAATGAGTTAGGCATACAACTGCTACAGGCAGAGCACAGGTCCACCTCAAGCAAGCATGTTGCACTAAAACTTTGTGTAGGGCTGGCTCTACACTGCCTCAATCAAACACCTGTGAGCACTGCTCTGACTATGAAATATTGTCTATTTTCCTTGATCTATTCTCAGGAAGAGAGAAAAACTTGTGTTAAAACTTTCAAAAGTCATCTTATGCTGTGGTGGACACCTCTCCTGAAATAATTCAGTTTCAACATTAAGTTCTGTAAAAATTGCTAGAAGTTTAACACAGTATGTCACAGGATTAAAAAAAAAAAAAAAGAAAACAAATAACTTTGATGGTATATGATGTTTTCTGGTCAGTCTACACATAGTTATATCACTGAAGGAAACCAAAAGGCTCTCCCAATTTCTGATGCATTCTGCTTTGAAATGTCACTGCCTCTAAAATTAAACTATAGTTTTAACATGAAAAGACATCTTTAAAAAAGCACTAACTTTACTTATCTGTATTCTGAGATGTCCTTACCGTAAGTTAGACACTCTACCATCACCAGAGGTCTAATTTTAAATGTAGAAAAATCCTGCAATCCTCCATTTTAAACATCCGTTGTCTGAATGAGGGATCTCTTTTTCCTAGCTTTACTCTTCTGTTAGCTGGATGAGAGCAGAAGCAACTGGACAGTTAACTCTGCTCTGAGAAACACCCTTAAGACCTGTTATGTGTCACTGGGTACTGTGTGTGAAATGATTTTCAGGCAGCCTTTGTGTGAATCAGTCTTCAAGAACAATCCCGCTGAGACCATGCAGATGAAACGCGAGCTGCTGGCACGCTGTGGCGGCTGGCCGCAGACTGGCATGTTATTGATGATTCTCCACTTTGACAAGCTGCAAATAGGGCTGCTCAGAAGCTGTGTCAAGATCCCACAAATCGTACAGACAGCACAGCTGTCTGTAAGCAACCACAGTTGCATAAAATCAGTGTTCTGGAACAGTGCCTCCTGAGCCAGGCGTCTCAGAGCCATTTGGGCCATGATGATACAAGCAGGCTGTGGGAAGGATAGGTGCAGACAACAAACAGGTCCCTAACCAAGGAGGTCAGCAAATTAGAGATGCACTAGAGGTAGAGCAGCAAAGATGGGGGAGCCTTCCCAACCTGCACAGGAAAAAAATGCCCTGGAAGTCATCACAGGACCTGAGTATTCCAAGCCAGTCAGCACTGCAGCAGAGGGGGACACAGCATTCCTGCACTTGCCAGGTCACACAGCAGTGTTTCCCATGCAGTAGCCTGTAACAGCTCTTTATGGGTTCATGAGGAAAAGAGAATTAGGCTACCTTGTTGCACGAGTCACAAAACTGTTGGCAAATTTTAGCAAAGGAGGCTGCCCCTCAGAGGCATTAAGCCGCTCCCCCTGGGCTGGTGTACCCACCAAAGCCAGGACTAGGCAACTGGCACCTCAAAAGTGCAAAATCATTCTTTGACTGGCCTCATGTGGCAAATGTAACTAATTGCAACAAGTACCATGGACACTCCTCACCACTGCAATAGGGACTCTGCAGGACTGATGTGATCCTGCCACAGCTTTCTCAGCTCAGATGCCAACAGGCCAACTCCTTTATGGGAGATTCTCACTTACCTTGGGGCTGGTTACCTAAAGCTGTCCTTTATAGAGGAAAAGGAGTTGCCTATTTGCAGCTACCAGGAGCCAGGAATAAAACTCATGACAATGATTTCAATCTCTCTGAAGAGTTTATGCCTCTGCAGAAGCAGGACAGGACAGCTAGAGAAAACTAGAGCTCCCTTGCCCCCTCCATCCTGCTGTGGGGAAGGTCCCTTCACCAGCTGAGGGAGTCTATTTGCAGCAAAGAAATGGAACAGGTTTATCCCAATTCTCTCCTGGGCATACATGCAGAGAAACACAGAAGGCCTGGTCTGTATCCCAGGTAACAGAGAAGCCAAGGAGGCTAGCCAAACCTCCTTCCTTTAGCAAGAATGCTGAAGAGGCTTAGCTGCACTTTTGACCAAGACCGCAACAGTGGTCGAAGTGTTAACTTGCTTGGGAATCAGGTCCCTAAGGCTCCCTGCAATGTGCAGAAATCACGTGCTAGGTCTTCTGCTAGGCATCAGGGAGAGAATTAGAGATGTGATGGCACATCAGAGATATGAGGTGGTGCTTAGAGTAAGGTGTGAATAAGCTGTAAAGAAGTTTAAAGGCATTTAGAGAAAATGAGTAGAATCAGAAATCTCATCTGTTAGTGAGAAGTCAGTGCTTACAGTTCCTTCTGGGTCCACCAAAAGAAGATGCTTGGCTTGTCCTTTGTGCATGCCTGTCAGCACATAAGAGCCAGGATTCGTGGTACTCTTCCTCACAAGGAAATCTCCACATTTCTTTAATAGCTGTTCTGCTTCTTTCCTGCTCATCTCTCCTTGATACCATGGCTCTGTACTCAGCTCCTCAGCTTCAGTCCGGACAGCTACTCTGGATAAAGGAGGACTGGTGCATCCCGTGGAGGTGGATTTCTTCAACATAGCCTCAGATGCTTGATTCTTGAGAGCATCTTCAAATGGTCCTTGTTATGAAAATAGTAACAAGAGCAGGATCATTCAGATGTAAATCATGTAGCCAAATAGTTATTTTCTGGTCGTTTTAAACTGGATTTGTTTTGCATTACAACCACTTCAGTTTATGAAAAAAATAAGGGAAGAAACACTAATAGACTTACTGATTTATATAATATATTAAGACTGAGGAGTGTAATGTGTTTAAAATATATATTATGCACAGAATGATACTGATAAAAATCAGGCTGAACCTTGGCAGTATTTTTTGAAAGGTACTGGTTTATTTCACTAGTGGCTATTGTCAACAGCTGTATTTATACAATCTGGTAGCAGGCAAATCTTTCCTTCAGTCTTTCTAGGTATTTCAGACAGTTTAATTTCAAATAAATTACATAATAGGGGTACCTAACGTAATTATACTCATATCTGGTCTCTGTTCAAACAAGTCATTCATTTAAAAATTATCCATTACTGAGTCTCCAGCCCAAGGCTATGTCTAGTAGGGAACAATCACCCTCAATACTCAGCCTACTCCTAGCCTCCATCCAGGAAGAGAACAAAACAGACAGAGGTTAACACATTTAACACCATTTGCCTAGTTAAAACCAGCCTTGAGGAAGCATATTTTAAACCTCAGCTAAGTCCTGAACTCAGTGCAACTCTAGAGTTGAGTAGAAAAAAGTGTCATTATGGATCCCAACAATCTTACAGAAATAGCAAAGAGGGTGCATGGGGTGCTTTGTTACATGTTGTTCTGACCTCTTGGAAGCTATTTGCTATTGCAAGACCTTCATCTGGCCCACCAGTACATATCAAAAAGAAATGTTGTTCTGTGCCCCTAGGCTTACGAAAGGACATCTAGAGAGCAGCACAGTGAAGTGATACGCCAGCTCTGAACAGATTGTTCAGATGCAAGGAGTACAAGGCCCTGTTTGCATGGGGCCACAGAGGCTAGTTTAGCTCAAAGAAAAAGGAAAAATATTGTGCTGTCACTGTTTATCTATTTCTCAGCCAGCTATTAACAGTAGTTTACAAATGTCTGCACTATACCACAGTCTGCATGGAGCCCAACATATGTTTATCTCAACAAACCACCATCTTAGGGCTAATTGGCACATTTTCTAATGCTACTTTTCTCTGATATTCCAATGGCTGATAACTGCTAACATCCCTGATTTCAAACAGCAGATTTTTCTCCTTTCTGATCTATATTCACAGACAGATACTCTCTCCACTTCCTTCCTTCCTCCTTTCTTTCAATTGAGCACCTCACTGAGCTGTGGAAATAGAGCCATATCTCAGCAAAAACATGCCAGGAAAATAGTTTTTTCCTACACTAAGATAACAGAAATGTAGATACTTTATTTTACAAATAATTTTTTAGGCACCAACTTTGTCTCACTGCCTTTTAATTATGTGAACTGAATTAAATAAAGCATGGATAAGCAATTTATTTGAAGTAGGAAGAGTAAAAAAACCCAAGAAATTTTTCTGTGCATCAAATGCTTTTACTATTTCTTCATCTTATGTATCTTCTCAAGGCTGAAAACAATGTGTATTAGTAGCACCACTACCAAACTATGTCTGACGCTTCAGCTGTGGTTTTGCAGCTGTGGTGATGATTCTGATCTAGGAAAAGCTGCCTTCAAAGTTGGAACATATAGGACAGTAGGCCTATCCAGAGTAAGAGGTAAGTCAGTACTTTAATTTCCATGCTACATTTCTTGCAGCACAAAGCTTTTCCTATAGGCATTGACTTCCTCACAACATACTCACAGGACAGGCTGAAGACAATTTTCCACCCATCCATACTTTACTTCACAACACCCTCCTTTACTTTCTCATATGGCAAGCTTCCTGATTAATTTTCTTCTGACATAATTGCCTGTGATGTCAAGGACAACATGGACTGCAACTAACCTTAACTCAGATGTTATACAGACTAGCTCCAAGTCTTCAGCCACTCTTATTTTAGTTCAGTCCAATATGAAACCACAATGGATATTAAAATTCACTATAATTACACCAGGAACAGTAAATTTTGAAAAGTTTTTCTTTCTTTCTTTTTTTTTTTTTTAATACAGAACTGATGCATAAACATATTTGGTCACTTATGAGAAAGTAAGCAAATAGGAAGGGAACTCACTCATGTCAAACAGATCCTTTCCTGGGCTGCTTGCTTGCGCAACCTCTGCTGTTCCACAGAAGGCACTTTCAGCATCTGCCTGAAGTGCCAATAGATCTTCTCTATTTATGTGCTGGGTGTTTACATATATTGGCAGCTCTCCAGTTGGTGCTACTTCTGATTTCTCTTCTGACATACTACAAATATCCAGAGATCCTAGAAAAGTCAAGACTTTTTTTGTGTAATCGACAGAACAGTGTTGACCAATTATCATCACACCACATCACCACAGGTTTAAAATTTCCTGGATCGGGAGATATAAAGTCAATAATTGCTGGATCTAGTAGAAAAGTGTTAATTAATGGATTCAGAACTGTGTTTCAATGAGGGTATGGTGGGGCTATTTCCCAGGAGGAAAGGAAATCTTTGAAAATAAAGATAGTAAATTTCAAAAATGATATTCTGTTGGGGAGTCATGAGAGAGGGAGAAGGTATAAAATCCTCAAATATGTACATATTAACGATAGGCAATATATTCTGGCCTTTGAACAAAAGTGCCCCTAGAAACACAGTAAAGTTATTAGATAAAGCTGGATGGGGTGAAATCTTTATATCTGTTCTGAAATTACTTGAAGTTCAAAGACAACAAAAGGAACATTATACACTATTTGCTATTTGTTAAGTAGAGAAAACTGCTTCACATTTTGAATTAAAATTTTCATTTAGGCTTTTCATTTTAAAATTCTATTTTGCATATCCTAGTGGGTCACATTCTCAGAACAGATCATGCAGAAGACATGGGTTTTAAGATATAGAAAGTTAGAAAGCTGAAAGTCTGGGTAATTCTATTAATTAACTGCTCTACAGAAGAAAATATTTCATGAAGATCTGCATTTAATAATTTATCCAGAGGTAATTATCAAATGCTTTTCACTGGTATCAACACTAAAACTCAGACAAAGGGAACATATCAACCAAATTTTGTTCATTGCCTTAAGGCTTTGAGGCACTAGACTTTCACATGCTTTGCCCTTCAAGACCACCTGCAGTATTACAGCTAAAAGTAGCAAAACTCACCTTGTTTAACAGGCCCATGATGCCATTCTTCACTGAATTTTTCTCCTAGGTGATGGCTCTGATAATAAATTTGCTCTCCTCCCATTCCTGATGCAGACTAGAATGGACACATGCGCAAGGAATTTTTAAATTGCCTTTAAAATGCAATTATTGTAATATAATTGTATTTTAAAATTTAAATTTTAAATAATAATAATAATAATAAAAAAATAAAATTGTAATGCACACATTACAAGTGGCTCTGCCAATTTCTTTGGACATATTTTATGTACCCTCACTCTTCCTTTCCAATTCATCATAATTTCAGAATATATATATATATATATCCCAAATGCATTTGTTTAAGAGTAAGATATTACCAGTGACCTTCAGGTGTTCTTCCCTGGTTTCTGCTTTTAGTGACCCCCTATGATACCAAATGATGCATAATATCTTTAGTTTGTACTCAGGCAGTGAGTCAACCTGTTACTGGGAGAAGCGTTCCGCACAAACACATGTGGGACCAGAGAGAGCCCCAACACCATAAGCTGAAAGATTCACATTGGTACCAGGGGACAAGGGGACTTGGGGACTGAGGGAAGCATGCTGGCTACAGACAGGACTCCTCTGGATTTAAGCAAAGTTATGCTGGATCTGAAAACACCTCTTAGGAGTCTACATTGATACTGCAGTCAAACCTCCAACAGGAGTGTTGGTAGAAATATTCACGCTGACCTTAGTTCAACATGAAGTGGAAAACCTACCTAGGAACTTGGCTGAATACTGATCACTCCCAAGTCATTAACATAATGAACTGTTAGTAATGGCTGCACTAGATTGTTTAAAGGATTCTGCATTAAATCATTCCCACTTAAAGTGCACTATTTGATACTCTCTGAAGCAGACATGGTTTCTGCAAATGTAGTAGCCCCCAGTGGATTTCTGTTCCTTGAACCCAGTTAATCTTTTAATACCATGAGGATTTCACCTCCTTTAATTTGTTCTGAACCTGCCTAATGTGTTGCCCCCCTCAATCTGTAATGGCCATTCAAATGGAAACTGGCCACACAGGACGGGCTGTGAATTACAGACAATCCCAAGGTATCCACTACAAAACACGTGTCTTTTAAAAATTTTGGATCAATCAGCAGGAGGGTAGAAATTAAATTATACTGACCTGAGCTGTGTCTGCAGCCGTGAGAAGCCTTGTTTTGAGCCTGGCATCAAGGAATCCGCCAGGGGGAGGTATTTTATTTGGGATGTTGTTGTAATACGGATGCTCTGTTGCCTCGTTATCTTCCTCGGTCCATGGGTCCTCAAAACTCTGCATTCTAAAAGAAAGAGAGTGCTTTCTTTTGCCTCTTATTTGTAAAGCACTTACAGACACTTTCAGCGGGTTAAGACTGCCTGTCAGGGGATCACTACTGCATATTGTAGGGACTCCTCAGCCACCACTCTAAGTCAGGAAGCAATGATGGATCATGTGTCAAATCTTCTCTTTTTAGACAAACTGACATAAACCTCCTTTGCAAAGTACCAAATTCTTTATGCTGAGAAGAGTGTGTTTGAACTGGGTTTTAAAGACCATTATAAACTGCATTAACAAACAACTTTATCTAATCTTAAAATAGCACTTGTAATACTATGACTTGATTGACTGACTGGGCTCTAAATCTTTAGTTATGACTGCTCTATTACCAGTGTAATTCTGCAAGAACCTCACAAAGTCAAGAGATGTGAATAAAATGCATGCTTCCAGATTAGGATAGTAGCATTGTATATTCCCTATATAACCAGTTTTGAACTGATATAACAAATTACAGAGGACAAAAGTTCACTAGGGTTTCTAGTAATGTTAGTAAACACATAGCAATACATGTCTCTAAAGAAAACAAAATGCTATATCCCAGTCTTTTGAACACACACAAGGAGAGTTTGTATCCTCCAGATATCAATGCAGTCAAACCTCCCTGCAATACATCACATTCCTGGAAACATCACCCCAATATGAGAAATACTGGAACATCATTAGTCATTTTGGAATCCCAGCAGTCTGACCTACTCAATCTAAACTGACACAGCTGCTGTGACAGTAATGAGGAAATGGCACAAATAACAACCATTCTTGGCCATCCATCTCTGCCTACTAACTACAGCACAAAACACATGATCATTTCAACATCATTGTGAAATCCATATTTAGCCCATCTTAAATTGATTGTACTTCTTCCATGTTCATTAGGTAAACACTGTAACACTGTTTCGCTAATACAGCAGAAATATTTTTTAAATATTCAGGTCCTGTCTGTGCCCAGCAACATTGTCCACATTTTATCAAATAAATTGAAAGCTAAAGAAGGTCCTTTACCTGTCTTCTGTGATTGCACTCACCTATCAGATAAAGTAGGTGTCTTAGAGGGGCACTGCAAGTACTGCTTAAATCGAAGCTCGAAAGCTTGCCCTATGGTGCTGATGACATCCTGGGCCAGGCCATCACAGCATTCCAGTATATGACAAGCTAAATGAAAAAGATTGACACATGCAAATCACTGTTTATGTCATGCTGGGATGCAATGACCTATGGCAAAACACCTACATTGTCAAGGTTAGTTGCTCTATTAGTGATGTGCACATTTCAATAAACTCCAATTCTGATACAGTGAATTTCAGGCAATCACAACTTTTTAAAGGTTACATAAAATTGGACTGATGTGTAACTGCAAGAGACAAGGTCCCTAATCTGTTCTGCTATTTTAACAAGCCCACAAACAGAAAAAAAACTCATAAAATTTCACTTGTTATTACCTGAATGCAATAGATTATGTAAGATTTCTAAGCTTTAAATTGAAATTACACAAATATTAATAGATGGTAATAATAATTTTTTGTTTTCCTCAGTTTAATTACTTGACTTTTATGTCTAATCACTGCGAGTTCACAAGCTGCTCTCTTTTTCCAAATTACAGTGTGAGGGAGGAGCAGTGTCCGCAGATACTTCCTAGATAATGAGCCCTGATCTTATTCCAGGAATACAGAGGTTAGAGCCTTTTCCTGATTGTTTGCATGGAGACACTCCCAGCAAACTGCAGGGCTGCTGAGGAATGCAGAGCCAGCAACCTGATTAGCTTCCCCATGTGTAACTTCTCTGAACCCACTGTGGCAGTAAAGGGGGAGGATAGCAACACAAACTCTCTTCCTATAAAGACTGAGAAGCTTTTATCAGCTGTCTGAGCAGATATATCTGTCCTGGTTTTAAATCAGAGAATGGCTTGGAGGTCTCATCATATGTGAAAACATAAAGAGGTGAACTTGAAGACATAAAGAGGTGAACTTGTGGAGTTCCCGCAATTCAACACTGCGAGAACACAGATGGGTGCTAAGAGGTGGAAGCTAATGATCTCAATGAGAAACATCTCAGTGATATCCAAAGAAGCTAAGGTGAGTTAATTTTCCATACTCAGAATTGGACAAGCATATTGTCTACTGGCTAGAGCCTGGACTGGATTTCAAACTGGTTCTTTTCCAAGTCCTGCCACAGGAAAGTGCGTTCTTGCTCAAAGCTACTGATTTGTTCATCCCTGACTGCTTTAATAAGCTGAATATAAGCTCCTCAGCTGAAAACCTGCATTTTAGTACACGCCCAGTGTCCAGCTCACTGGAACCAAGTGCATTGGATGCCAGTGTCCTACAAATAAGGGTTGGTCATGACATTTAGCTGAAGTAATACAGGGAGACGAAGTAGGTGTAGATATTAGTTTTTCAGAGGCTGAAATATTGGATAGACTTCTGGAGAGGCCAGAAAAAGGGCCAAGAAACCTGCAGTTGCTAGTATGGAATGTCTGCTCTCTCTTCCTCAGCAGCAGCAGCAGCAGCACCTCATTCAGCATGAGATGGCACCAGTGACAGTGCCAAGCAGATACAGTGGTGTTCTCTTCTCACCTTAGAGCTTCTGCTGTGCCAGCCATCAAGCTAAAATGCCTCGCCCAGGGAAAATGCCCCTAGCTACATGTGTCCAAAGACAGAGGCAGACATCCCTGACTAGCAGTGAGACATTTGGTTTTTTATGACCTCTGCAACACTGCTATTGGCATCGAACAATCAGCCCCCATGGAAGGTGCACATTTATCTCTGGAAACGTGGTCCAAAAGTAGTTAGGCCAAACAAAGCTAAAATGTTTTCACTCCATAACTAGAGTGCAAATTTAAGGAGGCGACATTGCTCACTGCTAAACCTTTCTGGAGCTGAAATGAAGCATGAGTCATTAAGTAGTTTCAGTAGGTGACATAATGAGTAACCTGTTTCCTTGGATACGTGAATGGACTTTCAGCAGGTAGGAGATACGCTTCTTGTAAAAGGATGAGAAGGTTTGGCTCATGCAGAGATGATTTCTTGTGAATGTTACAGCAGAAAATAGACAGCCTTGAGCTTGCTAGATCCAGAATGCAAAGCACGAAGATAGCTTTTCCATCCTTATGAAGAAATGAGTCTAATATGCAAACTATACTACAGCATTGGTGATAGGGTAGCATCAGTAACAGCAGCAGTAACATTTTCACCAAATACAGAGGTAAAGACAAATCCCCTTTTAAAGTAATTTGCAGACAACACAAAAAAAATGACAGAATGGCAAGTGGTGGTAAAAGAGGGCAATTCAGGTCCCTTGGAAAATTAGACCCTTTTAAAGAATGTGTTTTAATACAGGTGACATACAAAGTCACTGATCTGCAAAGCACTGCTGTATACAGACGAGTGGGGAAAAGCACCCATAGGAAAGCCATAATGCTGAAGGCTTAAAGATCACAGCATGAAAGAATTTCACGAGAGGTAACAGTGCTTCACTGCAGCAAAAATGGCTTAAAAGGAACCAGCTGACGAAGAGGACAAAAGGAAGAAAAAATAGGAAGGTGCATTCTGTGCTATAGTGACAGCCCCTGTTATGCAGATATCATATACCTTTTTAAAAGAGATGCAGAAAAATGAAGGAAGGAGGTACAGAAATTATCTGAAGGATGGAGGATGTGCACTGCAGCTGGAATGCTACACAGTCAATCTTTTTATAAAGAAAACTAAGAAATTACTTGACCTGAATAAACAAAAGGAGGACAACAATATCAGGTGCTCAGATGATGTCTCAGTTTAGGATAGCCTAGATCAACAAGGAACAGTCACAGGAAGCTAAGGATGTAAGATAGAAGGAACATAGTACAGGAAGAGCATAGTGCAGAAGGAACATGACAGAAGACAGAGCACAGGGCTCCTCCAAACCCTACAGAGAAAATATTTGGTCTACAGTGCTAGTCCCTGCACTGACTGAGATCTCTCAGAACAGCTAAACCAGGCTTGGATTTAGAGGAAAGCTACTGCTAAAGCAGGTGGGCTGGAGAGCAGCTCTGCACCATGCATTCCATAGTCTGACACTGGAGCCTCTCCAACAGGATATTGTAATGGAACAAGCATTGCAAAGAACTGGACTATTCCCTACCTCCTATTCACTTTAAGTTCTCTAGGTATTTCACTTATGTTCATCATATTCGTATGCTTGGTGCAGGTATTATTTATGAGCCAATACCCTCAAGTCTGGACATCTCTGCACATGGGCAGAGCAGATTCTACAGGTATCATTAAAGATGACTGCATATGGGAGCTACTGGGTCAGTTGTGCTGATGGTAAGGTGGACAGTTGAGGATTTGCAGGATTAGCATTTTGGAGTTAAAGTGTCTGAATTCTCCAGAAAGAAGTACTTCCTACTGGAAGAACTTAACGTCTTTTCTCTTTTTTTGGAGATAGTCTATTCTTTTCTCTCTATGATCTATGAATAGTAAATAGTAAACAGATTCTCAGGTACATTACAAAATGCTTTGTATGCTGAATTAAGACCCAGTGAACACAATCAACAAGCAGGGCCCAGTCCATGACTGATTGCTACTAAAGCAATACAACCTTGAATAAAACTTTACTAAGAAAGAGAATTGCAGCAAGCTGGCTGTAAAGCTAGTTATTTGATAAAGAATCTGATTCTGCCAGGAAGACTTAGGCATGTACTGGGAAGACCTAACAGATACAGTTGCCTCATCAGATGACTTAATCAGAAGACTGCTTAGCTCTTGCACAGTGCTTGGGTGTAGGTAAGACTTGGCTGTTGCCTAGAAGCTTACACAGCCAAGTGTTTGATTTAGGAGATGAAGAGAGTCAAAGTGTTATTTGGGTATGAACTAGAGGCAAGACCTATTTATTCCAAGCTTGAGAAACAAACTGCTGCTTCTTATTGCTACACAATCTTTCCATGGCTCTGTCAAAGGCCATCCTTTGAGTGCGCTACATTCCACATACATGTTTCTCAGGGGTGGGGGGAGGGGTTATCTGACTTAAACCATGAATAAGTAGTGTTTCTCAAAGGAAATACAGACATCAAATAGATATTTATAACTTACCTCTACGATTAACAGGATCCTTAGCTACATATGCAATATAGTCTGAAGTATCCTGTCAAAAAATTAAGATACCTACAATGAATGCAAAAGCATATTTGCACTGATTACAGCAAAAGATCACAGTCCAGAGTATGTACAGTCCTTTGGGCAGAGCCACAAATTAACATTTTGCTCTACAGATGCATATTACTTAAATCAAATATACAAGTTTATGGGTTGTATATTTGTAGTATAGGTACTATAGGTACAAGTATAGGTACTCATTCCCTTTACCACTTTCTTTTTTACACAATGTGATCCAATCCATCAGAATTTTAAAATCTCTTCTATCAATCAAACAAACTCAGTAGGATTTTGCCCAGGCCTCATTTAGGAGGGAATAGAATTACAAGTCCTTATTTTCAAACTACCCAGAGATTTCGGTTCATAACATGAATAATCATCTGGTTCTGCGGCAGTAACCGCGCTGCTCCTCAGAAATGCTGAGCAATGGCATTTATTCCTGTGTGACAAGCAGGTGTTTACTTTACCGACTACAGCGCCACATGGCACAGAGGTGCTCAGCCACTGCTTGGCTCTGACAGGCAGGATCCCTGCACGCCCTCCCCAGCCCTTGGGCTGCTCCCTGCCACACCTGTTGCCTGGTGGATTTTCTGGCAAGAGCACACAGACATCTTCTTGTGGGAATTTTTTTCTTCCTCTCTGGCCACTCCTATGCTCCTGTGCACAAGTGGTGCAGACTCCTATTCTTATGCAGATTAAACAGAAAGGCCTGGGTTTCTGGGAAACACTTAGGCCTGCTGATATATCTGAAAAATGCCATGTTGCCTTGATGCAATCAGGAAGTCCTGGTTAGATCTGGTATTCCCTGACTATGCCTTGTGAATCAGGTAGGCTAAACCCAAGGGATATACAGGATACATTACAGCTGACTGCGTACCCAAAGCCTTTTCAGGTGACTGATCCAAAATCATTGCCAATTATGACAAGATCTAACATCATAACAAATATCAATCTTCAGTTAAAAGATAGACTTCTTCAGCACAGCTTTTTCTAGTGCAAGCACACAACCACCACACAACCAAAACAAATCACTTGGGCTCTGGTAACAGATGTGTGACCATGTCAGTAAATGCATCCTTGGAAGGCACTCAGACACAGCAGCAGGGAGGCTGGTCTGTTGAAAAAGCACAGCTCTACCATTTTGTGTCATAATTTCTTACACATCCTGTGGCACAGTGTCCGGGCATTGACCACAGTGGAAATAAGGATGCATATCAACAAGTAAGGGGAAAACAAAGGTGACTATGTCTATAGTAGCAAATAATTCAGAGCCCATGTCTCACTGTATTATTTTCTCACAGCATGCCCTGAAACTCTCTGAGGGACCAGCGCATGTTTGGCATCAATCCCAAGAGACCACTATGAGGGAAGAGAGTGAATGTGTGGGTGCAAATTGCACTGTGTTATTTATTTCAGGGCCAGAAAGACTAGAAAATGGGCCACAGATCAATTCATTTACTACTTCAGGCATAGCTAATGGATACATTTATGCCTGAGTAAATCATAGATCTATCTCATAGCTAGCGTGGGTGTGACAGTCTGAAAACACCTACTCCTTATTTCATTTAAAGCTCTGAGATTCAAGCTGACTATGACAGACCATTAAGGACCTAAGGTAGGCACATTTCAGTGTGGCTAAGTTAGAAGACCCTCATCCAAAAAACTATACAGGACTTGGCTGATGCAGGAAAGTGATCCTTGACATTCAAGAAGTGAAAACAGGTATGAATGAGCTATAATTTTCAGCCTGAAGATATTACATTGCAGTGTTAAAATTTGGAGGTATAGCTGAAACTGAAAAACTACTGCCTTCAGGGACCTCTGAGAGACCTGCCTTATTAGACTTTATGGCATCCCCCACTCCAAAATTTCAGCAGATATCTCCAAAAAACAGATGTCTTCTCTGGCAGCCTGGAAACAGCCACCTGAATTTACTATGGAGAAAAATTGTTTAGAGTATCATAGGAGGGGCTGAATAGAGCTAAAGTGGATTGAGTGCACAGCCTTGGAAGTGAAATAAAATGGTTCCGAAATGGCACATAAAAGGATTTGGTACAGAGGTTTTTAAGCTCCCATATTCTGACACAGCCAGAAACTGACTCATTGCAAAGGGAAATATCGCAGAAGTATATATTCAAGCCATTTTCCAGGACTGTGGAACACTTCTCCAGGGGTTATATTTTGAATAATATAATTAATGGTAAGGGAGTGGGAGGAAGGTGGTAAAGCTAACTGTTATGACAAATGGGAGGCAGATATCCAGAGCAGAAAGGTTGACAGGGTAGAGAAGTGATAGTCTCACCTCCTAGTAAACCAAACACCAAAATAACTTCAAAATAAGGGAATCACTTCCTGAAGAAACATGGGCACATATCTAGTTTCTTAGGTCACCATGGCCTTTCTCCAACTTGTTTAAAAGCCATATAAGGAGATACATTTATGGTCTGGAGGCCAGCTATGGTTGGGAGATGCAGTTTGGCGGTGGCAGTCCACCACCAAGTAGAAATCATTAAGGGCTGATGAAAGTTATGTCTAGATAGTTCTCTGATGAGTAAATAAATCTGAGAGCTAAATCACAGACTTGCATTTTGTCATCTTCGACATGCACCCAGTACAAAGGAACTAGCAGCTTTTTGCACAAACTTTTGAGTTAAAGTTGTTCCTTACTAGACCAGAGATAAGCTTGTAGAAAAACATTAGATACTCATACCTATTTTCTTCATCCCAATACCAGAATGAATTAATGCAGCAGTCTTATTGGGAAAACAAATTCATAATTTCACTGTACCTTGTAGGCTCCCTTGCACCATGCACATTTTATTTCTCTGGTAGCTCACTGACTCAGTAGTGAGATTTTTATCTCTTTAAAACATTTGGAAGAGCTTGTTTACTCCAACTCCAGAATTCTACTGCTGTTCCTCTCCTCTTTCCTGTTAAATCATTTCATCAGTGGGCAGTGTGAAATGGTGTTTCCAGGACCTAGCATTTGGGATGGCAGATGGGTAGCAAAGAATCTTCTTATGGAGGCAGGGAACTGTGCTAATCACTCCTCTGCCCACTTCAGGAATTGTTCATTTACAGCATCCATTGCAATCTGTTGTGTTTCCAAGCTGCTGTTGATCCATTTTTTGTTCCCCAAATTATTGTGATATTGTGTCTTTTTCCCTTCTGCAATTGTACTGAGCTCAGTGAAGCTACACTAAGACTAGAATATGTCTTTATGCTTTCTGACAAAAACACAATGAACAGAGAAGCACCAAGCATCTTCACCTTAGCAGAGTTAACTGAGAGAATTTACTCTCAAAGTAGGCTAGAAATTGCCTTACTTGTAGTACATGACTGATATATGACAGATAATCACATGATGGAGAAAAAGGTAACCATTCAATTAATCTAAGTTTAAAAGCTTTCAAACCTCTTAGGTAAGAGCTCTGTCACTAATTTATATTTTCCCCATTGCTTCCTGAATGACAAATACTTTTGAAGCCCATTTATTAATATACCTTTGGATGAACGGGTTATAAAAATAAGGAAAAGCACAATAAGCAGGAATCTGCCCTTTGATCTAAATTAATAAAATTTGCAGGTGTATCTTAAAGCTTTGCAAAACAGAAGAGAAAGATCTGTGCTTTTCCTGAAAGTCTGCCTTCAACCTGCATGACTGTAGCAAATACACCTGCAGGCAGAATTTAGCACAGTCTTCTCAATTCACACTTGCATTTGAGAAGAAAAACAAAAAAAGAAAGAGAAGCACGCATTACTACAAATACTATAAATACTATAAATATAGCTGCAACATATTCTACTACTGTAAAAAGTACAAGATAAATAACAGGATAAAAATCCATACAATGCCCATAAAACTATTCTACATTACTCTGAAAAACAAAGCCCTGCTTATCAGTTACTATATGAATGCTTACAGCCCCTTGATAATTTTTGTTACAGTCATCCAAAGGGGAGGATCCATGAACGCTTGTCAGCCATTCCCCTCAAACAGAGCTTGATGGCAACAATCAAGAAAAATTTATGAAAGAAGAAACAGGAGCTGAGTTGTGGTTGCATTTTTCTTTTAGTAAGATGTGCTTCAAATTTTATCACACGGCCCTCGTAAAGCAGTTTCTGTGTGGGAGAAGGCTTTACAGAAATGCTTACCGGATCACCTCCAGACGCAAAGGAGATGGATTGCATATGGTGATTTGCTATGATCTGTATGGATCAGAAAGAATAAGTGTGAGTCAGATGGGTTTCTTACAGTCTGCAATTCTGATTTCAGTTTTTTGCTTGTATGCTGGTGAAAATCCAAAATCAAGATAAAAATTACCTACAGGGACTTCAAAGAGCAGCATGATAATATAAACAAACTTAAGGATAAATGTTTCTGTTCCGGTGTTCTTTAAAACGTATCAGGATATTGCAAGATTGGTAAATGTGCTCAGAACTCTAGTAAATCATACAGACCTGTCGGAAAGTGTCTTTGGAGAAATTTTAATCTGCTAAAACTCACTTTCTTTATTACAGATAATGATGAATGAAACAAAAGGTCCGATTCATCAAACCATTTTTCTGCTGATGCCACTCTGGTGAAATCAATGAAACCATGCCAACCTCTACACCAGCTAAGATTCCTAACATTGCATCCAATACCTAATCTGTCATTTTATGTTTCAAACATCAACATGTTTACAATATGCAAACAGAATTTTGAATCTAGCTGCAGCATAGTATTGTGGACAAATTCACAGGCACACTCCAGGGCATTTGAAATTCAAATTGCTTATGTACAATTTGAACTAATATGATATTTCTCTGGGAAGAGACAATTTGTCCTGAACCTCTAATAAAAGCAGAACATCTCTGCTATTCTGAGAATCAACGTACAAAATCTTTTAATAATGAAATAATGTAACAACCAAGAAAGAAAAGGTAATTTGAAAGAAATTTTCACTTGATATTTGAGTCACAGAGGCCATGCCAAAGGATTCATCTGAGATGGGACAGGCCGCTGTTAAGTGCCTCAGAGCATCTGACAATAAGAATTAAGATCTTGGTTCTTCACTTTGGAGAGGGAGCCACATACAACAAACATTCTGGAAAAACAAAATAGGCTAGAAAATTATTCTCTGTGCTGTTTTCCCTAACCTGCTTCTTAAAGACATGAACTATCAACTGCCTTCCTTGGAAAGAAAAAAATCTGACAGAACTTTCTCTGAATCTTGCTGCTTCACTAAGTCAGAGAGAGGTGACTACTATTTGTAGTGTTTCTTTCATGTAAAGAGCACTTCATTTTCAATAGCCCTGCTTGTCCCACAACATCCTCCAAAGATGTGGTAAGATTTTAAGAGTACACTTGTAAATTAGTGCTCTGCTACTCAGCAGTGAGGATTTCCTTCTCTTAAAGAAGTAAAAATTGAATATGTAGTACATAGAATACATAGAGAATGTAGATTATCCCAACAATAGAACTAAAGTAGTGAAGTTCCGTTGCACAATTTCATATTATCACTATCTTGATGTGTGCAAATAACCTAATCTTCTATTTTAGCATGTAAAAGAAAAATTATTTCAGAATATCGCTAAACTAATTTTTTCCAAATTTTAAGGAAGCCGAAAAGTGCTTGAAACCATTAGTTCAAGTCAGGCGTTTTTTTAATTCCACAGCTAATTTACTTTGAAGTTGGGGTATTCCCCATCTCATCTCTACCAATATCAAAATACTGAAAAGAGATACAGCAAACTATCAATGCCTTGCATTGCTTAAAATAAAGCAATTCACTAATGTTGGCATACAGCTCAGAAACCTTTTAATCTATGCCAACCTTCATTTTAAAGAAATAAGCAAAACAAAATTATGTTCCGCTCATCCCTGCTCAAAATGTTCACTTTGTGAACTGTTGTGCAGGGGTACATGCAGTTGCTTTCCTTCTACCACAAGGCCCAACAACCCTGGCTTGTCTTTTCTTTCCTCTCAGATCTGCCTGGAAAAAGACACTATTACAGAAGTTGCAGCCATCCTCCTGTGTGGGGCCTCACAGGGCAAAGCTGCTGGGCCATGCTTAGCTGCAATTCAAATCCTTGGCATAAACAAGAAAAAGAGGAGGCCACAGCCAGACCAGGGATCTCTGAGAAACCAGACATTTCCCAGGCCTGCAGCACCCAGAAGAGTCTACTATTCCTCAAAAAGAATGATACAAGAGGAAGATGAACAGTTTTGTCAATTCAGAGAAAAGGCAAAACATGTACGGGATGACTCTTTGAAATAAATGAGTTTAACTACATTTCTGCCCTAGCATTGGCTGATGACAAGCTGACTTTCAGGGTTTGGCACTTCATTGGTAGAGCTAATTAACATCACATTCTTATGCTTCTGATGGGGTGTAGTTGTCCTTATGAAAAGCACTGCTGTTCATATTCCATAGTAAGGCTACAGACTACTGCAGCCAGTCACGGCCCTGCTCCCCCAGTCTCAGTGCTCACTGCAGAGGATTGTGATGCTTTCTAAATAAGGATAAGAATGAAGATATACGAATGAAAACATAGTAACGAACAGCAAGCTTTTTAATAAAAGGTATATGTATTCTTTCTTACTTTCTAACCCTGAGGCCCCGAAGGCATCAGTAGGAATTTTACTTCTTTACTCTCTGTATCTGGGCAGAAAGTTGCATGCCCTAATGCAATATGTGGCTCACAGCAAATAGCACAGCAGTGGCTACGCAGGTCTGTCTGCTTCCTTTTTATATATACCCTGAGCAAGGATTTTTCTCATCTCATACATCATTCACAAACCACTGCAGTGATTCCCCAAAGTCTGTCTGTACCTTCAGCACAGTGAAGAAGAAGAAATGAGCTACTTTAAAAAGGCTGCCTTGTCTCTCTAAAAGACTGGCCTTTCACTGCACTGCAAAATCCCTGAGGCTGTATTTTTGGCAGCACCTCAGGAACAGTTTGCCCTTTAAGACTCTAAATGGGAAGAAAACAACAAAATTGGGGACACACATTCAGTATTTTAGTTGTTGCTCCAAGCACACCCCTTTTATGACTCTGAAAGTTTGTAATTTTATTCAATAAGAACTCCCACAACCATATAGTGGTATTTCACATCACAGGTCTTTAAAGAGCAAAACCAATCTGCCTGAAACATGGCAAGAAGAAAATAATTTATCAAAGCTGTGCTGAATAGTGAAATAAACTGACTTCCACTATGATTATATTTTGAGTTCATTCATTTTATGACATTATTGAGGAATAATTTTGAGCAACCGAGTACTTGGCAGACAGCAAATAATTGTGCAGCAGGCTGTTCATCAAAAGCCTCACAAGTTAATACAGAAGTTACACTCACCTGTTTTGTATCTGGATTCATTAGATTTAAGCTGCTGGTGGAGATATTCAACATTATGCTCATTCCTGCAAACTGAAGATTGCTCTTTCCCAAGATGCTAGAAAGGACTTTGCTTGGTGGCTGTGAGGAGGGGGGGAAAAAGCAGATTTTTGTTCTCTGATTTTTTTTTTGAATGACCTTCATTGTATGCAGGGTTAGTGGTGATCTTAAAAGCTGCTAAAAAGTTTATGACTTTTCAAAGATCATTAATTTGCAACAGCTGTTTTCCTCTGGAAATTATTTCTCATTTATACTACCACTACTTCTACTACAACTACTACTACTAATAATAATAATAATAAGTAATAATAATAATAATGATAGTAGCCAAACAGTTCTTCATATGCTCTTCACCAAGAAGAAAAAAATAGGGGTTTTGTGAGACAGCACCTGTGTCATCATCACCAAGGGACCAAGTAAGCAGATTAAGATGAATGCCTTCAGTCAGTATCTTAAAACAAAAATGTGCTTGTTCTATAAAAATAGCTTCAACTCTTGAAATTTACTGTTTGCTCTACATCTACTGACTGTTCTACCCCTTTGCCACATGGAAAGTGGGACTCCAGCGATATTGATGGAAGGCTCACAAAATGGGATACAGAGAATTATGGACTGGATTACTTCTAAAGGTCCCTTCCAACCCCGAACCATTCTGTGACTTTGCTTGTAGACTTTAGAGTAGGTTAAAGCCAGATATAGACAAATAAAACCTCTTTATGCTGGGGTAAAATATGCATCTAAACATTATCAGAGAATAAGTATACGAATGTAACACAGGGGATGTAATAGTATTGATAACTTTTATAGGCATTTCACCAGCTCTTAAGGAGGTTTTGCAGCAATAGAAATTATGCTGTCAAAGCAAAATTCATAAACTTCTCACCTTTGAGAGCTATGGGGAACCACATAGCTGCGTGAGAGCAGCCACATTCAAGTAACCACAGCCTGTAAAAAACAAGGCTGCCCAGCAGTCACAGACCAAGACCTTTAACTTGCTCTACTTGCATTGGTGAATATTCCCACTGGTCATTAGTGTATAAACACAAAATGACTGGAGACAGTGCTCTTCTGCCACTATTTTTGCACTTGTCCTAAGCTGCCTGCAAGTTTAGATGGCTTTGTTCCTAGCAGTCTGGATACATTTGAGCTTCTGCAGTCCTGAAAGTTTACATATATTTAATTTAATCTTCTTTCCCTTCTGTTTAACTGATTAAAAATACACTACGTACATACTGCTCCTATGTAACATGTGCTGCACTATTTCAACCCTGTCATGTTACAGAGCTAGTACTTCATTAAATTCTCTTTTGAACAAACTCTTTTGAGTATCTCTGTATCTCCTCTTTCCTTAATCCTTCATGATTCCTGAGTCATGTCGAAGGATTCACAACCCTGTGTTGGTGCAGGTAAAGTGTGAAAATTTGGCTTCAGGAAGTACATGTCACCTTAACCAAATTGATATGCCACTAGTGGGAGAAACATGATGAATGTCCAGACCCGCAAAAGACACATGTCTTTGACATTTATCTGAAATTCTGTTGCTCTTTTCAACAACTTACAAGCAACACTACTTTTACATCTATAATACAGCAAGGTGTCTCACTAGTTGCTTGGAGCTCTGTTTAACTTATTTTTTCACCTGCATTTTGTGTCATTATGCTTTCCAAGAAGAAAGATACTTTTGTCTTTACTTTCAAATTTAAAATGAAATGCCAGAGAACCATGAAATGCCAATGAGATAAATTAGGTGGAGGTGAAACTATAGCCTAATTTCTGACACAATTGCCAATCACACTGTGACATGTCACATACGACTGATTTTACCAGGGTATGATTCTCTATTGCAAACAAGCGGCATGTCATGGTATTCCTTTCTGCTGAGATTCTGCCTAGATGGTGGAGCAGCTGGGAAAGCAGGCAGACCTTTTCCTTCACCTGCACATTCTCGTCCTCTGCCCAAGAACACACACAAGGGCTATAACTAACTACTTTCTATGCTTCTTCCCTTGGAGATAGCACCACATCCCAGCTGTGCTCGCAGGTCTCTGGAGGAGACTGTTGAGAGCCATCAGTGCAGGAGCTGAGCCAAGGCTTCCTTCTCTCCCTGTATGAAGACTCTAACTCCCAGCACACAAATAGAAATAAAAGCAAGGTAGTAATGATGTCAGGTACACACTGGACTCACCATCAGCACTGGACACTGAGCATCGGCCACAGGTGTTTACAGAAAAAGCAGAGGGAACAAAGGATCACCTCATATGCTCTTTCCATTTCCAGAAATCAGTGATAACCAAACTCTAAATGTCATCAGTATATCTATCTTTCAAGAACAAATCTAGTCACTTTCAAAACTATGTATGTTTTGGGCTTCTGCTGTATCTTCCAGCACCTATTTCCATAATTTACTCATGCATTTTATGGAAAGGCATCCCATTTGTTGGTTTTAACTCTTCCACCTGCAATCTACAAAAGAAAGAAAGTAAAAGGAGGAGGTTTCTATGGAAGAAACATAAAGGCACAATCTTCATCCTAGATGTACTTATATTTCCAGATGTGTACAAAAGCAGATCCTGACCAAAAGGGCAAGTGACAACATACAGTGAGTAAAAACAGCCAATGCTCTAAAGGATTAATCAACTGCAATTCTCAAAGCTGCCTTAAAGTCACCTGCCTGCTGTGCCTGGTCTCCACTGTGCTGTACAGAGAAAATACAGTCAACTGCACTACAAGAAAAAAAAATACCTTTCGTTTCTTGAAGGCTCTTTTGGCACCAGGCATGGCTTCACAAACACGACTGATTGCTTCCCTGAAGAGACAGAAAAAAGCTTTATGGCAAAAGAATGTGTGGGTTTCTTCATTACGCTTGAAATGCACTGGAGAGAACAGTTTCAACTGTATTTCTGTGCACAAGTGAAGATAGTTAGCAGGTCAGTTAGCTTTCCTCTAAAAAAAAAGAATGCTTCCTCACACTACTAAAAAGACCTTTTCTCACTGTAAATTAGAATATTGCTCATAATATCATCCTTCCAGTCTCACTTTTGTACATTCATTAACACCTTCTTCAAAAAAAATGTTTCTTTTAGTGTGAGAGTTAGAAAGCATCATTTTTCTTACTACTATATTATGCACTTTTCCAGTCAGAGCAAAACCACCAAGATTTAGACAGTATCAGAACTCTTGGTAATATGGACATTCTATACAGTACATGGGATGTACATTTTAATTTATACTATTTCAATACAGTCTGAGTAGTTTATTAGTAGCCTTACATTTATATTACAGGGAATATCATTGCCTGAAACAATATTTTATTTCAGTTTTTTAACATTGCTTCATTCTGCCCATCACACTCAGGCTGACTGAAAGAAATGCATGTCCAACATGGATTTGAATCTTTACCCTTTCATAGAAGAGTAACTCTACATCACAAAAGCTCTTGAAATCATACATTCCAAACAAATCTTACAGTTCCTTCCAGTATTTAGCAATTTATAATCTGAATGGTTAATCTCGTCAGTGTTTAGAATTTGCTCCTGTACACACACAGGCCTTCCCTCTGACCACTAGCTACAAGACTTTAATAGGCTCGTCCCACTGCAAGACAGAATGGTTTCACAGAATAGAGCACAGGTGATTCCCAACCTTGTTTAACTATTTCTTATATGTATTGAGACTAACGGCAGATTATATTTAGAGCCAAAACCATGCAAATAACAAATATTTTAAGCAAAAACCCCCAAAACTCAAAAGCAAACCAACCAATCAACCAACCAAACCAGAAAACAAAAGAATGGGAAACAATGAACTACAAGATACAGAACAACCAAAATAATCAAAACCTTGAAACATCATCTAGAGAAAGGCATAATTGATATTAACTTTATGCCACGTGCTGTCTATACCAGCTCTGCACAGGATCAACAAGTGAGTCAGGAGAACAATGCCATACACATATATCAGTGTTCAACTTGTAATGGCTAAGCAAACATGACAGATTATATCAGGTGGCAATCAGTAACTGATCTATAGTGATGCCTTGTGTGCTTTTAGCTTGGACCCAGTTCAAAGTTGGAATCACCTGGAAGAATCACATTTTATTGGTTCGGGGAGATGGGTGCTTGGGGGAATGGAACACACCTTGAAGCAGGTTTATAGTCCTGCCATTCTGAAGTGTGAGATTTATAGTGAGAGATGGTTAAAAAATCTTTCAAGCACATTATCTTTTCTTCAGGTCTAGAGGAGAGGTGGTTTATTCAGTAACTTGTTCTATGCCTTTTTTTCCTCCACCTACATCTGTTTATCTAATAAAATTGCTTCTCACTACAAACCTTGCCTTGCATATGTACTCAGACCATTATAGCTACAATACACCATTTCACGGTTCAGCACCTGTGTTTAGCTCCCACCTTCATCACATTTTTTTACTCCAAACAAGTGTTTTAGTTAAAGTAATTACTAGATTTTCTTACAGGGCAAGTAAAAAGCAGTTGGTTTAAAAGAACATGTCTGATGCATCTTGGAAATAAAGCACAGCAAGCATCAGACAGTGATCACCATAATACTGAGACAAGGATAACTCCTGAAAATGTAACCAGAGAAAAGTAAATATACACCTCTCAAAAGAAAAATTCACTAAAAATGCTTTTCTTTTACTCATGAAAAACAAGCAGACATCATCTTTTGCAGAGTCATCCTCACTGGCTACTGAGCTAAAACTTGTGGTTTCCCATCTCTCTCTTCTGCTGAAGCAAATCCTTTGGAGGCAATAGAATGGGAAGTTCAGGCCAGTGGCATTCTCCAGCCCACTTCAGTCTTTCAGACCTGTGCCTCTTGCTTCACCAGATGTGTCTTAGTTTCCCAGGCATTTTGACTGCAAGCTGCTCTCACAGAGACACCACCAACACTTGTCACCCCTTTGTCTATTCCAGTGGTTCAGCTGGTACATTGAGATACCTTGTAGGTTTTGTCTCTCACAGAAAGGACTTGGATTTCTGAGATATGTGCTTGAGGGATTAGTTATTAAATTAGTCTATCATTTCCTTTTTCTTCCTATTTGCCCACATCATCTTCTTTTTGTAGTGGCAGCACAGAACTTAGAGAAAGACAAGGGGATTTTCAGGCCACTGCACCCAACAAAAAAATGTGTGCAATCTTGTTTTTCTTCTAGGACAGGGTTGGGTATTGTAGCAGTACCTCTCCTGCCAGCTCCTGGTAACCAGACATTAATTGTGTTACTCAATAGATTCATCTGATTCAAGGACCTTGTTGATCGAGACTGCCACTTGAGATAGGAATGGAAATAACTAGGTGAAAAAGCTGAAACCCAGGGCAAGGCTTCACAAGGAAGCCTTGACTATTCCTCGCATGCCCTATCTTGGCAGAGCAGAGAAGACTTTAAAAAAAACCCTAATAAACAAAGAAAACCAACCAACCAACCAACCAAAAAAACCCCCAACCCAACCAAAAAACCCCCCATAAACAAAAAAAAAACCAATTGGGCTACACGTCTTCTCACTCCATAAAAAAGCACAATTCAGTTTCCTGCTATCTGTCTTCCCTTTGGTAAAATATCTTGGTTTTACAGAACTCAGTGTTCCCATAGGCTGTGGGAAGACTGGGAGTCTTTGGGTTTTGAACCTCTGTGAATACTAAATCTAAATCTATTCAAGCAACTGCAGGGTTCAAGTTAACAATGCTTTTAGTGAAAATGCTGGGAACTTCAGAAAACATATTCATAGAGCAATTCTGTGTAATCAAGGTCAGAGTGTCCTGGCAGCAACTCTTTGCATGCCTGCAACAGAAGGCACAGTACTTTTCCTGTGTGGGAGTAAAGGAGTCTAAAAGCAGTATTTGAAGAAAATAAGAAGAATAAGGACGACTAAACATCTGTCACTGCACTAAATATGCATTTTATCCAAGGGCCACCAAGACACTTAGAGGAATGCAGCACCTTTTCTATGATAAGAGGCTGAGAGAATTGGGATTCCTCAGCCTTGAGAAGTGAAGGCTTTAGGGTGAACTAACAGCTGTCTTCCAGCAGCTGAAGGGACCTACAAGAAAGGTGAAGAGAGACTTTCTGCAAGAGCATTTAGTGACAAGACGATGGGAATGGCTTCAAACTGAAAAGATAGGTTGAGACAAGATATTAGGAGGAAATTCTCTACTGTGAAGGATGTGATGCACTGGAACAGGTTTTTCCAGAGAAACTGTGGGTGCCCCAGCCCTGGAAGTGTCTAGGACCAGGTTGCATGGGGCTGCGAGCAACCTGGTCCAGTGACAGGTATCCCTGCCTATGCCAGGGGATTCGAACTGAATGGTCTTTACAGTCCCCTCCAACCCAAACCATTCTATGATTCTGTGACAGTTCCCCAGCCAGTTAGCCAGATTGCCTAGTGGTGTTGAAAGGATGGCCTAAAGACTTCTTTTCAGCTTGCACTGCTAGGAAGGACAGGGTAGATGTAACCATTTTTTTCAGCAAATCAAATTTGGAAATGCCTCAGCAGCACAAACACCTGATACACAAATCAAGCCCAGGAACAGGTATTGCCACCAGGCTAAGCATGCCATCACCTGACTTGTGCATGGAAACCCTTGCCTAAGGAAGGCAAAACCAACAGTTCTGTATAAATCTGCATATATATCTGGCTAGATATTGCACAATTTGGGAAAGCTGGATGTCATTACATTTGTTTCCTTTCTAATAGGAAAATTATTTGACATAGGCAGATATCACACCTTTCTAAGCCACATCCTGCTTCATTAGCTAGGCTCAGATAAAAATCAGTGTAGAGTTATGCTGATCTCTTGTAAAATTAGTTATTGTGCTGTCTGCAGTAAGGACCACATGCTGAGTTCCAAATCTGCCCAAGAGTATTTTCTGCTTTGCAGATGGTCATACTGTGGAGTCATTTTCTTGGCACAAAACATGTTGCGTATTTTGAATATAATTTCAGCATTCAAGTGCATTCAGTAAAAAATCACCGATATTCATTTTCTGAGATTGACCTATACTGCTTTAAAGTGGCGTGACATCTGAGAAAGAGGACATTTTACATTGCCATTTAGTTCCATTAATAAGGCTAATGCCCTGGTAGCGTTCATAGCTTTAGTGATATTTTATTCTGTTATACAAAGTAGTCCACTCAGGAAGTTCAAATGTGTTCCTCTGTGAAACATCATCACATGAAAATTCTCTCCATTTTTTGTTTGTGCTGTTCCTGTTCTTAATTAATGTTATTTAATTGATTAAACTCCAGAATTCTGGAACTCAAATTTCAAGGAAATTACATACACATAGAAAAAACACAGATTTTCCCAGCATATTTGAAAAAAGTAAAACCATCTCATATAATGAGATGAGAAAATGTGACTACATTTTAGTATGAAATGTTTTGTTTCAAAATATTTAAAACCTACTAATACTCTATTTTAAAGATATTCTAGTGCCCTGTAATTCCCAAGTTTACTTCTCCCCACCTCAAAAGTTTAGGACTTCACAGGTTGAAAAACAGACAGCAAAAGACTGACTTTTTAAATGGAAGAACTGTTCAGAAGGTTCACAGTTATTTCTTAACAGTACTAAGTTCCTGTCAATTTTAGTCATTACCAAATATTGTACCAGTATTTGCTGAAGAGAAACAAAGTCTGTACTAAATTTTAAAATAACTTGCTTCTGAGAAAATAATAATAATAAAAAAAGAAACAGAGACCAAAAATACATTTTTAGAAGTCTGTTTAATAATTGAAATACTTTTTGTTCATTTGCAAAACAGGCAAAATGAGCATGCGCTGTCTGAAATAGCACAGGGGACATTGACAACCTCCAAAGACTAAACCAGTGTTTGACAGCAGATTGACCATGTCTGGAGGATGTAAGGCTGAAGAAGTAGCTAAGGAGAATGAATCACCAGTATGGAAAGAAAGGGGAGGCTAACTGTGGCGAAGATGCCCCTACTGCCACGCATCCAGAGTACCATGCAGCAGCACCCCCGAGGGGAAATCCCCACAGAAACTGGAGCAGAGACCAAACGATGCCATTTTTTACCATCCTGACCAAAGTGAAGTCTGTCTTCATGGAAAACCTGGAAGAAAACTTTTGTGGAATAAGGTAACATCAAGCAGATGTATTGCACAAGCTGGTGCCACTTGTAGACCATGGAGACGACTCTTCTTTTTCTTTTTGTCAGCTACCCATTCCGTTTCTTCACATCGAGTTTTCTCGCATGTAGAAAATCTAAAAGCAGAAAATGAAAGGAAGCTGGCCAACTTAATTGTTGCTTTACTGAATGAATTTATACACTCAGGTGGTTGGCTTTGAATACCTCATGTCATTAGATACATAGTATGCAATCTATCTAATGATAGTTACTCTTATACTCCTGCATCTTCAGTGTGAGACTTCCATTAATCTCCTAAGAGAAACCAATGCAGTTTGAAGGACTCTTTTGATTTCACTAGCAAATAAACTCTTTATTTATTGGTACGCTCAGTGCTCTGTTCTCAGTATTTACAGATGACCTAACTTTTTAAGGAATATTTGACACAACTTCTTTAAAATTTATACCTTCTTCCATAACATGCAAGTAAGTTTCAGAAAACCCAGTCTCATTCATCAGGAACATAGAAATCTACCTGATCTTGATGATTTCTTCTAACACAACAGTTCTGAACAATGGTCTTATTTAAGAAATGTAGAGTGAAACTTGCTTATCCTACTGGCACACCTTAACTATATCTCTTAACTCTGCATGCCTACAGAGCTTTGATGAACATAAAGTAAGGGTACATGAAACTTTGGTTTTGAATGTACAGCTACAAAACCTTCCTTATAGACAGCCCTCTAACTGTCAAGAATATAGTCAATTACACCAAAAGTATCTAAAAAAAAGGTACTTTAAGGTGCTTAAAGGTACTTAATCCCTTAGCATCTTTCATGGTCTTCAGGCTTTTTTCCACTCAGCCTGGTCTCTAGCTACTTATCATAGTCCTGGTCAGAGAAATAGAGAGACAAATTAAAATTGTTTTCTGTTGCTTAATCAGGTTCATAGTAATCTCCAAACTGGGCCGAGCCTCAGTTCATTTACTAAAGTATTTTCTCTCAAAGAGTAGATATTAGCAGATATTTCAAAGGCAGACACAGGAAACTTCACAGAAGTAGAGTGAAAAAATTTAGTCTAACAATATTTTTCTCTAATGCCTGACTTCATATCCAAAGCAGGACTTGGGAGAGGTATCTTACAAAAGCTCTGTGTAAGACAGATGACACTCTATAAATATCTGGGCTGTGTTTGCCAAAAAGGACAGTTCAGTGTTGATGAACTGTCTGGCGTGACTGGACATATCATGTGAACAACAGACTAATTCCTCATGCCATCAATTATTTGTGTAATCAAGCTGCCAGGTGCTGTTATCAGAACTTGAGAGTGTTTTGGTTTCCAGATTTCTGTCAGTTGTCAACTTTGTACTGTAATTTGCATTTCAAATGTGTTAAGACCACTCTGCTTCAGGTCATGTTTCTGCAGACCCATGTGGAGTCACCATCTTTCTGAAAAGTCAGGATACAGTGATATCTGTAACTGCTTCCCTGACTATTTGGATTCCAACTTTCTACCTTCCCCATCCTCCAAGAGGCTCTTTGTTTCCTTAAAAAGGCACATGGACTGGGAGAGCTCAGTTAATTGCTCTCATTCTAGCTTTGCATTAGCATATATTAGTAAAATTATTCCAAATATTAGGTAACAATTTCCAAATACTACCACATTGAAAAGGAAAGATTCCAACCTTAGGCATACAAAAACATATTCTATCACATGTCTGTGCTAATAACAACTTAACTAGCAACTGTAAATTATTCTCAATCTATCAGGCACTATAGCTGTCATTGTCCCACTCAGAGGTATGCTGTATGAATTATAAGGATGTCTCCATCCACTTTTGAGACTCCTGCTTCCTGGTGAACCAAGCAGCAGCCAGCACCTCATGCTTCCCACAGCTTTGACTCCCAAGTAGCTCTGCCCACTCTTCCTGTAACTGCAAATGGTCTGTGTGTTCTGCCACCTCCTAACACCACCCCACAGACAGAGCTCTCGTGGAAGAAGGCAGAGATAAAACACACTCACCTTTAAGCATGACAGCATGGTAAGGAAGACACTGAATGCAGAATTCACTGCAGATAACAGATTACCTATCAGCCTTCAGGAATCACAGGAGACACATTCTTGCTTTTCAATGTCGTCCACCCTTTCTTTCAGTGATGCTTGCTGACAATTTCTGCAAACAACACAGATCCAGGTGAAACACTACATCAACTAAACTGTTTAATATTGTTTAGCATTGGACTCAAATATAACTCTAACATTTGGATTTCTACCATCTCTTCTCCAGGGATATTGGCATAAATGGATTTGGTTTAATAATTTTATGAATAAAGTTCAAGCCTCAAATTTGGAGAGGAATATTTTTCAAGCTGTTCATCCCAACAGAGTTAATGTAGTTACTGAGATCAGAGTTTGATTTGGGTCCACTGCTGATGTGAGGTATTTCTGCTCTCTGACCTACTGATTTTAAAACAACATGCAATGTAATATTTTACTCAGCATAGGGAGGTGTGACTTCATGATGCTGCATGCCATAAATGGATTTTGTTTAATTAAATGCCAGTGAACATGCATCCTTGCAGTTCAGACTCAAATGTAAAACAAACAGTGCATGCAACCTCTAATTCAAACCAGTGCATAAGTCACTCATGCACACAACACAAAAGTGAGGACACATTATTCTACTATAGCTTTAACAATAAGCAAACAAACATATTACATGAACTGTAAACACTGCACATATTGCAAAAGAATTTTACCTGATTGGTAAGATTATTTTTTACAAAAAGCCTGAAGGCATAAAGAGCCTGGCCACAGAAGCTTAAGAGTGGCCGCTTTCTACGACGATGATGGTAGGTTTCAGATGAACTTTAACCACTTGCCACCTGTGGTTAGCTCAGTAGTCTTGTCTGCTGTTCCTCCACTACGTTGAAAATTAAATGCTTTTGTCTTGCTGCCCAAGAAAGTCATCTTGACTTCACATGTGTTACAACAATTATCACTGGGTAATCAAAGATGCAACACATGACTTCAGCTGGCTTTCCATTTATCATTATGTGTAATGACTGACCGTTGTCTGGCGCATCCTCTTATTTGCTCAAAGATTCACGACATTACATTCATTAAAGGAAATAATAAATACAATACAACTGATTAATACTACTCTAGTTCTTCTATTTCCCCTGTAAGGAATGAATCTTGAGACTTGAGAATATATGTAATGATAAAGGCAAAAAGTTGTTAGAAATTTTACATAACTGCTCATTTTTCCTTCAACTCAAAATTAGGGCAGTAAGGTGCCACCAAAGTTATTAAAATCTGATGAATAGTATGCCAAGTGAAGAGTTTGCTCACTGCTCTCACATGAAGATAAATGTATTGCTGCAAGTTTTAACATTATATTGTACAAAAAATGAAAAGGCAAAACTAATACTAGTTACAGGTAGGAGAGGTAAGACAGCATTAGACGGCACAAGTCAATATTTTACAGGACTGTAATAAGGAAGGAAAGGCTGCTGACCAAAGTATTTACTCTGGGGCTTTGATGCAGTTCATGAAATTGAAGCCAAAATTCTTCATTTGTCAGATACGTCCATGCATGCACACTGATGTATATACTTTCCTAATGCATTATAACAGCTGTGATTTCAAAGCCATTCCAATTATCTACACAACCTTTTCACATTAATTTCTTACCTCTAATTCACCAGATAAGTGGAAATCTCAGTCCAATTTTTAAGTAATTTCTAAGTGCTCACTCAACAATTTAAGTGCCATTTACAAGCACTAATTCATTTAATCACAGAGTTGTCTGTGACTGGGACTAACAGTTTGTCTCAAATAACACCAGGAGTTTTCAAGCAGAGCAGGAGACTACATGTCTTACCCTCCCATTACTGGGCCCCACAATTTTTTTCTTCTAGGAACTGATGCTGCTTATTTAACTTTTGGGGTTTTACTCATCCTCAAAGCTGACAGAGACATAAAGTGACAAATGCAATAACGTGAAGGCAGAAAACAGGCAAATTCAGGATTCCTAATAACTGACTTCCTGTGTTTAAACTCTGCAACATGGAGAAAAACTAAGATTAACAAAGGAGGCAGGGACAGGCATGTGATGCAGTGCTAGAAGGGGAGTAAGCGCTTTCTATGTGTCAAACATGATGCCTACTAATTAGGAAGAAATGCATCCAGGCTTTCACAATAAATCAAGTAACTTGATTCACTTTTTCTACTTTTTTTAATACTGCATAATGCCAGAAGTCATATCAGTCCAAGACAGATCACTTTCTTCTATAATTGGTTTTGAAAGGCCTTGAAAAAATAACAGATCCAATAGGTGTGATGCATGCAGCAGGATCAATTTATAAAGTTGTGGGTCAGAAAGGGACCACAGCTGCTGTGACATCTGTTTCTCTGGAGAGAGGAAATAGCACAGAGGGGTTTACACAGAGAAGCTTTTACTTCAGCTGTGGACCCTGGCTCCTTGGCTGATGCAGTCACAGCTAACACTATAGAGCTAAGCCTTGGCCACACCACATCAGGAGCCATCAGGCTACCAGGACAGGCGTTTTTGACTGATGGCAAGCTGCAGAGAAATCAGCAATGGACATACCTAAAAATATATGTATGATGTAGTAGACATAAATGTAACTTTCAGGTGCTTTTATTTTATTTGCAATCAAAGGGCTGCACAGACGATTTGGTACCAGGTGCCTTCTTAAGAGGGAATTGGTGCCTGTAATATCAGAACATCAGTCTTATTAATTCAGTACATACTTTGAAGCCTGTGTTATGTTTCTTAAAACACACCAGAAAATTAACTAGCATGTGTGAATTCTGGCAATTCCTTAATATTTTCTTCATAAAAAAGAGGCTTTTATGTGAAATGCTACATAGCAAAGCATGTGAGCACCGAAAACACAGGACATGACGAGGGGATTTCGAGAGCCAGATGAATTAAAGAAATGCAGATTAAAATCCTAGGTCCCAACTCAAAAGCCTAAAAATTTTAGATCAGGAACTACATTACAAAACGGATGGGATTTCATTGTTTAATGATAAATAGAAAACCATAAATGCAAAATAAAAAGTGAGCCAGAAAGATATGGCTTCCTGCTTGAAAAAAAAATATTCTAGATATAATTAGTGGAAGGTGAAATAACAAAATGATTTCACGTAGTGATATATGCTATAACTTCAACAGAAAAAAAATAAAATTCCAAGTTTGTTTCACAGTAGAAGCCAATAAACTTTTTTATTGGAGGAACTACAAGGCAAAGATATTTTGTTTACATAGACCATATTGCTTCAGATCACCAAATATGCTTATGTATTCATGTCAGAGTAGTGCCTTTAAGCTAGAAAGTAAGAAAAGTACAACACTATTACAATGAAGGCATACAGTGAAGGAAACTACAGAAAAATTAAGATGAATTCACTTCCAGATATAGAAAACAAGCCAAATAATTATCACAACTGTTTCACAAGCCAGTATCACTGAATTTCCAAGTGGTAAACATAAATGTACCACCTGCATTAGAACTACAAGTCTGCTTAGATATGAAATAATTTTCAAAGGTCACTGTTGAAATACATCAGAAACGTACATGATACATTTTTAAAAGTACAGTAGTAAAATTTCATTGTTTGAAAAACAGGATTCTGTCATTTACCTGTCCTTTGGCTTCTATGCCTCTCATCAGTGCAGTATCTTGACAAATTAATGGTTAACTTTTTGTGAGGACTTACATGACCCAATTCAAAGCTGCTGTATGCAGGTGTAACTCAAAGTCAATGCATATAGACCATATGATTAGCATCCAAGCCTAAAAACAAGTTATTTTTCTCATTTAATAAAAGAAATATTTAGCTGTTTATGGTATGATATATAACAGATTTATTTATTGTCAACTGTAAGATGCCTCAAAGGGTGGAAATACAAGCACTGTATCCAGCCATATCACTTTATATGTGTTTCTTTGAAAAGGATTTCTTTTATAATTTCAATTCCAGAATTTGAAAAAGTGGTCTCCAGTTACTAGAAGTCATCAATGCTACATTCCTCTGAAATCAATGACTCAGATTTTCAAGTGAAAATACCTGCAAAACACCATTCCTGTAGTTCTCAGAAAATATTCTTCATAGGAAAAAGAAATCATGGGCATTTTTACTTCTATAGTCTTGTACTTATATACTGCTCTTACAAAAATACCATGACACATTTAGAGGAACTGTCATAAGAACCTAATACAAGCTTATTGTTTCTTATGTGAAGTCTGAAAAAGAAATAATTCTTTTTTTTTTGTCTCCGGTATTATTGTGGTGATACATTTTCCTTTCTATTCTGTGTGCAGATAGTTTATAATCTGAAAACATTTCATAAGAAATTATTAAAAAACCCATAAACATGGGGTCCAAAGCAGCTCCCTAGATTAATCTTGAGATCACAGATTTTAAGCATATTCTAATTCTCACTGGTGTAAATGGCATTAAATTGGTACCCAGATAAGTGCCTTACTTGGAATAATGAACAGGCAAAAATTTTCTAAAGTAGCTCCTGGCATATCAAAAATCCAAGAGAAAATAGCTTTTAAGTCCTGCTGAAAGTGTATTAATAACTTATAAGGGATTTACATGTAAAAGCAAAATTTAAAAGTGGACTTATGGTATGCAAAAATCCTTTACCATGTGTTTTGCCATCTTTCTGACCTTTTCACTCTGGGGACACAATTCAGAAGTTACTTAAAAAAACATAGTTGTACGAAATCTTACCTTGCAACCTGCATTCTAGTATTGAAGTCAAGAGATCTCATTGACCGTAAGACTTCTATACAGCCCAAGTACTGTAAGGAAAAAGAAACAGTTGGAAAATGTATTATAATTAGGCTTGAGTTCTGGGAAAAAGCGCAACTCACCATTAAAAGGCAATGTGCAATTTTTATTTTTCCATTTGATTTATCCTATGCCTAAAGTAGGTTGTTGTGATTATGCAGTTCTATGCCACAGATTTGTTCCATAAACATTTTGTTTTCTTTAAGTGTCACATTTCATTCAACATGTAGTTTTGTGTTTAACCTGGTCACTGTAATACACTCAATTTATAATGTGTTGTTGTGCTTTTTTTTTGTCTTCTTCTATCTTAATCGGTCCGCTTTAGGTACAATCAAAGCAAAAAATAATGTTAATGAGAAAGGAAATGTGGTAAAGGACATTTATCTGGTATTGGTTAATAGGACAAAGTTATTTAAAAGGGAGAGAACTAAGTCTCATTAGAACAAAAAAGGCAACTTATAACAGGGAAAGCTGAAAAGAACACCAGCAACCAAATTTCTTAATAAACACTTCAGGGATAGATGTAATTTAGTATTTTCATTTATTATAGTAGTAAAAAGGTGGAAAATGCTAATACAATATACTAATAACCCATGCTGGGAAATGGCTTTAACAGGGTCATTCAAGAAAGGAATGACATGAAGGTTAGCTAATATTAAGACATCAGACTTTTGACCAAGATTTCTGCCCTGCATCTCTGTGGAAAAAAGGGAGTACCATTATGAAATATGTTAAAATTCAACAGCATCTATCACTAGGAGTGAGAAAAAACTTGGGCGAGTCTTCTAGATTTGCTTCCAAAAGTGGGCATAACTTGCATATGCTAAAGTCTACTGGAGCTAAAGCTCTTGGCAGACACTTGGATGATGCCTTTGCAGAAACTGCCTCATGACTGGCATAACCCATGTATCTTTGCATGTAGGTTAAGTACTTAGCCATACACTGGACTTTGAAAGTCTGGGGAATTGTGGAGGAGTCTTTACATCATGAGCCTGATAAGGATGAACATGATGTTATTGTAGCATGGTGTTTTTATATCAGCTTTTATATCAGTTTTTCTATCTTCGCAGCATACTACAATCTATTTGGGATGAAACTGGTGCAAAAATCAAGTGAGGCCACAATTTTTCCAGTTTGGGAATTTTATTTTTTCAGAATAGATAATCTTTTAAATAGAGAATGACAGGAGCAGTAACTGTAATATGTAGAATTTCATTTAAGATTTTCCATAGAAACATGTATGTCATAAAATGTTTACAGGCTGAAGGAATACCTAGTTTGTTTTCACATATCCACTATTACTTAATTTACTTCTATCAAATGCTAGGAAATCATCACAACATTGAATAAAAACAGCTAGAACATCAACTGGCTCTTATATATTAAATTGTTTGAACTGGCATTATTATAGCACACAGTTTCTGAGAAGGGTTATCTCAAGATCCATTTCCTAGAATATTTTAGAAATCTGCAAATCTATGTTTTTTGAAAAATTGTCTCATCTAAAGAGATCCTGGCACATGGAGCTTTCAAGCTCATGATCATACTCTCAAATGGTCATCTATCAGCGCAAAATTAGACAATCCTTGTATCTTACTACAAATAAATGACTTTTTTTACATATACTTCTGCCTGAGTACTTAAAACATATACAACTACATTTTCATGCTCCGATGAAGGAAGTTAAGCCATTAAGTCTATTTTTAATTATCTCAGAGGGTGATTTCATTTTCTTGGAGATTAAATTCTTTAGCAGCACTTGAGATAATCAGCTGGAATAATTTAACTTATGCCAATAAACAACAATGATCAATATTTTCCTGTTTTCTTTCTGTGACATTTTGTTTTAGTCCAGGATGCTTTAATAGATTAATTTTGCCCCATTATTTATTTCATATGACATGCTTTTGTAATTAAATATGCTATAAATGGCATGACTATTCAAAGGTATCACTGTGATATTTTGTTAAAGAAATTTCATTATTTCATCAGCCTGTTAGTTTAGACCTCTGAATAATAAAACACTCTTGGATTGCACTTGTTCCTTCACTTACCTATATTTGCCTCAAGTCTTTTAAAACAAAGTAATTGCACGAGTTTGAGAAACAGGTCCAGCATTTTGGAAGCAAACTCTGGAAGGTATTTTGACAAGTACATGCAGGCGTGCAAATAAATACACAAAAACATGTGCACACAAGCCACTGTCAAAATAAACAGACGAATAAGTAGACAAAAACCAATAAACATACTTAGAAGACGTGCATTCAGACCCCTTTGAGTCACACTACCTGATCTGCATTAACAAAAATAGAGACAAGATCAGACTGAAAGAAGGTCAGATGGAAAAATTACCCTGTACTTGTTTTATGTATATCACAAAGACAGCTGAACACAACATAGTAAGGCTTGCAGTATTCCTGACTGATCAATGCAAAGATGGCAACTGATTTGCTGGGATAAAAGATGTGAACACTTAATCACCATGGCATGTTTTCAAGTAACGAAATTACTATAAAAACTGACATTCAAAAGGTCCAAAGGCCAACTACAGGGACATATAACTCACCTACTGCTATGCTTCAATTATTCCCCAAGACCAACACTGCTGTCTAAAAATATCCATTTGAAGTACAACCTGACAAGGATCCACAGAAAGAAGACATACAACCAAGATAGCAAGGAAATAAATTATTCATTTATTTCAACAAATAAATACCCTGATTAAAAAGAAACACTATCTTTTGCTTTAGGCATTCCATGAAACATTTAAAATATAGTTATAAAACAGTCTACTTCTAAAAAAAGCTCCTCTTCACCCAGCACTTAATGTATATTCTAACCAATCAGCTACTGTGCACTGTGAAATTTATGATCTCCTGCTATCATCCTCCTTCTCATTGCTCAGGAACCAAATATATCGAGATGTAGCCCACCTTGAAGTAGGAGGATTTGGGACTACCAGTTCCAAGCTTTCTCAGAAAACATTCTGCTTTCTGTTGGCTTTCTAATATTTGAATGAGTTTCCAGCTTGTACACTGAAAGGTATTATGTCCCAAGGAAAAAAATATTTCATATGAATGAATACCTTCCCATTCAGAGGTTTTAGATTCATAACTAGCACTTTGCATGCTAAACAGTACCTTGCAGGAAGCAGAGTGCCACATACCGGTGGTACCATGTAGCTCTCATTGCATGTGGTTCCAATATCCTTATTAGTTACAATTTTGGCAGGTTAGTGCAAGAGAAGGCTATATGTCTCAGATTTCTGGTTTGTCCCATATGCAAAGACTTGTTCTGTACTCCCTAAAGTACCTGTCTTCTTCAGAAAATTCCTGTATGGCAACTAAAATTTTTAACTGAAGCCTGTGTAAAAGAAGATATTGAGATCTCTCAACACTTCTCAGAAACAGACACAAATGCTGGCTGAGTGCATCTGTGTACTTGGAGCCAAGAGAAAAAAAAAAAAAAAAAAGAGAGAAAATAAGAGAAAAAAAGAAAGAAAAGAGAGTAGTCACTGTCAGAGAAACCCCTTGCTCCAGAAATATGAACAACCTTGTTTGGTGCTTCCTAACAAGCTCTTCAAAATACAAGAAATTCTCCATTGTTGGACTGAGAAGCTGGCAGTAACAACAGCAAGAAATACTTTTATAAAAATGTAGCAAGACTTATTTTATTATTCCATCAGGAAGTAGCTCCATACAGCACTGAAGCAGTCCAACCTACATACAAGTCTAGCAGATGAGTGTCTGCCTTGTGCATAGCATATCTACCCTCTCAAATAAAATAAGAATTCCTACTCTCAAAATAAGAATCATCTACTCTCAAATAAAATAAGAATTCCTAACCTCTGAATCCAAACTACCTGAGTATCATTAGCTCATCAAAACTGCATAGGTATTCTTATTAAATTGAGATTTACTGATTTTAATCTGTGTAACCAGATGACCACCATCAGGTCTGAGTGGTTCACTGCTTTGCAGCTTGTACCTACCTTGTACAAGTCACGTAAGAGATAACAGGGTTACATCAGCAAACAGACATACAATTGCATTACGAGACAAAAATTAGCCTGTGCCTTCAAATATTGACGTATCCAAAGTATGCTCTAACATTGCACAGCTGCAGATAATAGCCTGGGGGCTCAAAAATTAGATTCTGATTCCTGAGGTTCTGGGTGTTGTATGGAGATCTAAGTTTCAAAAATAGAAATAAAATAAGCTGGGCAATTCGCTGCAATTTTCTCACCCACGGGCTTAGGCTCTGCTTTTACTTGGCATGTGCAAAAGGGAAAAAGTGAGTATCTTTTTACTTGCCACATCTGGTTCTCATGTGTATCTCAAGTCATACGCCTACATTTTCTTTCTTTTCATTTCTTAAAGGATGGGGAAATTGGTTTGCTTGGTTTTGAGGGTTTTATTGTTTTACATTTTATTCTCATTCACCAAAGAGCTAGTCCAGAATTACATTATGCCATGGAAGTAAACAAGTAGTTAGTATGAATTGACTAGCGCTAGTTAACTATGGTTGAGGACTCTCTTATTTAAAAATAATAGCTTTTATTTCAGTTTCCATTGCTACTACTGCAATACACATTTATTTATGCATCAAAATGATAGCTCCCTCGAATTTCAGGTATCACAACTAACAGCTAAAGGAGCTGGTGAAATGTGCACTGGGAGTTCCTCAATGTACCACAAAACTGAAAAATTACTTTCAGGTTTGCTATCTACGCTAAATCATATTAAGATTCAAATCCAGATGCCCACTAACAAACAGGCCATAGAACAAAAATAGTAACAGCCCAGGACTTGATTTCTAGATAGTAAGTTTGTCCACATGTAACTGTGGATACAGACAGGACTTTTAGTAACAATACTGATGTGTGAAAAGGAGAAGAAGGAAAAAAATAAAAGAAAAAAAAAACCAACATGAAAGCAGCCCAAGCAAAAAGTAGCCCAAGCTATAGCCAGAGACTGCAAGATTGATAAGTATTTTACAAAATGAATTTTTCTCTTCAGCAAATTAATATGAAACTCTATCCTCCAATCCCTTTGATATCATATTAGATTAAATTCCTAGCTTAACTGAATTTACAATACCCACTTTTTAAATCACTGAAGCAGAGAAAAAAATCCACAAAATTTTTTAAAAAAAATTTTCTTAGAAACTAGAAAAAAAAATACAAGTCTAAGCTGTAATCAAAAAGTGCTCCCTTTAAAAAAATAAATGAAGGGCAAAATAGACAATGCTTTCTAGTTTTTTAATTGTGCTTTACAAGAAATTTTTTACCCTCAATACCTTACTAGTTTGACTGAAACATGCACCACAAAATTACTTAATTTTGCTAACAGCAAGGCATGGGCACAAAAAGGGAAGATAGCTTACCAAAACATACATTTGCTTCTTTACTTCATAGGGAAACCATAGTGTAGTTGTGTATTATTTATATGATTTACTTGAGCTAGCACTTGAAATCTTTTAAATATAGAGGCACTGCATCCATACTGAAAAAATGTACATGTAAAGGCACCTTATAATATCATACTCGTCATTAACCCACGGATGTGGCTCAGCTTCCCAACTGGGACATAGATCTGGGAATCTGGAAAATCTTTCTGGACTGAACAATTAGCAGGAACTGCACTCCAATGTGCAAAAACATTTTTTCTCTGTGTTTGTGGGCTTTTTTGTTTGCTCTTGTTTCATGGGGCTTCACTTCTTTATTTTGTGGGGGTTTGTTTCTTTGTTCATTTTCTTTTTTACCTTAAGAGCTGCCCATTGCTAAGAGGGTGTAGTCAAATGTCAGGGAAACCTTTTTCTGGTAGTGGAGTACCATTGTCCTGCCATTATCATGGCAAACATTTCCCCCAAGCTCTGGCATCACAGAAGTCTGCAGGACATCCTCTCACTTCAGGTGTTGTTGAAAATACAAAGCATTTGATGAGCAGAAGAGGCAGCCTTTGAAAATGCTGGTTACCATCAGCTGAACACAGAGCAGTGTGGTTAAAAGGAGGTCCTGCATGCACAAAACCATTCACATTTATGCTAGTTTACCTAGGCACTTTCAGTAGAAGAATGGAATGGAAAATTTGTTCTGTGACATTTCTAATGTAGAGTAAGTTATAATATTAGAAAAAGCTGTGGGCAGAACCAAGGCTAGATATTCAGAGAGAAGTAAATTTTCATAAGCACTAGTCACAGAGTTTTAAGTAAGCTGCTAGAGATTTCAGTTTCTCTGAAAACTCTGACTAGTTTGGAATATAAATACATTTGCCTTTAAATCATCTGCTTAAGTATCATGTAACACCATATTAAAATCTTAGCTAACATGGGTGCTTAGCTAATATGCTCTCCCAGCCATGCCACAGCCTCCTGTCCTTCCCTCCCCTTGGGGCAAGACATACCTCCAGACATAAAAGCAGGTCTCTGGGGGCACCTGGTGACTGTGCTCTAGCAGGATATGCCAAAGCCCACCGTCTGTACCTCTGCCCTGTGCCTTCCTGCTATGTATAGAACAGCAAACCTGGTTGTGGAAGCAGCAATCCTGCATGAAAGAAGATCTAGCAGCCTTGTTCTGAATGAGGAAAAGGCCCTATATTTAGACACTATCAGAATCCGGCTCCAAAAATGTGTCATAAACATATGCTGCCATGAAAAACAGAAAGGCTCTCTTCCGTGCTTTCATACTTTTGCAGTTGGTAATTTTTATACCGGTAAGTAATCATGTACAGAGCTTTGCAGTGAATCAATATTTCCCCCAAAGGTTTTTTCCTCCCTAAAGAATGCATGTTCCAATCCAGATGGAAAACTCTAGGTAAGGATTGATTGAGTGCAAACAGAAAAGAAAATCTTCTTTGGGGTTCAACTAAAGATAAGCCTCAACTACTCAGTGTAAATTTATCATAATAAAATCCTCCATGAGGCAAGTAAACCAAGAGAGCTTTCATACTAGTAGAAGTGATGATGGATATGACTGTCAATTGCATTCCTCTTGAAAACAGGTGGTCTGCTTCTACAACAACGGATGAGAACACAGTTCTCCCAAGAATAGCTCCAACTCTGGCCAACACCTTCCTATTTCCTCTTGTACATTAATTTGTTTCTGTAGCAAAAAAAGATTATACGTGTCTATATATTCAGACTAGCAATTCTTATGTGGCAAATGATAGCCAACCCTTTCTATGAATTGTCTTACCCTGTGAAAGCATTCTGGCAGCATCTCACAATCAACTCAACAGTAAGGACTCAGATTCTCTTAAAAAAGGCAAAAGATTTAGCTAGGAAAAGAAGAAGATATTTTATCTTATCTCAAAAAGCAATTTCTTAAGTCAACTCTAAGGTCTCATTTCTTGCTTGAGAGGGGAAAGATATAAGCGAGAAACAAATTTCCCTTCTGACAATTTTCTCATCTCCATCTCAAATGGGGTTGAAAACAAAACACCTTCAAATAAAATACTTTTTTCTTATTTCCTACTTGCAGGTGGATGAAATAAGATTGCTAACATCATGCCCAAAAATATTTATGCAGTAGAGATGCTAAATGAACAGAACCTTCACACGATTTCAGAAAAATCCTATACTGGTTGCTTTGCATGAACAATATTTCTTATTTTCTTACCTTATAGATAAATGCTTTTGCATGCAAAACCTCAGCAATGTTAGAATCAGAAGCTCACACTGGACAGTGATTTATTCTATTATTTTAAATGTAAACACATTCTCTATTAAGGCTCAATTTTTTGTATGGGACAAAAATTTCCCTTAGAAAAAGCTACATTTGAGGAAAAAATCCACAAGGTTTAGTTCTACGCTTTTTACATTTAATTTTAAAAGTACATAATAACAGTGAATGCAATTATTGCAGTGTGAACCACTTAGAGTATGCACTGCAGTAGCACAGATGAATTGCTTCATTTTCACAGCTGCATACTTTAATTCAGTGAACACTTTCCAGACTGTTTTGCTACTACCTTGAATATCCACTAAGATATACTTCCCTTCAAAGCACCATGCAGATTAGTTCCAGCAGCTTATGTTCTGCATCAGATTTCCTTTAACACAAACACACAAAAACTTCTGCAGCCAAAACAATATGCTTCAATAGCTGGAAATCATAATTAGACATTTGAAACTGTAAATATGGACACTATAAATATATTTAGCTATTAAAGAACTTGTTCTTCCTCAGTCATTAGAGAGTAAGAGGATCATTAGCAAGTTGAACTTCTTGATGAGGAGTATCATTAAAGCACAGATTCAGAAGACAAAAGATCTAACAGGTGTTTTTCCAGTATGCCAAACACAAACCCATGTTAAGTATCTGAAATGCATATACTGTTCTTCTTTCTAAACTGTGCATTTGGAGGTGTGATGTAGGAAGGACCTGTCACTGTTAAAATTGAAAATCCAAAACATGCACGGAGGGAGAGGGAGTTCCTTTTTATGTGAGTGCCATATGTACCTCTGCTCTTCATCAAAAGAGTTCAGCAATTAAACCAGATCTTTTTTCTGAGTCTTTATCAATATTTAACTCTCCTATGCTGAAGATATAGTTTTCTGTTTTCTCAGAAAAAAGTGCCCTAAAGATAACTCCCACTGTGCAGAAAATAGGGATAAGGGGAGAAATTTTCAAGGCTGGATTTAAATAGTGAAAATCTCTGGAAGGTTTCCTTGCAGCATAAAGGCTGTGAAGAGGAGAGCAGCTCTGGGAGGCCAGGGGCACCACCAGGTCCCCAAGCAGGGGCTTGAGACCCTTTTTCACCACCACTCCTGAAACTCCCATGGCCAGGTCAGAATTGGCACCTGTATCTCCCAGTAGGTGCCCAATTCCAAGCAGCCCTGCCTTTCCATGTTTTCCATCTTTTCTTTCCTTGGCAGAAGTAAATACATTGTAAGAGAGAGTTCATATAATGTTTCCAGTTACTTAGCGCTTGCTGCTTGGCTTTTCCACACAATTAACCTATCAAAAATGTTAGCAGAATAGCATCTGCGTTCAACATGTGGTCACAAAACATGGCCCCTACATTCAGTGACAAAGTCAGTGTTTCTGAAACATTCCAACTCTTTGGGAAGTTACAGGTGTTTCTAAAATGTCTTGGGGTTCATGAAAGCAACTCATCCATAAAAAAGAGAAAATCCTGTTTCTTATTATGCTTCTTAATCACTTTATCACAAGTAAGAAGTGTCAAATGTCAGCCAGGAAAGATGTTGCTGTCCCATGAGACATTCTCTTCCTTGTACAATTCCTAAATTAGTAAGAGCCAAAAATGTAAATAAAGGTATCTTAGTACAACAATTATATACAAAGGATGGAAATGGTGCTGACCAAGCTTAGACAACATTTTAAGATAAAATCTCTCTCTTTTGGTCATGTCCTTGCTAATTAAGGTATTTGTTCAACTTATATCTCTAATTTCAGGATCTATTCTGAGGTAAAAAAAACTAAATAAAAAAAAAATACCTGTAGCAGTAAATCCAATGTGATGGTGCTGTAGGAGGGAAAAAAGTCTAGACATCTTTTTCTCTCTTCCTCACATTTTTCTTTGTGTCACCCTATACCCTGTCTATTTTTTTTTTTTAATGGCTTTGACTGCCATTTCTGTCTAATTTCAGACATAGTTTTTTTCCAGTCTTTGAACTTTTAGCTGTGACTTGGATTGTCTGGTTCAGCCTTTTGAGACTGAAATCTCAGCTGGCCCTATGAAAACTTGTTTGAAAACCAAGGAGAATATCTAACTTAATAAATAAACATTCCAGATTAGCCTGACTGAATTGTGCCTAATCCCTCCAGAAAAACAAGGGATGACTGGAAATGTGCTTGCACCGAGTCCCATCATTATTCCCATCACAACTCAAATGGACAGGCTCTGCCTCAGATCTGCCTGCAGCTGACAAAGGTAGAGCTGCATTACATTTTGTCATAAACATATAGGCTCAAATGAAATTAGTATTACACGACTATTCAGAATTGCAGAGAAGCAATACTGAACCCCTCTTCCTCTATGAAATTTGTTTCATAACAAATGAAACATGGGGGAGTAAATCACCTTAAAAAAGCATAAGTAGCTGGGAAGGCTGGTTGTCTCTGACACTACACCAAAGCAGATCCAAGCTTTTTCTCACTGTAAACAAGAAAATTTAATATTGATACTTTGTGCATTCACTTGAACTTTCAGCTGTAAAATGAAGCCAGGCTGCAGCACAAGTATAGCTGTTGGGTTACTGGAGACAAGATTTCTCTTTGGCTAGGGGAGAAAAACACCCTGTCACTGGGACAAAGGAATGCCTTGTCTCCAGCAGCACAGAAGGGCATGAGTTTTCACTGAAGATCTTGATTCATCTGTGTTTTCTCTTTGTGTTTGTAATGGCAGATATTTACATTGGGCACATGATATTCTTACTATAAACATTGTTGGAAGACAAATAAAGAAACAAACAGTCCAATTTCCAAGGAAAAACAGAGAAGGAATTCTGCCTGAATGCAATTTTACCTCCTACACTGACCAGCTAAATTCATCTAGGGATTTTAAAACTGTAGGACATACATAACTAGCAGGATAAATAACTAGTAAGAGTATAATTTTTGTTTTAAACAAAAATACTCCATGCAAACAGTCCGAGTGTACTGGAGAACAGACATTCATGTTGACAGCTGAATCCTTCAACTCTGAAATCAATATGTGCTTTGCCTTCTGCAGAAAGAAAAAAGGGGTGCAAATGTACAGTAATAGTACTTGATTTGTGTAATTAGAATAATATTATAATTAAAGACTCAACGATTTCTGCTCATAGAATCTGATATAATTTCTGTGAGAAATGCTCTTTTCCTATTATTGGGCTGTACAACAGACCCACAGTAGTTCAGGCCCATGAAGATCAAAAGAAAGGTTTTCAGCAGAGCAACAGGCATCAACATCCTTCTTTCATAGTTCGAATAACAGTGAAGGAAAATGGAAAGGATACTAACTGATCTCTCAGGAATATGGTAAAATAGGAAGGATTAATTACTTTAACCAATGCTGTATTTGTCACTTACTTCTCTCTCCCCTAATCTGCATGCATGCAGCTTTAAAACCCACAGTGATAAGACAGTTTCATTAGTCTTTGTTAGCACTGTTTGTGTACCCGGGTTGAGGCTAGCAGACTCTGAAGTAAAAAGTCAGTGTTCTATCCTATTATTACCATATGGTTGAAACACACAAGACATTTCTTAAACATATAAACCTTATTACAAACAGGATGCTCTAGGACTGTGGTTTGCGGTTTTTAGTCAGGCCATGCCAAATGATCAGTGATTAACCAACAGCATCACCTCAATTTGATTGACAAAAGTTGAAATTAAGTTAAAGGAAACAAACAAACTTGCAATTATTTTTTCTATAAAGAAGGTAATTTTAACCAAAAAGAGAAATGAAAAAGCTTTGCTGTAATGTTTTTTGGGGTTTTTTTAGTGAGAGCAAATCAATTCTGGCTACAACAGAAAGGAAAAAAAAAAATAAAAAGAGAAACATTTTTCCAAAGAGCCCTGAAGTATTCTAGGGGAAGGCGACATATGATGCAGTTTCCACTCTGTTAGCTCCATTTAAGGCTGTGCTTTGCAGTCTGGGTTAGCCACTAAAGAGACTCAGCAATTCAGTTCATCCCTGAGCACACTTAACTTCCAGTGTAGCAAGGTAGCCTCAATTATTTCAATGAGAATGCTCCCGTAAACAGTGTCATGCAGGAATGCTTGCAGAACTGTAGCCTTTACTTGGTGATGTGTTTGAACAGCTTCACAATGATGTCTGTTTTCGACATCAGATATAAACTGTTATTTCCTCCCAAAGAATGAAAAGTGTTAGAATATGTAAGAAATAATATCAGTTAGGATTATATTCTTTGAATACTTTGCTATAATAAAAATAATGTCCTTTATATTGAAATATAATAATAATTTAATGTCCTCTTTATTGAAATATTATTTGCCTGACTTGCAGTGATTCTTTTGGATGAAATAGTTCTTCCTTCCTCTCTCTTAGATACTATATTTCTATCTGGTTTTTAACACTAGATTTACTCAGGTCTGTTCTATACTGCTGTGTCGGCTTTAAGTCTTACTGGCTTTTTCAGATACACTTCATATAGATATATAAAATTTTACAGTATTTTGGGTTTATTTGGTTTTGAACTCTGAACAACAGTATTTTAAACTCATTGACACTTGTTACAAAATCCAGCCACAAGTTACCTGAAGACAAAAATGCATTTGCCTCTTGAATTTTGTGCTCACATTTAAATAAAACAAACTCCAAAACGTCTATAATATTAGCCAGTGATACTCATAAGTAGATATTTATCATTTGAAACAACAGAATACATTGAAACATTTAACTGTTGTTGCATTACTCAGGGTTTTTTACACTGTTTTTATTCTATGCCTTTGTTTTTCTAACAACATGAAGACATATAATCTCTTCCTGCAGTAATCAGTCCCACCATAGGGAAAGCACTGGGCTCTTTAAAGACTTCCAGCACAGCAAACTACTGCCTTCCTCTTTTTTTCATTAATTCATTATTTGTTAAACAGTCCAGCAGTAGTATTAAGTATGATATCAGTACCTGACTACTTTATATCCCCAGTATGGTTATGGTCATTGTCTAATTTGTTGCTAAAATGCTTTTTGAGGTTGCTTTTGTGAAACATTTTATGTTATAACATATAAAAATGCAACAGGAAATTCACAAGGAGTAAAAGATTGAGAAAGCACCAGCACTTTTATGGTTGAAAACAATTCCATTGCAGCAGACCACGGAGATCAGAATATGGCTACAGTTTACCACAAACCTGTACCCTTTTTAAGCATTAGAGTTACACTGCCTATTTTTTAAATTAGTAATATGCAAAAATGTGGGAACAGCAGTGAAATTTCAGATTTTTCATATATTGCACATAAGAATTTTTCGTCTCTTATTTCAGAATATTCCAATGTGAGCTATCAAACTACCCAGTAGTTACAACTAATCCTGTCCCATGACAAATTTTCTCTTTTAAATGTGGATTAATGAGAAAATTGTAACCCAGTACACATTTGCCCAAAAAAAAAAAAAAAGGCTTTGCTGGTTAACAACAAATCTAATTTTTGTCTCATTTAACAAATGGCATATGGAATTTTCTGAAAGGCATATGGTACTAATTAAACATGGTAAGAGTCCCCCAGACAGTCAGTATAGCCATGAGGTATCCAAGGAATGTTTCCCCTCAGTATACATTATCTGTGTATTGATTTGATGGTCTGATTGGATAAAAGCCTTGGTAGCAAACAATGTCTAAGGATTTGGGAACTGCACTTCTATTCTTATCCATATGAATGCTGCAGTTGCCAAGGAAAACTGAGATAGTTAATAAGCAGGCAAATTAGGAACTAATCAGGACCAGTTTATTTTCATTCATTCATTCATTAACCACTTATTTTGGTATCTATTTTCAATCTTTGTTTTTACATTTAGAGAACTGTTCTGTGATTCTTATGCCAGAAACTACAAAGTTAAAGTAATCATCCTATTTTTTTAACAGAAAGAATATATTAAATTTCATACATTTTGATGACTAATAAACTACTAACAAACACCTAAAAGTTGTTTGATTGATTTTGAAAATTGTGATATACACAGTGTGTATAAATACACTTTCATGTACCCAACATCAATTGCACTAATTAATATTCATTCTACTATCTCAGTTAGGTATGGGTAAATTACTAACTGTAAATGTTAGTCTACTTCTGTATAACTTTAATTCTCTTTTCAATTCAAAGATATCAGCTTCCTCTAACATATAGTAGGTAAACTGCTGAATGGATTAAGAAATTCAATGCTGTGTGTGTTCTTTTTCATAATGATCACTTCAGGTAAAACTAACAGCAGTAGTGTATTCACATAGTTATTATTGGGCTTGTACTAGCCTATGCAAAATAAAAACTAAAATGTTTGAATTGCCTGAGCTAATGTGAAAATGGTAAATGACCTTTTGTTAACCAGAGTATTTCTGTGCAGAAGGACATCAGGGTCTCAAGATCACTATGTCTAGCATCAGTGGGGTTTTTTTACTGAGACATTTCTTGAAGAGTAACAGAACAGCAGTTTGTGGCTTGAAAGATAGCACTGACTCCTTTGTAGTCCCAGTAAATTTCAGAGTGGTAAAAAAGACAGTACAATTTCAATAGTGCTCTGAATTGGCCAACTTACTCAATCTACCACCACCTGCTAAATCTATTATCACCACTAACACAAAGAAATGAAAACTGCTTCCTAGTCTCCCAACAGCTAAAAATGCACTCTGCTTTTGATAATAAGACTTGAGAAAAAGCAGTGAGAGTTAAGTAACAAGGGTGTCACTCAGTTTTAAAGCATCCTGAAATAAAGTCACCTGTGACTCTTACACCTAAAAAAAAGATGACACTAAAAATAGAGCTGTAATATTAATAGCCTGCTGCAAAACAGTTTAACACTTAAGATACAAAAGCCTCTTGGCAAATGAAATATGGCAACTGAAGAATGAATTCTGGACAATAATGTCATTTTTATACTTTCTGCACACTATGCTGAAAGGTGTTTCCAGACTCTTACCTAACGACAAAAAGCATTGCACATACACTTATCTTGATGGCTCTACTTTAACAGGTGGTTTCAAAATATTTTCAAAGCATATAGAAACATTAAGTTTACCCTATAAACTTAAGATCCTCTCCTCTTGACATGCTGTATCAATGAACTGAAAAGAGCAATAACACTTAAAGTGGCTGAATGCTCATTATGTAAAACAAACTGCATTTTCCTGCTCTACCCACAACAAACTGTGAAACAGAATAAAAATTGTGCTCCCTGCCTTACTGCTCTAAGATTTCAAATATCATTTCACTTTAAAAAAACACTTGCCCTTAGAGGTGCTTAAAACTGAAAAATTCATGCATGATTAACAGCTCTCCTCACATCAAGGAGTCTCTTTTCTCCTGTATATTGCACCAGACATATTGAAAGCCTACATATCCAAGATATATACAGTATGCTAGATAACAGTGAAAATCTGAATTCAGAAGAAGGCTAAAAAACCCAGATCAAATCAGCTTTTATCTTAAGAACAAGATTTTTATACAGCTGTAGAAAAATATTTGCAGGTTTGCTTTAATGTAACAAATTAACACAGCTTCCCAACCCTTTCTTCCTGCATTTACATTTAATGTATTATGCACCAAAAAAAAAAATACAAATAGAGATCCTTTCAGCCTGACTATCCTGTCAGCAAAACCAACAGAGAATTTTTCATTGATAAAAACAGAGAATGGAAGAAAACAGACCAACCTTCACAATGTACGTCACACCAGGTCCCAGGATCTTCTCACTCGAGTGCAGCCATCCTCGAGAGGATTTATTGACAAAACTGCTAGTTTGATTCCAATCTTCACTTCCCAGGTGCATTTCCTCTGACCGTGCTTTTTTCCCCATACTCATCTTGCTCACGTCCTGCTGAGAACACGAAGTGGCAGAGAGAAGGTTACATGTGTTGTCTGAAGCCCCTGCTGCTGAACTAGAAGCACTCGAGCTTCCCTGCAATTTGGAGACAGCAAGCTCCTTTACTGCAGAGGAGAGGTTTTTGATACCCAAAAGGCTGCCCGTGCTAGAGAGTTTCAAGTGGGACACTTTATGGATGAGGGTACACAGGGTGCTGGGTCCATCTTCTTGGTCCTTGCGGAGAACCTCTGGTGAGACCAGGTAGGAAGGTGAAGCTGAAGTTGTAGCAACTGCTGAGACCTTGCTGTTCATGGGCAAATTGTGAATAAGATCATCAACAGATGTCACAGAATCATTCCTGAAGCGGTTATACTTGGTACGTTGAAGCATGCCCTTCTATCTGCTTTCCTGCATATGTTCTGGCAAATCTGATGCCAATGCAGGAGATGCCTGCACTAACATAGCAAGCAATTCATAACGGCACGGAGGGTTAACAAGAGTTTAGGGTAAAAAAGAAAAAGAGTACAAGGAAAAATGAAAAACTGTATATATTTAAGAAATTTCTTTTGGTTCCTTGTTAAGGTTGGGTGAAGTAACAGTTTTCTGTGACTGAGATCTCAGTCCTGCTTAGAGCTGCCAACTCGCTCACAGCAAAAGCATGACTCACACAAATGAGAAGGACCCTTTTCAACAAAAGGCTGTGAACACTGCAAATCACTTCCTGTAGCCAAAAAAAAAGGAGAGAGAAGAAAAAAAAAAAAACACATCCACCCACTTACAGCACACTAGCACCAATCAATTCTCAAATTCCCTTTTCCTATCTTCTCAAACAGATACTTCCTCCCAACCTTTAATTTCTATCCCCTCCCACCACCCTTTTAGTACCAAAGGCAATTACCTTTAAAACTGAATTAATAGCCTTTATGAAACACCACACTTTATTCATCTGTTAAAATGTTCTTCCACCTCATATATTTGTGAATCTATAAAGAAATCACAATTAGACAGCTAATATCTGGATAATATTTGCACACAAATAATCCCCCTCTCCTGCCCCTGCAGCAGAACACAGACACCTTAAAGGTTTTCAGAACAGATGAACAGAACTAAAGAATATATACATTTTTTCCACAAAAGCAGCCTAACAGTGCCTTTTTGTCAATGCTGTCCCTCACAGAAACTGTTGTATTCAAATTTTAACAGAGAAATAAATCCTTCTTCCCTGTTACTTCACAAGAGCATTCTATTTTAATGCAGGAATTACATAAGTACCTATGTGTGAAGAAAAGTATTTTTCTGATGTCCAAAAACAGGCTTAATAGACGTTTTTTCTTTCACAACTGATTTTCAGTCCAGAGAAAGACATGAAGAGGGTCTTCAATTCACTGGAATGTTTGGTTCAATTCTGAAAAACTGAAAAAACCCTGAAAGAATATTAAAAAGTCCAGGTAGCAGCAAACTGACACCCTGCAGTGAGGAAAAAAAAAAAAAAAAGCCTTTATTAAGAATGAATGTCAGTCACAAACACTTGATCTGGAGAAGTAGCAAAACATGCAGAAAACAGGTATTTCATTCCTCCTGCAATTTCTTTAGAAATCCAAATGTGTACAGCATTGTGATATACAATGCCCATCACAAGTCATATGGCTTTTTCCTATAAATTAATCTGCTTTGCGAAACATTTTTTTGATGTAGGACAACACACTGCATTACAAACAAATTCAGACCAGAGAAGTTGCATAGTGCAAATTTTTAAAATAAATTACTAACTGCAGCACATCTTAAAGGAAAAAAGTCTATGGAATTCCTTCCTTTTCCCACGACTAAAGGCTGCAGTGTACAAACTGCAAACACAGTGGAACAGCCGGCTTAAATACAGGTATTTAATTAGTATATTCATGACATACTGAATTAAGTCAGCACCTCTTATCCCAGCCGTGATGAATAATGGCAATGTCCTAGTCAATGTAAAGCAGTTTTCTACTGATCTGCAGAAGAGCCTTTCATCACCACGCTGCAAACCTGCTACAGCATCCTCACAGCATTCATTCCTCTCGTCATCCTCCTAGCACAGCAACAGCAAATATACACACGATAGCCTATTTTTACGTGTCTCTACTGCCCAGAAAACCCTACTGCTCCCGAACGGCTCTCTTCATTAGAAGCGGCCAGCAGGACTGCAAAATGTGAATGAGATGCTGCGCGAGTGAATGAAAGGGCTGGCTAGCATCCCCACATTTCTGTGAATGAAGCGAGGCCTCGCAGCCGCTGCCAGGCAATCCCTTGGGTGCTCACCAGCCCAGCCAATACCAGCCGGCTTTGATGACTCATTCAGCAAAGCCTTGCTAAATAGTGGAAGATCCCATTTCCAGCACAGGCGGCACCTTTTTTGCTGCAACGCCAGAAAATGAAGCCGGCGTGCCAGCAGACGGGAGCGGGTCGTGAAGCCCCTGCGGAAGACAGGGTGTTGCCAGAGAAATGCCTGGGGTGTCCACAGGAGTAGCAGGTGAGGAAAACACCGGAGCCAGATCTCTGTTTCTCCCCGACTGTGTTCATTCAGCCAATTCATTTACATCCAGCATAGGAACATGAATGTGCACATTTCGTTTGATATTCGATTGCTCTCTGTGCACCCGCAGATTCACAGATTTTACAGGTTTGTCTTCAGAGACCTCTGACAAAAACAAAACAAAACAAACAAACAAAAAACCCCACAACAAACAAACAAACAAAATCCAAACAAAAAACCCACCCAATCAACAAACCCTCCCATAAAAATAGCCACAAAAGCAAACCCAAAGCTCTCCTTGAAAAAAAATTGCATATACTTATTTCTCCCTTATTTACCCTGTTAGCACAGTAGATATTTAAAGACAGTATGATCATCACTGCAGGGAATGGTAGGCAAAGGGAAAGCTAGAGGATGAAAGCTTCCTAGACCACCAGCAAAAGGTCTAATTTTGAAACTTTCACTGGACAGAGAAATGCTTGCAAGGCATCCATTGGACGCAGAGCTCTACTGTAAATCTGACATTAGACACTGCAGAGGAGTAGAAGCCACTGAGTTACCCAGTGCTTGAAACCCAGTGCCTATTTCAGTGTCTGATCGGGAAACTGTCTCCCTTACAAATCCAGTCCTAGGGTAGGAGACCTGAACATTTCAAAACCGTGCCTTTTATAGTTCCAGGGACTAGAAACAGTACATAATTTTGCCCTGCAGGCAGCAGGTTCAAATCCAGCTCCAGGAAATAATGAGTGAAATTAGGAGACTGTGTAATAGGCATAAACTGCAATATAAATTAGGATCTAGCTCATTCTAGCTATTGCCAGAGCATTTATAATGTCTTCTGTATTTCCAGCACTGTGTCTCGAGTTTGCACACTGACTTTACCATGCCTGCCTTAAACAAGCTTGTTGCTACATTATCTTGCAAGACAGCAAGACATTCAGAGCACCGGTTTTTTCGTACTTCTATTTAGCAACCTGTGCTAAGTCAGCACGTTGAATTTCAACCAGGTTGAAAATGAACTTTTTTTTTCTTTTTTTCTTTTTGCAGGCCTGTGAGCCAGACACTATAACATGATTAATAAATGGCCACGGAACAATTACTCCTTTGTCGACCTAGTAATAAAATGGCAGGTGGAAATTCAATGTCAGAAAATGAAAAATAGTATGCCACCCTAGAAATACATACACGGGGGGGGTGTACACTGCCTCTGACAAAATGCAGCATTTCTTACAAAGTACTGGTAATTTTGGCTCTTAGACCCTTCTTTCTTTTTGATCTTTCTTACTGTTGTTTATTTCAGCTTTAATTCAGTTCTTGTTTCCTGTCCTTTTCTTTCACCAAGTGGCTCTTAGGGGCTTATTCTTAGCTGCCACCTTGTTACTTCTATATCCAAGCTACCTCTGCAGCCTGTATGTCAGAAGATACTAATTTTTATCAACAACAAAAGGTAAGAAAAGAAATTATGCTGGGGGCATGATTAGAGAACGTACATTTTGCTGAGGTTTAAATGGCTTTAAATTGCTGCAAATGTAGGAGATATTGCCAATACACAAGCCAAACCAAATAGGATGATGCGACCACCATAAAGAGGAAACACAGGAAATACCACCACTATGTTCCCCAACCTATAGTAAAAAACTTTACAGAATGCAAAGATTTGACTTTCAGTGATCATATTCAAAGAAATATTAAACATATGATCAGAGTCGGCAAAAATACCTCATTCCAGTAACACACTGTGGTCAAGTATGTACTTTACAACAAATAAGTGCTAGAAACTGTTGAAATTCTACTGAAATATTTGCGTTTTCAGAGCTGTCGCCTTGTAGCAGTAAAATTGTTTGCAGGCTAAACTGAATTTAGGACAAATGAGAAAGACCTTAACTTTGGACCAAAAAAACCCTCCAAATGGAATTTATGTTAGCAAAGTTATAAGAAACACTGACTGTCAGACATCTAAATATAGATATTGCTAAGAGTTTTAATATTTCACAAAACATAGCCATAGAGAATCATAGTTAACATTCCTCCTTATGACAAGTCCTAAACAATTACTATTGGTGTGATGTAACATTAAGCCATCAGCAAACAGGATGTTATTCCTTACATTGTAATATGATGGACACAAGTGTTAATGATCTGCTCTAGTAAATGTTCCTGGTGAATCTTCAATATCAAAAAATGGTCAATTCCTCAAATAAAAATACACCATTTCTATAATACAATGATTTCTAATATCCTGTGGGGACATTTCTTCATTGGATAATTAAGAAAATATCAGCATTCTTTGCACAACACAAGATAGACTTATATCAGAAATCTCTTACCCATGTATTTATTAATCAGCCTAATTCAGCCTTCTTTACGTGTGGCAAGCTTAGATGGTGTAGTTGAAAGAAAAGCAAGATAACCTCAGGATAAGCTAAAAGGCATTATGATCTAACGTTCTTAAGAATCAAGAATTTTAATTTTAAAAACTAAATTGCCAAATAATTCTATATGTTCTGTTTGTACATACTTAACATATCATATTCTGTATTCCTCTGTTTCTCAGATCTACCTGCACACAGAGCCCAGTTACATCCTACTGTGTTTTCAAGGGGGGCAAGAATTATTGAAAGGCACTGTACTTCCTGTTCAGTGGCAGGACTATATACTTCTACTTCAAAACATTTTTCAGGAATCAAAGCATGGACTGGGCTCACATTGCTTAGGGGTTTTTTTCCATAATGAGTTCAACCTCAGCTTACTGTCCTATGCAAAAAAACCTGAAGGCATGTAGGTAAAGGGTGCCATCTTCCCATCAGAGAAAAACCAACCAACCCAAAATCAAGGAACACCCCCTTTCCCAAAAATAACACAACCTGAAACCAAAACTATTCTAACAAATCCTAGTTAATTTATTAAAAAAAAAAAAACCAAAAAACCAAAAAACTATAAATTGCCCCCATCTCCCTTTCATCCTCACTCCTGTTCTTTCACTGGATCAGAGTTTTGCTGTTTCCGTGGCAACATTATTGCTAAGGGTGGGCTGCACCAGGAAATGGGAGCATTATCTGGTTTTGCAAATTATTTCTCTGGAAAATCATACTGTTGAAAATATTACTATTCAAGATCAGTGATTATTAATCATTAATGAGCAACTTCCAAATAAATTACATCAGTGAAGTATAAAATCAAGGTCTCAAATGTGCCTACAAATTTTTGAGCAGATGCTTATATTTTTAACCAGAAGCAGACCCTAAACAATGTTCAGGAGGCTGTTTTTTCTGTTAGTTGGAAATACTGAAACAATTTTATTGTAAGACATGTTCACCCATTGAAATATGACATTAAATATTTGGAAGAAAATTAAACTTGCAACTCCTTCTGCTCCATTTGTAGGGCCTGAGCCGACTCTTAAAAGTCAACACACTACAAAAGTTCACAGAAAAGACAGATCTGAGATAATACCCAAATCTGAACAGGACACTGAGGTTTGGTGAGGAAGGATCAGACAGTGATATGTATTAAAATCTACAAACACTAAATCAACCCTTACAATTTTAAGTCTTTTAATTATTTCTTTAATTTTAATTATTTCTTTTTTTCAGCCAGACACTGAAACTAGACAATGAGCATCAGTGTAACAGAATTGTATATCCTAAAAACCAGACAATCTATAGCTTTGCCATGTCTGTTTGGCTGCCTGCACCTTCTGCAGACCTTTTTATTTAACAGGCCTTTTCCAACCTAAATGATCCTGTTTCTATGCTTTTTTCCTCATTCTCTCTATCCCAAACTTCCATTCTCTGCATCAGGCATGTCAGTCTAGCTAGAGCCTCACCTGGAGAGCGTCTCTGTGCTAAGAAATACATCCCAGTTTTCTTTTTTGTCCACAAACTGTGGCATGGTGTACAAAATGTACTGCATTGTGAATAATGTAATGAGAGGCCCATAACATGGTTCCATGATCCCTTCATACTGATGGAAATGATGCTTTGTCTGGGCATACAGGCATCACCTTTTTGGTTCATTCATGAATGAACCATCAATACATTAATGAAATGTATTTAATAATTAAATAGTTTTCTTTTCTACATTGCAACAATGTGTCTGTTTTTTAACTTTTGATAGGTTTTTTGAGTATTTTATTTTTATTTTGTTCATGTCTTATTTTCCTAGGAGTGGTTTGCAAAGTTGATTTTTAAAACCTCCTGTATATGAAATCTGACTTCACAAATTTCCTATTGCTTCCAAGAGGAGTCAAATTTCATTCTCAATTTCCAAATCCAAATGGAAGCCAGAATTTTAACTGTGTCTGACTTTTTGTACAAGATTTCTTAGGTTGTTTGCCACTCATAAAGTCTGTTTACTTTTATGAAAATGCAAATTATGGCTTTTTTTAGATTTTGCTTTTAAAAAACATGAAATAATTATTAATTACTTATACAGTATATATAGATATAAATATGTTCCTTACCAGCACAAGAAAATGATGCTCTAGTATCTACTGATTTGTTAGGATGGCTAAATACTGGCAAGAATAGCAGCAAGGGAAAGGATAAGTGAAACAAAGCATAGTGCACTTTGTTGCAACTCTTGGCATCAGGAAGGGCTAACTATACCTCGTCTGAGCAGACAGCAGTCTATTAACAAAACGCAGACTTTCCCAAACACATTAGTTTCCCCTCCCCTAATTAAAAGGTTATCATCAAAACTGTAAGAACCAAACACCAACAGAGAGTATAAGTTACCATCTTTGTCTTAGGTCTCACATCAGACCAAAATTCTGGCAGCATGTGTAGAGATCTAGGGACAGCAGCGCTGCTCAGACTCCATCACCTTTGCCACATTGCCAGAGTGCACACTGTGTGTGGCACCTGGCAGAAGAATAACACAGAAAAAACTGTTGGAGAGTTTTGGGGGTTACTTTCAGCTAGATCAGCTCTAGACTCCAAATCACTTCAGCGATGAACAGTGAAGAGGGAGAGGAAATGAATTGCACAGGGCAGTACAAGTGTCTAATACCCACTCGCATCCACTTCACCCCGAAACAGAACCCATTAACTTGTGTCACCAAACAATACAGATGCTCTTGGCAAACATGGAGCTACTCACAGAGCTGCTATTGATCAGCTTCAGTACTAAAAAATTCTGGCAGTTCTGCAGTAGTGGATAACAGCACCAGTGGAGGGTTATTCACAGCAGCACTCACAGCACTCATTCCCAGTGAATTAAAAACAAGGACTACTTCTGCATATCATAGATGATATGAACCACCATACCTGTTTATGCCCATGCTACTTGTTATCTGACCTGAAGTAATGGTTCACTTCTTTCTGGGCACAGTCAAATGAAAGAGGCATCTGCAGACAAGTGTGTATGTGCAGGTATGCCCACATGCCTGCATGTGTTAAGGATGCATTCTTTTCTTAATCGGGTTGCTTTTCTTCTTTGCATTTGAGTTGGCCTACCTTAGATACAACAATACATATGGAAAGCAGGATGGCAAATCTGTGAAAGACATGATAATGAGGCAGGGCTGGATGGAGGGATTTACATTTGTTTACATGTTCACTTAAATGGATTGAAGTTTACAAATTACATTGCTAGTAAAGTAAGGAAAGGCACTAAGTGAAATGGCTGCAGATGTGAAGCCTGAGAAATTCTGTTTTAAGCTCCATGAAATGAAGCAGAGCAGTAGGGAGGCAAGCATCCTGAACTCTAAAAGGGTCTCCAAGATTAAAAAATGTTTAGAATGGCAGAGAAATGGAGATAAACATGTGTTTAGCATCCCTATTGTCATACACAGCAGCCTGTATATTTCTTTGTTGTAGCAAAAGTATATTTTTGTTGTAGCAAAAGTAACTTCCTCTAGGAACCCTCAGAAAATGTGTTTTGTTTGCTCAAGCAGGGCAAGCCCCTGACAAGCTTCAGTACAATTAAGGCTGAGGTGGCATGAAAACTATTGGTATTCCATGGGTCAGCAGTTCTCCAAAGGACTTTGGGCATATGCACTAAGACCGATTCCAGTAACAGCAAATACATGTAAGCAAGGATGTACAGCAGAAAGGCTGGAGCAAAAACATGATAAGTGCTTGCACAGAGAAGCAGAAACCAAAGTCACTGGCCAAGCAAAAGGCAATTGATGGGTATCCAGGTCAGAGGAGATATTGGAATGGGGAAAAATAGTCAGCTATGAGGGTCTGTGGAGAAATCTTACATCAACAGCCCAACCTCAGAACTGCCCAGTGCTCACTTTGAATTGGGTTTCAATGAAACCCTGGTGCCAGGATGAAGAGGTAGATGAGAAATGCCATTGGCAGAGACAAACACAGCTCACAGCTCCAGAACAGAGAGGAAAAAGGGATGCTGAAGCCACCAGGCAGCCTGAGGTATGCTGTAACAGTAAGTAAAGCAGAAGGAAAAATCCTACCGAGTGCATAGAGAACAGCCTTACTACCCAGTGGCAACAGTAGTGCTGTTGTTGCCTGTTAGCTCAAGCTTAAGCAGCACCACATCTGGGACTGACTGCACTCTGCCATTACAGTCAACTTTAGCATGGCATAGATGTTCATTGTCTGCTGTTATTATTCACTTTGACCAGGATATGGAAGAGTAAGGATCCATACTGCTATGAAATCATCATGTGCCACTGAAGCAACATGTTACACATCTATTCTAACAGTTGTTACTGACCACAATGAACTGCAATTATCCTTTAACTAAGACTTTATTTTGAAAACTAGCATCACTTTATCTGACTAGGACTACCAAGACAGTGTCACAGCAATGCTTTGTCCTACTAAAACTGCTCCTCTAACCAAGTGCAAGAAACTTTACCAGTAAAAACACAGCTTTGCGCCCAACAGTGTGCAAATACTAAGCCTGCTTTTGAACAGCACCTTACCAACATATGCTTGATTGGAATATCTAAACCAGAAGAAATCTGTTGTTTAGCTAAAAGCATGAGGACTTCATGAAGCAAAAAAATCTTCAACTGGGATTAAATTGAAAACTCAACAATTAAGGCAAAAGTAAGTCTGCTACATAAAATTTTGTACCAGAATACATATGTATTCTGTAATGGAATACATATACAGACCACCATGATGAGAGTCATGTGACCGAACAGGAGGATATTGGGAGGTTTCAATATAGTGATGCAAAAATGGTAATGTTCCTGGACTGATACTCTTTCTTACCTTGCCAACACCATTTTAATTTTGTGTTTACCTTTTTTTGGCCAAAATAATAGTTGGGGTTTTTTTAGGAAAAAGCAAAATAATATTCTAAAAAAACCCACTTCCTATATACACAAAAAAGCACAATCTCTATTTCATTGCTCTATACTACATCTTCCTAACCCTTTCTAGTATGCAGATGGAAATGTGCACACACAACCATTCCACACAAGCTTTCAGTCACACAAAACTAACACCTGCCCTCTGCTGTCCAAGATGCAAACAAAACTGGAAGGAACTCTTCTTTTCTACAGAGCACATTAATTCTCTCTAGAGCAATAGCATCTCCAGGTAGCTACACAACTTCCCAGCACATCACACTCACAAATGGAATAAGTAGAATGAAAAACTTAAAAAAGTTTCTGCAAGGTCACATGTGCTGGTTTTGGCTGGGGTAGAGTTAATTTTCACCACAATGCCTACTATGGGGCTGTGTTTTGGAGTTGTGCTGAACACAGGGTTGATAATGGAGAGATGTTTTTGCTACTGCTGAGCAGGGCTCACACAGAGCTTTTCCTACGGCCATGCTGCTGAGGAGACTGGGGACGGGCTGGGAGGAGACACAGCCAGGACAGGTGACCAAAGGGATATTCCAGACCATGTGGCATCATGCTCAGGATATAAAGTGGAACAGAAGGGAAAAGGGAGGGATGCTTGGAGTGATGGGGTCTGTCTTCCCAAGCAAGCATTAAATTTAATGGGGCCCTGCTCTTCTGGAAATGGCTGAACACCTGCCTGCCCATGGGAAGCAGTGAATTAATTGCTTGTTTTGCTTTGCTTGTGTGCACAGTTTTTGCCTTCCCTATTTAAGAGTCTTTATCCCAATCCACAAATTTCCTACCTTTTGCCTTACCAGTCCTCCCTGATCCCACTTCTGGGGGAGCAAGCAAGCAGTGCTTGATAGCTGCTGGGGCTAAACTACAACACCATGTTACACCAGCAAGAAGTGAGTGTGGTATCTCACCGAAAAGTAAGACCACAGTCTAAAGGGGCAGAAATGTCCTGCCTGTCTCATCTGTTCAGAAACACAGAGTAATGACCAGCAACACAATTTCTATTGCTGCTTCAGCTTTTTGTGCTCATGAAAGAAAGCAATTTATAAAATTTCATCAGTTGATAAACCGTCTTGGCTCACCTTTGGGGTGGTCCTTTGCAGCAGAAATGATCTCTCCATCACTTAAGGAAAAGAAGCAATATATACTGCCAGGAAAGGTGATGCACATGAAATATCAGCAGTGTGGGGAGGATCATATGGCCGGTCTTTCTGTAATTATGCCTAAAAAAAATCTTGTAGTCAGAAAACTGCAAATAGATCAAAAGGCTGACTGAAACACCGCTCAGGTAAATTCCTGTAGCATAGATAACCAAAAATAAAGAGGCTGTTTCAGGTTTTCCTTTTTATCATTAAATTTTTACTTCAAGATTAAAAAAACCTGAAACTTCTCAGTACCGCAGATGCCCATAATCCTATTGATACATAAGCACTGGGTTAAACCAGCAGAATATTCACCTGGCATCACTAGAGATGTAACTGAACTTTACCAAATGAAAATACTTTTTAACAGCTGTTAAGTGGCTTTTTGGGAAAGATATTGATTTTCTAAACTATCAGTAATTTGTTCATTTTGAATAGAACTTTGGCCAAAGAATATTAAAATTAGTTCCTACCATAAAAAACACCTACCATAAAAGCCTCCTTTACGTATACACCATGACTAAGAGATTCATGACCCTTTAGCCTCTTTTCCATTCTTCGGTTACCTCTGCAGCTGCTCAGTATCCTCTGTCTAGATACCATTGTTAGATTGACAGCCAATGAAAACCACTGACCAAATTCAGCCAAAAACTACAAAGAAGGGCAGGTTTGGAAGATGGTTAGTAACAATGCACTCATGGGATAAGCAGGAAGAGGAAAAGGTAAAATTATACTGATGTCTCCAGAGAGGAAGGCATCATAGTATTAGCCTGTATTTCTTAAAGTCTAACGTTTTTAATAAACATGCTTTACATATTATCTGAGGTATTACCAGTATCACAAAACTTCACAGATAAATGTCAAGACACTGGCAGTATAACCCACATGGTTAGCAGGAGTTGTTTTGCTGTCATTTAATGGAGGAAAAAGATTTTGTATATGTCACAGAGCAGTGTTTACATTTGTGATTAAGAATCATTAACTCAATAATGATTTTCTAATAAAATTTTGAAATTTTACACATTTTCCTTTCTCTGAAATCCTAAGATTGTTCATAATGCCCTTAATCTATCTCACAAAGCATTTGAAGCTGCCTGTCACCCATATCTTCATGCAGTCTGGGATAAACCTATTACATGTTCTTAAAAAGAGGCACTTGAGGGTACCTCGGCACATCACCGTACTTCAGCACACTTGCTTTTATTATGGTTATCTCATCTAGTAACTCTCAAGCTAACACTCAAAAATTTTAAATCTGAGTTTGCCACAGAAGCAATTAGAACAAATTCAGTTAATCCTTCAGACATTCATCTCACCATGATCATGATTATTGTTCCTAGACAGAATACACATCACATGATTTCTCACTAGTTAGGCAAACCTCAACCACTGGTCCAGATGTTCAGCTGCACATTCATTTCAATAGAACTAAATATGATACTGTGCAATTTGCAGTTTACCAACTGGCTTGAAGTAAGCTTAACAGTTAACAATTCCTACAACAAAAGGGAAAAAGAAGCTGCTGTTAGTGTCTCCTCTCTTCTTTTGTTTAACACAAGGAACATGTCTTCTGCGGGTGAATTCTTCATTAAAGTAGTCAGTTACTTTCAAGGAAAATAGCTGGTGTTTATTAAAACTTCAGAGAGGCTGTCACAACTCTGGGCGAATTGCTGCTGTAATCAGTCACCCAGTTGCTTACTGTTTGTAACAAAAGAAAACCACTGCACATTACACATTTGAGTCTGTTCCTAGCATGGGGAGATAAGGTCAGTATTAGGTATAGCTTTTCTGGGTAATTCTTAAGGCTGAAATCAATCATTAGTAGCTACCAGTGCTCGGCATACTCCTACATTATGCAGTCTGATGATGCAGACAGATTTGCTCCCACCTGCTGTGATTCATGCAGTCCAGTCAGATAATACAGTAGCGTTATTCAACAAGCTGCAGCAAGGTGGTCTAATATTGGCCTTTCTGGAATTGCCTTCTAAAATACAGCCACATCGTATTTTTAGCATTAAAAAAAGTCACAGGAAAAATAATCTTACTGTTTCTTTGGTGATCTTCTTGCACTCAAAGCAAGGAGACAAGTATGTTTATAGATTTAATTTTATACATATATATATATATTATATATATATATATATATATATATATATACACACATACACACACACGTGCACACGTATGCTTTTCTCCATTTCTCTGTCTCTAGCTAGTATAAAGAAGTTACAGTCTATTTCCTAAAAGGCTGTTTCTCCTTTTAGTGTACATAGCTATACTGACTCCTACTATGCCTGTAGTTTTGCTTTAATTTTGAACATATTTGGTAAAGATTAAGTAGCAAATGCTGCAGGTATCTTATGTAATTCATTTTTTCCTCATCACTATGCAATATTGCATGAAGGGAAACCATGCACATATTTTGGCTTATTAATTAATGTTGCTTCCCCCAATTCTCTCCTGAAAATATACTTCCATTGCAGAATGCCTGTGTCAGTATTTAGAGCATATCACACACTTCAGAATACCTCTTGAAATTAGCAAGAATATTAAACCAACTTTAATTTAATTAAAGACAATGTTAGATTAAAAAATATGCAGCAGTTAGGGATGCTAATTTTTTCCCTCTTAATTTGGAGTCACATCACTTCAAAATCAACATTTGATTCCATGAGACATTCGAGTGTACTTGACATAGAGATTGGTTCTGGTGTTTGTATGGTTAATCTGCTGAGTCGTGACTACTTGTAACTGTCAAATTCTCTCCAAGGATAAATAATTAAAGCTTCTGGAAGAATAAGCACACAGGAAGCAGTGGAGATTGGATATACGTAGGTGTTGAGGGCATTAATTTTTATCCAATCGCTGAATAAAAAGCACATTATTCATGCAACCTTGTTCATTCACTGCTACGTGACCTGCACCACAATAGAAGACTGCAGCATCCAGTGCTGAATTCAAGGCATTCAAGGCAATGAGGAAAGGACTCCAACAGTACCAGCACAGAAGAGCAAAATGCTACACTGTAGGTGTAGCATGCAGCCTTTGGTTAATGCTTTAGCTTTTATGACTAATGCTAGAGTGACACAAAAATACTTTTTCTCATAGAATATTTTTCTTTGGGTGCAGTAAAAGTAGCAAATATCAGCCTTAAGGTAGAAAGACCTTTTCACTTTCTCTTCAGCATGTATCTCCCACATGTTGATGACAACTACCAGATTAAAAATCTAAACTCATAGTAGCCAACAAACGAATTCATTAATTGGTGAAGCAAAACAAATGCAATGCCTTGTAGTATCTGTGGTACAAAACTTTTGACACAAAGTATCTCAATAAAGTGAGTACTGAAAGGTGTAAAATCTACAAAGCAATTTTAGCTGGGAAGCTCAAAAAAGCCTGTTATAAGTTCCTGAAGGTTTTTAAAGCATAAGAACAACTCCCTGTTCCAAAATAGATTCCTCCACCTTCGCATTGCTATTCCTGTACCATGTTAACTCACTACAAATTCTATCTTTGGCTTGATGCCTCATATGCCTGTTAACTAACTACTTTCACATGTAATTGTTTATTTCCTTGAATATTTGTATACCACATACAAAGGTGAAACTCAAACAAGATTCTAGTGAAAAAAAAACAACCCATAAATGCTAAAAATTCGAGTATCTATAAACATTCATTAAGGTCCATGGTTACTGGAAAGCAAGGCACCTGCTAAAAGTGTTCATATCATCTCCCACAACTACCTACTCACTCTGGCATTTTTAAATACCAGATCAGTTACATCATTCTTAGTAGCAGATGCAACATCTTCAAATCTTATATCCAAGCATAGGCACAAAAGATTTTAACTCTCATTTATAATGAAAAATAATGGTCTTTCAGAAAGGCTTGAAAGCTGCAGAATTCTCTAATGACAAATTTGGGGGTTTGAAATGTTATCAGAATAACATTTTATTTTTACACAAAAACAGAACTCTCCACAGATTTCAACCATACAGGAATGAGGGAAATTAATTAGTTTCTTATCACAAACCAAAAAAGAAACTGAAAAATAACCAAAAGGGATTTAAAAACTAAAACTCCTATAATTTAAATATATAAATAATGTAATTTTAAAAAATATATATTTTATATATAAAATTCTTCAGAAAGAAATCTGCCGAGAAAAATGGATGCATGTGAGAAAAAGAATTAAGGTCCTCCCAGTACGAAGGGAGAAAATTGTATCTAGGCAGTCATGAAAAAGAAGAAAATTAAAACAGAAATTTGTACATATATATTAATGGTTGTAATAGGACAAATTTAATTCAGAAATAATCAGTAAATTTGAAAATAGCTAAGTCCTCAAGAAAACACATAAAGCATTTTGTTGAAAAACATAAAGTGTTTTATCCTACTGCCAGACTTAGAGAGGTTGGATAAGCTCTCAGAGTTGAGAAAAGTCTTTTCAAAAGCACTGCTATCAGACACACTCAGGAAACAGCATGGAAGTTTGGATAGCAGGTCACTCCTCCTCTCCTCCACCTTCATTAAAGCTAAGGAGAGCCCTGCAGAGCACATGAAGTAGGAAATTGAAAATGGCAAAGATTGTTCTTTGTGCTCTTCATTGGTCACCCTCTTCACTGAAACTCCAGTACAAAAATATATTGCTACAGGACAGGACAGGACAACATGAGATGTAATTAATCAAAAGAGCATAAAATTGTTCTGTGTCCCAATGATGTAGTACTAATGGTTACCATTGTTGTAAAACATTTGCCTTACATTTTGAAGGAAATTAATCAACATTGCAATAAATCATATTATATAATTAAACACTATTAATGCTGGGAACCAAGATTACTGAGCTCCTAGGTAACGTCACATTTGTATGATGTTAAGGACTGTGTGACATTACTCAAGAGAAAATAGCTTTCCTAATGTCAATAAAGAATGTAATATAATCTCCCTCTGCCGTTTCAAAATTGAAAAATGATTAACTGAATAGAAGAGTAACACAGGACTAATTCTCCATTTATCATGGCCAGGTCATAAAATGCTGGTCATATCCATGATAGGTTCATTTCAGGGCTTAGCTCAGGAAAGGTTAGTTACTTGGGAAAAGGGCATTGCTGATACTGCTGTGAGACAGATTTTTTACTGCATATTTTATGGAAAAGAGAATATTCTCTCAATGTTCCTGGCACAGATTAAAAAAAAAAAAGAAGAAATATAAATATTTCAATTTTTAAAAACTGGCTAAGATTATATGGCTTTTATAATTCACTATTGTCATTTGTAGTATTTGTGAAAATTCAGTTCCTAGATATCTAGAGGTAGATCAACATAAGCTTTTTCTCGGCAACAAATAAAGGTGATGAATGAAATCTATGAATGCTTGCTTGTAAAGTTCAGACATGCCAATGAGAATTCAATGTGTTTAAAACAGCCACAGAAAGCTATCTCAAGTATTATTATGGAATCTCAGCAGAAATGCAACGTGTCCATAAACAGTACAACTGTTTTTATCCCGCCCATATATAGCACATGTTTCTGACACGTTAATATGCAGATTGCAGGTGGGAGTTTCCAGGTTCAAAGCTAATTTTTCCACTGAGTGGCATGTTCCCAAAATTCATTTTCAACCCACCTAATTTTAGACACTTAGTGGAGGGGCTAAAGTTAGAAACCAAGTCATCCTAAACTCTCTCTACAGGCTATGGAAAGATAGTGATAAAGGGCTGGTAAGATTTTACTGCAGCTGAATTACATCTAGTGAATGCCTGTTCAGTATTCAGACTGAAGCTATCTGCTTAGCAGATCAAATGTTTGAATATTGTTCAGAACAAACAAATCCCATCTAATCATTAAATAAGCTGTACACTTTCTCCCCTTATTCAATCTCCTCAATAGCTACTTCTGTGCACAGCAACTTGCTGGCCTTTTGATCATCATTCTTTCTCTGTTTATTATCTTTCTAAACAGATAATTCCTCCTCCTTTCTCCTCTTGTTTCCTTAGGTAGCAAATAAGTAAAAACTACTCTGAAAGAGTAGCACAACAGTGTTGGGTTATTTTTATAACTACAGGTGAATGAGCAACTTGTCCACCTAATGGCTTAGATTACTTTATTACCCGTAAAATTACCCGTAGCTCCCAAATACTTTGATCAGTGTTCAATAATTTTCTATTCTCACAGCCAAAACCTCTGCTGGAAGTCTGGGAAGGTACCATTATTTATCAATTTTACTCCAAAAAGCAAAATCTATGCCAAAGAATGTGTTGACAGTCACAGTTAAACAATTTTACAGGATGAAACAGTAAGTATTGGAAAATGGTAATAGAAAAAGTAAGGGCATTTATTGCCTTTTGCATTTCAACAACTTAAAAATATGAACATAGGAAACCATACAGTCAATGTACATAATGTAACGATACATTTCCCAAGCCAAATATAGTTAACTAAATCAAGGCAGAAACATGGGCTGCAACTGCAAAAATAGAACACAGGAAATGTGGGGGAAAAAAACTCAACAAACTCAAACCGACTTGAATTTTAAATCTCTTTATATATAATTATCTTCTGATTACTAAGTTTCAATACATACTTATTAAAACATTTGTTTCAGAAAAAATTTTAAAAACCCAAAAGGACATATATCCTGAGATTTAAAAAAATTACTCCTACCACAGTTTCCAGTTCTACTTGCCATCATAGCCACTCAGAAACCTATTGGTAGAGCCTTCCTTGTTAACAGTTTTGATATTCTAGGAAGCCCATACATAAGATACTCCAGGTATTTGCCTTGCATATTAAAGTATTTGTCATAAATGCAACACACTGCTTTCATTTGGGGAAAAAAAATAATGAAACTTCTCCTTCTTTATTGCATCCTATGAGAATCTGAGAGGGACCTCCACAATCAGTTATTCAGCAGACCTTGTTTTTAACCTGTGCAGGGGCCCACCACATTTACCAGAACTAACTGTTGATGTATACAGATACCATAATCATTATTACAAATACTGCAGAAGAGGTACTATATTTTCTTACTTATATTGTGAGAAGAAAGCAAAGCTTTTGGACATGAAGTAATACATAAATGAATAAACTGATTTACAAAAATACATGTAATACAATTATAAAAGGGAATATTTCAGTTCTCTTAGGAAACTTGTACTTTCACTATTCCCTAGGATAGGATATGCTTTGTAGAATTATCTAAGACAAAAATGAGAACCAAGTAAATGCATGCTTCTCTAATTTACAATGTTTTTAAGGAGTAAGTTAAGTTCAGTGAAGCCCATTAATTAATAATATGGAAATAGAGCAAGATTACAGGACTTTTTCTCACCTGCTTTTAAATTCAGCAAAGCAAAATGTCTAGATTCATTTAAAACCAAACTGAAATCCTATTACCATTATCTTCCTTCTAATTCTATCATCCTCATTTTCTTATTTCAGTGACATATGCCATGCACAATAATAACAGTGTAAAAGACACAGCATGAAAACAGAAAGAAAAAAAGGAAACACCCACACACACAAAACCGAAAAAAAACCATACAAAAAAAAAAAAAAAAACACCATAGAAACTTTGCCCTCAAACAAAATCCCATGCAGCTAAAACCTCTTGAAAGGATACCTGGAATGTACAGAAAGCAATGAGGAAGTACATGCACATTTTAACCTATAGGCTAAAAAACAAACATATTCTTATTCAACCTTATGATGTGTACATACTCTTTAGCATACCATTGAGAGAAATTCACTGACATCTAAGAATGGAAGGAATTTATGCATATAACCTGTCTCAAATCATGAATCTTCTTTCCACACCAGGAAAAGTATGCTAATATTTCATACAGGCACCAAAGCTGGGACTTAATACTCTACTCAGTTCTGTGTATAACAGGAGAACACAGAGTATCTGCAGGAACAGAATTAAAGTTGTTTTTCCTGATATTAAAAGGCAGAGGAAAATTTCATTCAAAAAGCCTTTTCTGTCCCTGGCAATTATTTGCACTGGGAAAGTACCAGACAGTTGCCTTTCCAACTAATAGGTCCTGAGAATATGGTTGCATGTGTGATTGCACTGGAGCACTCCTGATTGAATGACTAAAGAGAACTTGACCTCCTCCCCACTCATATTTTCAAGCTGCAGAAAGAGGCATCCTCCAATTATAAACAGGGCAGATTGAGATGCAACAATTGAATGGTAAGGAACAATCAGCCATAGATCTCACTCAGAGTGCCACAAATATGACATTCAACCATCTCAAAGAAACTGTGTTCATGCTTACCAGATGCTAACACATCCATTTCATTTAGTTTTGCCTTCTGCACAGTGAAAAATATTGTAATTTTGTAGTAATTACTGTCAAACTCACAGCTCTAATTATATTCTGCCATTTTAAAGTGCTTGCATATGCATTTAATGCTTCCAAAGATGTCACCCTAAATACTGACATTTTCTGTTCATTCACAGAAGATATACAGCACTAATAGCCAATGCAACAGCACTTCCATGTAAAACAAATCATCAAGGAAAGTAGGGTTCAGGCAAACATTTTTGCATTTTAAAATCTGAGGTACACTTACGTATTTATATTTGCATTGTTGCAAAATACCCAGCTTCTTCCTTTGAATCTGCTTCATGCAGCAGGAAGAACTCTGATGGCACCAAAATGCATGTTGAAGAACTGCTGAGTTTATGTTAAGCTTCAGACTCTTCCCTTCTATCTTTTGGTCACCATAAAAGTGAGGCAAACACAAAGGCAAAAATAATTTGATCCTCTTACTGTCTAAATTCTCTTGTGCTTTGAATTGCCATAGTAGAGTAGGTTTAACATTTGGTTGCTGGATTGTACAATCCGTACTGCAATTTATATTCTCTTTAAAAACTTCATCTTGAACAACAGTTGGAGCAAAACACATCCTTATCCTGTAACAAGTTGAAACTGGAATATACAAAACATTCCCTACTGATAAAACCATACGTCTTCAACTAACATGTTGTATTTATAAAAGCTCTATCACACGATTGACTGTATTTTAAAAAAGCAACATATTTAAACATATTTAAAGCCTTACCACCTAACTTATCTCCTGGAAGCTTCACAAAACTCACATTTTGTAAGGTACTCGGAAGGAGGGCAAAGTACTATATTTTGGCAGTCACAAGAAATATGTGCTTCCGAAAATATGGGTGAACTATGGATTTTTAAACAACTCTTTTAGTCTTCAACTGATTTGTGAGGAGCCTTGCTACCACTTAATACCATTTGGGAAAACCTTTTCGCTCTTGCATCCCACAACATCTTCAGGAAGGAGCTGACTGCATTGGCAAACTAGTTCTATGACTGTTAAAACTGCCACATTCCTAATTCCTACATTCAGTCCAGCGTCTCCATTTTAGTTGTACCGTTTGAGAAAGTACAATATTGAACACCCTGAAGGTTAATTTTTTCCAATTTTCCAGATATTGGATTGAAGGCTTAAATAAGGGCATATAGCTTCAAGTTAATTAAAGGCTGTCATTTGTTGTTGCTAATTTGTAGTAATTGGCTTTGGTTATGTACTGATTAGATAAATGAGAGCACATGTTTAACTAACAGATGATACATTACAGGACTGTTTCCTTTAATTTATCGTCAATCATATGGAGCATTTTTTATAACAGGTTTATTTTAGCATTATGCCATTCCAAAATTCTTCTCTCAAGTCTTTTTTCTCCCCTTGCAGCTCCATATGCTGATTGAAAAAATGTTAAAAGGTACCATGGTAACGCTTGCTATGCTTTAAGACATATTGAAGAAAGTTTTCAGACTCCTCAGGCATAACTAAGACATTAAAAAATGCACAATAATGTCAGAAAAATACTCCAGAGATACTGTGCTAGTATCCAGAGATACTATTTTCAGATTTCATACACTTGTTAATTATATATATATTTCACATTAAGAAATTATAATACACAGAGAGTGGGAAAAGTGTCCCTTCTGAAAAGAAATTTGGTATTTCACAGATGAAACATATTTTGCGGTTTAAAATACAATTCAAGCGCTCTCAAAGTATGAATGGGCAATCCTGAAGTCTAAGCTTCACTACATAGCATCCAACTACTGACATCAATGATCAATGTCATCAAAAAACAAATGATACACATACAGATTAATTTTGAGGGACAAGAGGTTGAAAATTCAAAAGCACCTAGTGTTTTTGTCTTTATGAAAGTCCACCTCTGTCATCAAAAACCTGGATGACCAGCTACACTATTTAGATTCCTGTTGTACCCTTAAAAATCAAACTAACACTTATCTTCACTGGGGGCTCCCTTGCAGCAGCACAGGTTAGTAGCTGATATCAAGCAGCAGAAAACAGCATGATCAAGCCAGAGCACTAATCCCACAGGCAGCCTTTCATCTCACAAGAAAAAGCACACTTCTAAATCCATACTGTGCTTGCACACTTCTGTGAGATGGAGCCCACGGAGAAAGAACTCCATCTCCTGCGTTCAGGCAGGATAATGAGTCTGACTTCACACATTATTTAATTTTCTTTCAATTGCAAATCCACCCCACACATAATAGTAATATATAACAGTAATAACACAACATTTTTCCCATGGGGCTAATTTCAGATTTGTTTTATGCATATGTAAAAAATGGTAGACCTCACAACACAAGGTCTCTGAAATCCACTTCTTGCTAAATTAAATGAAACGTCTCCTATCTATCACAACCCAAACTCCAAACACAACACTATCTACCCAAAGCAGAGTAATTTTTGTAAGCACACTGTGTAACACTGAGCCAAAATAATAAAGTGACTTCATCTTAAGCAACAATTAGTTTACTCAGTGTCCTGAAACACACTCCCTCTTATTCACATTTTTATTTCTTGCATCTTCCCAAAACAGATTTTTAAGTCCAAAACCAAAGTACATTCTCAAAGCTGTATACATTTTATGGCTTCTTTAAAGAGTACTGTTCCAGAATTATAGCCTTACCCTACTGCAATTGAAAACCCAGAGCAGTTACAAAACCTAACCCAGTTCTTTCTGCATACAGCTGCACGATTTGATAGTGAACTTACACTCTACTGGAAGGCTACATATACCAAAGACTTAGCAATAATCTTAATATATCGACTTATAAGGTAATTTATTTACCTTATGTGAGGTAAATAAATAAGATAATTTATGAAGAGCGCAGAAGTGGAAGCTCTGACCAGATTTTTATTAGTATGGCAACTGTTGCAAATCACAGTTCAGTAAAAATGTGCCTGCCATTTCCACACCCACTGTCATTTCCAAGAAGAAAAATTTATGACACATTTTGGCCAGTCCTTGGTCTGCGCCATACCGGAATGGAGAGCCCAGGATGCATTCTGGCAGGCAAATCCCACGGGCATAGATGTACACACAGCTCCACAGTGCAGATTCAGTTGAAAGTATGAATCAAGTTTACACATCCCCACCCCTCCGCCTGTCAAACGCTTGCACTGCAGTGGTTATGTTACTAAGTACCTCATTCCAGAAGGCATGCAAGGAGACAAATTAACAGTGGTTTTTTGTGTCTTCACAAAGAATCAAGCTATTGTTTCCCATAGCCTTTAATGTTTCATCTAAAATTAAAATCAACATGCCCAACAGCATCCAAAGGGGTTCTTTTTTTGGTTTTTTTTTTTTTGTTTGTTTTGTTTTGTTTTTTTTTTTAATAGAGAATTCATGAAATGTGAACTACCAGCAGCATTTTGAGAATCAGTGCATAATACAACCCCTGTCCTGAGCCTGAAGCAAGAGTCATGAGGGTCCTAGGTCTGTGCTGTACAGATGGTAGAATGAGTGGGACCAGTGGGTCAAAAGTGGCATTGCTGTGCCAGAAATGCAGGTGATTCCAGCATCACAAAAGGGAGGTTGAGTTGGAAAATAGGCTGGAGGAGAAGGGAAACTGAAATGCCTCTAGCTCCCTCTGTAAGCTGGTAGAAAGTTCTTGCAGGGTTTGAATTTCTAGTAAAACACCAAAAAAAAAAAGAGATATTACAGACATGACAGTTCTAAGATACAGCTGAAAAAGGTTAGAGAAAAACACCTGAAAAAGGTCAGGGAAAAGCAAGGAGGAGCAGCAGCTCCCTATGGGAAGGAGTGCTGGGAGTGCAATGTGGTGACACAGACAGCAGGTTTAGGGTCCTGGGCCAGGCACAAGCGTGCCTGACACGGAGGGAGCGGCAGCTCAGGCCAGGCCATGCTTAAAGCACCTCCTGCAGGCTAGGCTTGACCCATTCTCCCCATGAGGCTCCCTGGGATGGGGGCCTCTTCCCACCACTGTCACCAGTGGGAAGGGGTCACCAGCAGCTGCACTGCCTCAGCCACCACAGGCAAGTCCACCCTAAGGGAGGCACATACCCATGACTCACAGACCACAATAAAAACGCCAGAAAACACCACTGTATACAGGAATGGTTTCCAAATCTGCACTCAGTCCCTACTTTGAACCTCTGATTACAAGATTATGCCCCAAAACAAAAGTTTTAAAAAATTGTTTTCAAATAAACGTTAGCCCTAAGGCCTAATATTTTGAGCCTGCATGCCTCTCTTAAAGTGACGACAGGTTCCTGGGAGGAACACCAAGGTGCAGGAGCTGCACTACCAGACTAAGCCAGCAGAAGCTTGCAATTTGGTGTGCCCTAGCATGAGGGAAAGCACACAACATGCATCTAATTTTCAATGGAAGGAGATGTAAAAATAATTGAAAAATACTATGGAATAAAACATGTGCTGACATTCTATTGTTCCCTTACATTTTAGTCCAAGATCTGCTGAGATGGCTAAAGACTTTTCACTGATTTCAAGCAAGTTCATATGAATAGTTAAGAGGTGGGAAGTGAAAATCCCATTTTTAGCACATCTGCAAGACAGCAAAACAGGATATCCATGACAACATCACTAATATTCCACTAAAAACACGAAAAGGCATTAAGTTTTAATACCTGTAAAGCAAGATGAATCAGTTTGCCTGTTTCTCTTTTGTGAATTGGCTCATTTTTTTTCCTTTTTTGTAAAGGTAAGCCTGCAAATGCATGGATGTAATGACTAATATTCAAGTACAGCTGAGGAAAACTTCAGTCAAGGATAGTCTTAGGAAAACTAATAATTTAGAGCAGGGGCAATCCATTCATTACATAAAGGCATATGTCTGTAAAAACAGGAGAATGTTTCAAATTAAGCATATTTCCAATATATGCCATGCTTAGAGGTGAAGTTATCTGAAAAAGGCTTGTTTCGTATCAAATTTGTAAGATGGCTCCATGTACACATGTCCTGAATGAAATGCAGAAGTGAATTTGACAAATGTTTTTACTCTGAGAAGAAGGAAAGACAGATTCGGACAAAATGCATTTCCAGGCAGGATCTTCTTCCCATCTGTGTTATAACTGGTAAATTATTTTCTGTATAGCTACTGCATGATAATGTATAATGGAAGAGTTTAACTGATGGATGTTTTTCTTTACATGAATAATTAAAAGGATGATGGAATGTGGAAGGAAGATATGTTAAGAACTAAGAAACCAAAAATACCTAATATTTACTTAACTGTGAATTATAAAAGAGGTTTACCTGCCAGAACAAAATCAAAATTTTGTGTATCCCCTGCAATAGATTACTTTTTAGTATCTAAAATAAAGGAAGAGGGGAGTCATGAGGAACACTCAAATTGGACACATATAAGCAGGAAAAATTAAAATAAATACAGAATTAGTTTGCAGGATCCAAAATCGCGGGAAAGAATTCAAACAGCTACTCAGTGCAAGGCAAATATTTTGAAATAGGTTGCAAATGATCACTGGAAAACAACAAATTAGATGAGTTCCCTTAAATTAAAGCAACACACTGAGTGAAATTCTGGTATAATATTCCCACAGGAACAGAAAGAATAAGATAACCACAAGTTACTAGCAAAATCACTTCAGGAGCAGTGCATTTCATAGAGCACATGTATATCCCACAGAAAAGTGGTGAGTACTGCTGTGAACTTAAGGAAGCTGTTCATAATACATATAAATCATTTAGCTCCATTCATTTTGTCAGTGATAGGACAACACAGTGCATATCCAAGAAGGATACTTAAAACCCAAAGAGACTAAGGAAAGATTCAGGCTGGGAAAAATGCAAAAATATTATTGTATGTAAGCAGAACTAATTGTTCCCAAAGTTTCTGAAAACTAAGTTCTGTTTCACTCCAATTAAATTAAATTAAAGGCTTGATTAAAAATGTCAGGAGAAACTGACACCAATTAAATGTGTTGCATTTGATCCCAGTTCTACCAGTGGTCCAAAAAGACCACTGCCCTAGGCCTGACTCATCACTGAAGCTTAGGTGCCACACATAACAGAGAAGCAAAGGGAAAATCTGTCATGCATGTAGGTGGCTCCTCAAAGTGGGGAAACCCTGCTGTTTGACAGGAAGAAATGTTACTTTTTTTTATGGCAAGAGAGTGGGAACTCTGGTCCTTTATGTTCATTTTCAGGCATCTAGATCCTCCTGCCTTACAAACTTTGTAAATGTTCCCACAGTGTGACACAGGTAATAAGCACAAGAATTGTTATTCTTTGAGATGAAAATGTAGATGTTCCCTGTGCATTATCTTCAAAAATTCTGTTATCATCCAGTCTTCTTCAAACAAGAGCACATCTATAATACTGCCTTAACCAAAACTCACAAGTACTGTCTTTGAAAGAAAAACTTGTCATTTACCATAAGATCAGTGAGCCCTCCAGTGGCTATTTTAAACCTTAAATTGTAACAATAACCATAAGAAAAAATATTTGTATGTATATGGTTCACTCAGATTACACTTGATTTCATTCATATTTTTTCATCTTTTACCACTTTAACTAAACAACACTTTAGGCAACCTTTATAATACTTGCAAACAGATGTATTTTCAGCTACAAACACTCTCTTTTACTCCTGAGCATCTACAAAATTTATAAGTGATATATTTTAAACATTTGAGTAATGTCACAGAAGTCAATGAGCAATATTTATGTAAGGGAGGTGGGGAAATATCAATACAAAATCAAAATCCTAGCCTATAATCCTGTAGGATATATACCCTATCTCTTGGAACTACAAACATCTGGGACAATGAATAAACATTCACAGGCTTTTTCAATGTAAAACCTAGCATGTGGCAGATTTAACATAAATAAAAAAATACCTCTTCTCATAAAGGAACCTGTTTTTCAGCCATGGAACCCCTTGCAACAAGATACTGTGGAGGCCCAAAGACGACCTAAACATTCATGAAGCAAGAATCCATATGGGCAAAGAAATCCCTCAAGAACCTAGACTAAACTAGGAATGCATCACCACAATACTCTTCCAACTCTTACACTGTGCCATTACAGAAAGTAACCACTTGAGAAAGCTGCAAAGATAAGTTTGGCTGAAAGTATCTTTTTTCAGGTCTAGCACTGACATATTCCAGTTTAAATAAAACCTTACTTAAAGTATTTAAACACTGTATGAAAAATATCCAGTAACTGAAGAACTCTCCACTACAGATTCTTTACCCTAGATCCACTCCAAGACACTGTCATGGTGCCCTCCATGCAACCTCCATGAAAAATCTGAGCAGGACTGTCCCTCATCCTCATTTGACAGAATCTTCTTCTGCTTGATTCTCCAGTTATTATACAGTATCATCCTGAATGTGTTTTATGAGCATTGGTTGCTATGGAAATCATCTGCTAAATTCTGCATTATTGATTTTGTTTAACAGGGGAATTGAATCATAGAACCATTAAGGCTGGAAAAGACCTTCAAGATCATCGAGTCTGACCTTTGACAGAAGCTGATGTTGTCAACTAAACCACAGAACTAAGCACCATGTCCAGTTGTTTCTCAAACAGCTTTAGGGTTGGTGACTTCACGACCTCCCTGAATTATGATTTTTAAAATTTAAGATTTTAGCTGAGGGTTAGAACCAATTCATACTGAAGTTAGATACACCAATGATAAGTTAATGATTATTAGATGCTTAAGTTAAAACTAATTGTTATATTATGAGCCTATTTACAGAAGGAAGCGGAGCAAGTGGACCATTATAGGAACATATTGAAACCAGTAGAACAATGCCCAGCATCTGGACTCTGTGTTAATCCACCACAAAGCAAAGGGCCTTTGATTGTGCCAGAGGGTTACGGAGACCTGACAAAGACATTCCTGACTTCATCCCCAGGACCACTGGGTGGGACTGAATCTGGAGCCAAATCTGAGACCACCAACCCAATAATAACCTCATTCTAATACAAAGCAGGGATGGGAGGTGCTGGGGTTATGCATATGTATTATTTTGGGAAATAAATAGTAGGCAAAAATCCTTGTGTGGCGTGGTCCTGCCTTTTGGGAACAAGCCCACCCCTCCGCCACCCATGCCGCCCGCTGGCACAATAAACATACCCCTTTCTAACTTTGTCTGTGACTCTTTGTCCGTGACTTTTAGTGTTAATAATTCACTCCTGGGCAGAGCATTCCAATGGCTCAATAGCCCTTTTCATGAAGAAATTCTTACTGATGTCCAACATGAACCTCCCTGGGCACACTTGGAGCCTATGTGCTCTTGTCCTGTCACTGGTTGCCTGGGAGGAGAGGCTGACCCTGAGCTAGCTACACCCTCCTGTCAGGCAGTTCCAGAGAAGGATAAGGCCTTCCCTGAACCTCCAGGTTAAACACCACCAGCTCCCTCAGCTGCTTCTCACTTGAGCTTCAGTCTCTTTATCAGCTCCACTGTCCTTCCCTGAACATGCTCCAGCACCTCAAAATCTTCTTGCAGTGAAGGGCCCAGAAATGAACATACAATTCAAGGTGCAGCCTCACCAGTGTTGAGTACAGGGGACAATCACCACCCTGGTCCTGCTGGTCACACTATTGCTGATACAGACCAGGATGCCACATGAGCCTGGGCACAGCTGGCTCATGTTCAGCCACTGTCAACCAGCACCCGCAGGTCCTTTTCCAGCGAGCTGCTTTGCACTCTGACCCCAGCCAGCAGCACTGCCTGGAGCTGTGACACAAGGACCCATCACTTCACCTCACTGAATTTCATGGAACTGGCCTCTGCCTATCAATCCAGCCTATCCAGATCTCTCTGCAGAGTCTTCCTACCCTCCAGAAGATCAACTTACCTGCCCACCTTGGTGTCATCAAAAACTTACCGAGGGTGCATTCAATCTCCCCATCCAGATCATTGATAAAGATGTTACATAGGAGATGCACCAATACTGAGACCTGGAGAACCCCACTAAGTGACAGGCCACCAGCTGAGTGTTACTCCATTCACCACCACTCTCTGGGTTCAGTCTTTGCTTTAACTCAGCAAACAGAGCCCTTGTCCAAGCTGTGGGCTGCCAGGTTCTCCCGGAGAATGTTCTGGGAGACAGTATCAAAGGCTTTGCTGAAGCCCGGTAGACAACATCCACAGCCTTTCCCTCATCCACTGGGCAGGTCACCTGGTCATAAAAGGAGATGAGGTTGGTCAAACAGGACTTACCTTTCCTAAACCTACACTGACTGGGTGGGCCCAATTCCCTAGCTGTCCTCTATGTGCTGTGTGATGGCACTCAAGATAATCTGTTTCATAACCTTCCCTGGCCCGTATTCCCTGGATCCTGCTTCCAACCCTTCCTGCAGCTGGGCATCTCACTGACCAGCCTCCAGGTGTCTGGGGCCTCCCTGGTTAACCAGGACAGAAGATAAATAATGGTGAGTGGCTGGGTGAGCTCCTCCTCCCTTCCCTCAGTGCTTGGAGAATCCCATCCATTCCCATTCCAAGGGGCACAGCAGGCCATTGACTGCTTCCTCCTGGACTGCAGGGGTGTGTTCTGCTCCCCATCCCTGTCTGCCAGGTCTGAGCAGGTTCTTATCAGTACTTCCACAATAAGATCCATAAAAGCAGAGTGAGAGAATTAAATCTCAATGAAATCACACAGATCAACAATAGCCTCCAACCTCTGCAATGATCTGAATGGACCCCAGATATTCTGTATTTCTATATTTATCCTGCAAGCTGGGCACTTCTATAACTTGGGTATAATTTATTCAATAATCTATTCAAGAAGACCTTCAAAATGCAATTCTTGAACCGGCATAGGAACTGCATGGAGCATGCATCAAAATTGGCTCTATTTTCCAAGGGAGTTTATCCTCCCTCAGAGGACAACCCTCAGCAATTCAACTGGATTATTTTCTACATTTACATTGTTTCATTCACAGTCAACAAGAGAAGGATAAGGCCTCCCCTGAACCTCCAGGCTAAACACCCCCAGCTCCCTCAGCTGCTCCTCACAGGACTTGTGCTTCAGTCCCTTCATCAGCTCCACTGTCCTTCCCTGAACATGCTCCAGCACCTCAATATCCTTCTTGATCAGAGCTGAACACACAATTCAAGGTGTGGCCTCACCAGTGTTGAGTACCAAAATCAAACCATATTATCATCAAACCATAGCACCATTCTTTAGTCTCTCCACAATTTTGTGCAGATCAAAACAAAAATAATCCATCTTCTGCATCTACTAAGGGAATGTTAATTAGCACACAACTAAACACTTATGATAAAGTCCTTCAAATTAAGTAAGGCAGTAAATCCAAATTTAACTATCTAAATTGAGATAAATTCTGAAGATCAAACCTTCAGAGACAAATATTGTTAAAACTACACATATAAGCAGTCTGAGAGTGCTTTGGGGACGACTAGTGTTGCTGAATACTAGGCAAACACTATATAAAGCCATCAAATAAAATCAAAAATAGAAAGTTGCCTTACTGAGTATAAGAATTAAGTGAGACTTGTTTTCTATGGACTCATGGTTTGTGGCTCTGCAGTCTCAGAAGGCATGTACACCAAATGCAAAAAGATATTTACCCCGGAAGCATTTATGCAAAGCTTTTTGTCCCGTCTCTACTAGATTCTCTGTCTAGTAAGGTGCAGTTTTAATTGTAACATCATGCCCCACCAGAGTTCTTCCACTCAATTTGCCTGCCTGTTGTCATGAAACCTGCAATAATTTATCAGCATTTGTCTTAAGTTTGAGCCAATAGGTTCAAAAGCTAGTTGAGGATCAAAACTAATGAGAATTACAACTGTGTACACCTTGCTTCCATAAGAAACATTGAAAATATAAAACCATACATAACAGTGTTGTGGTGTGTTTTTAAGTTTTTCAGTTTGCTCCCCCATTCTATGTATGATATCCCCCCGTCCTCTGTAAATGGTTCCTCCCTCCCCAGTTTTCCCGCCACTGCTCCCCTGGCAGTTGGTCTCCATAGTAACCCCGACCTTCAGTCAGTTTCTCCTCCCCTATTCTCCCTTATAAGTAAATGTTTTCCCCTCCCTGGGCCCAGTCAATCACCCCCCTCTCCTCCCAGCTTTCAAGAACCTTCTTCTCTCTGGGGGTTGTGGTTGGCTGTGGTCCCCGGGCCCCTCCTTTACTTTGTATCCGTTGGTTACTTATGTATGTCAGTTATGTTTAACCTCTCCCTTTGAATTTCCCAATTGGATAGCTGGGCTTCCCTCCCTTCTCCTCCCCTTTCCTCTAAAACCCGGTCTCTCCCCTTGATCAGGGCCATTTTGCTGGCTGGTGCCTACCTTCGTTGGTGCCTCCAGACCACCAAATAAACCGACTTTCGCACCCTCAGCAAGTGGTCGCCTCCTTCTTCGTCTCACATAGCGCAACTCCGAGCTCAACATCCAGCCCAGCCTGAGGCCAACGACGCCGAAGGGGGCTGGCTTCCTATGCGTAGGGGCGTCGGCCATTCTCACCCCTTCAGCTAGCCGGACATAGGGCCGCGGACGCCCTCGCGCAATGTGGCGCCCAACATGGGGCCCGAATAGGTGGACATCTGACCACTGACCGGACCCCTCGGAGTTGGACTTTATTGTTCCTTTGGACGCCAGACTACCCCGGGTGGTAGCAGGCCCCGTTGTAGGGGCAGCGCTCCCTGGGGATCGGAGTCGGGATCCCTCGCGCCCGAAGAGGACGACTCCGGAGACGAGGACCCTCGCCTGGTTTTTCTTTTGCCGCTGTCACTGGACTGGTAAGGTCGGGCCCCGCTCTGGGGACCTTTCTGACTCCCCCCCTGCCTTTTTAAAACTCCCTAGGGGTACATGCCCTGTGTCGGGGACCTACCCCCTGCCCTCTTTCCTTGAGTTTTTTCCTCACTCCCGCGCCTTTTTTATTTTACCCTTCCTGTGGGACCGGTATCCCCAGACTTGGGGCCCGGACCCACCACCCAAATTCCTTTTTTCCCCTCACTGAAACCCCAGACTTGGGGACAGTGGGGGGAGCAGGGGCTGGTGGCAAGCAGTTCGTTGTTTTAGTTTTCGTTACTTCCAGGCGAGTGGTTGAGTCACCAGAGGATTTTCCCCCTTTCTAGTAGCAGCGGTTCCTGCGCTAGAAAGGTGCCATGGGTGCTGGCTTGGGAAAATCCCAAAAGGAGGTATATTATGTTATTAAGGGTTTGTTGCTTGGGAGTGGTCAGAAGGCCCCCAAGCGAGAGTTAAAATGTTTAGTTAAGTGGGTCTTTTCCAAGTTCCCCGAAGTCTCCCCGGAACTTGTAAAGCAGCCACGGTTTTGGGCAGCCGTTGTGGCAAAATTGGAAGAAGCCGTAAATTCCAGGGAGACAAAATTGGCTACCGTGGCATTTTGGGCAGGCAGAGTGCAGGCGACACTCCGCTCATCTGGGGAGCCTAGGAAAAGTCCCGCAAGTTTTGGTTTGTCCCCCCGTTCCCCTCGTTCTGTTGCCCTTACCCCTCAAACTGTTCCCTCTTCCTGCAGGCAGGAGCCCTCGAGGGGGATTTTAAAGGCCGACCAGAGGCAGGGGGTCCATCCTGCCCCTGCTCCCCCTCGACCTGCTCGGCCTCCCCTTTCGAGGAGCCCTGGCCAAGCTCCTCCTCTATCCTTACCCTCTACCCCAGTTCCCAAGTCCCCAGTTCTGAGTCCAAAAGTTGTCCGGTTTTCTGATGGTTTCCAAAATGGCTCCTTTGGAGCCCAAGATGGCGGCGACCACGTGGTTGTTCCCGCCAGGCCTCCCTTCTTCTTCCTTTAATCCTTTCCTCCCAAGTGCCAACCCCTTCCGTCCCCCTGACCCAACCTCTTTTTCGGTTACCCCTTCTTCATATCCTCCCTCTGTCCCTCCCATTCCTCCGCCCTCCGCCCCACCGTCAGCTCCTCCCCATATTTCTCCCCCGGTTCAGCCCCCCATTAGCTCCTCCCCCGCTCCGCCTTCGTATTTCCCTCCGCCTCTGAACGTCACCAAGGAGGCGGAAAGGGGTGGTTGGTCACGCCCACTCCCTCGCCCTGCGTCATTGCCAGACCCCGCCTCAGCCTTCTCCAATTCCGGTTCCCACGCTCCTCCTTCCGGTTCCCACGCTTTGTGTTCTGGGGCGGGGGGGGAGGGGAATGACCGGAAGCCGGGGCAGGTGCCTTTATTGGAAGCCGCTCCGATTACATACCACCTGAGCGGGGAGGGTAGCCCTCAGGCCCAGTGGGTGCCTTTAGCACAGGCCCGGATTAAGGAACTGTGCAAGGCGCAGAAGGACTACTCCTGGGGGTCAGAATACTTCCGGGGTATGCTCCGTAATGCCCTTGCACAGGGAGATCTGGTGCCGGCGGACCTGAGGGCCCTCTTCTCCAGCCTTGTACGACCAATGGAGTTTAGGGTCTGGGTAGGAGAATGGAGAAGGGAGATATTGGAGGTTCTCCCGAGTCTTTGGGGGAATCCTGCAATGTCTCACGACGCGGATGGTTTGGCAATCACCCAAGAACATCTTTTGGGTGAGGGACAGTGGGCAGAGGGGGCAGCTCAAGCTAAGGCCCTATTCCCATCCCAGCTTGTGGAAACCGCCAGGGCAGCTGAGCGAGCCTTCTATAAGCTGGAGGTGGTGACCTCCCAGTGGGAGGATGATGAAGTCCGGCAAGGAGCACAAGAGCCGTACATGGCCTTTATCGAGCGCCTCTACCACTACGTGGAGGCGCAGGCGATCGGGGACGATGACAGAGAGAAGATGCTCCAGCGAATGGCATACAGCAATGCCAACGCGGAGTGTCGCAAAGCCATCCGAACTCTCCCTCGAAGTCCCCAACCCACGATAGAGGCCATGATAGAAGTCGTGGTGCATCAGGTTTCCCTGACCTCACGGCCTAAAAGAACATCCGTGGCTTTCGCCGAATGCCCCGAGCCGGACTTTCTAGAGTTAGAAGCTGTCCCCGCTGCCAGACCCCCAACACCTGGGTCCGGCAGGAGACCATCAGCCACCCACCCCTGTCATCTCTGCGGCAAGACCGGGCATTGGATGCCCCAGTGTCCAATGCCAGGATTATATGGAATACAGAAGGAAGCGGGAAAGGGAGGAGAACAAAGAGACAAAAAACTAGACCCAGAGCGCAGCCCCTCCCTGCGCGCAGACAAAAATGTGGCGGGCCGTTTAACAACATGCGGGGAGGAAGGAGATGAGAGGGGACCGCCGACATTTGCTTTGCCGGATTTGACAAGTTTTTCGGACGTGACAACATCAACCTGTGGTACTGTACCCGCACTTAACACCATGTCCTCTGCTTCCCCCTACAGGCTGCAGCTAACTAGGGACATTTATCTCCCTAGTAGTGACATCCAGCTGGTGTCTGTCGACCTGCAACACCCGGGTCACTGGAGGGAACTTGGACATTGCAGGTGGACCGTGGTCGGAGATGCGAAGCACACACCGCGAGACATTCACATCGTCCCTGGTCTGGTGACTACCAACCGGGACCATTTTGTGGTAGGGCTGTACTGTGTCCGACCCCCACTCTTCCTCCCTAAGGGACAAGTTATTGCCCAGGCCATCCCAGTTCCAGATAGAGATCACTGGAAGAACTTTGGAAAGAAGACATCACCTCTGACCGTGGCCTGGGCACAGCTAGTGGGGAGGGAGAAGCCCCGCCTGACTTGTCAACTCTCGTTGGGCAGGGACAAAAAGATCATGAGGGGTCTTTTAGACACGGGTGCAGACGTGACGATCATTCCCCCTCGGGAGTGGCCATCACATTGGGGCTTGCAAAGCGCTGCGGGCACGATCTCAGGTGTTGGGGGCCTTCAATTAGCCAATCAGTCTAAGAGCATTGTACAAATTAAGGGGCCCGACGGGCAATTGGCTTCAATACGCCTGTTCGTTTTAGACTACACAGAGCCTCTCTGGGGAAGGGACCTATTAGCCCAGTGGGGAGCCAAAATTGACCTCCCGAAGACTCCCCAGGTTTTTCGGGCAGTGGCCACTGAGGAGCGCTGGACCTGGAAGCTGAATTGGCTTTCAGATAAACCTGTACAGGTCGTGCAGTGGCCACTTAACAAGCAAAAGTTAAAGGCGCTCAACGAGCTCGTTCAGGAGCAGTTACTGAAAGGCAACCTGGAGGAGACCATGTCACCTTGAAACTCCCCAGTATTTGTCATAAAAAAGCCAAATAAGGACAAGTGGCGGCTCCTGACCGACCTCCGCCAAATTAATGAGTTAATAATCGATATGGGTCCTCTTCAGCCAGGGATGCCCTCCCCAGCAATGCTCCCCCAAAAATGGAATTTGGCTGTGATAGATATAAAAGATTGTTTTTTTCAAAATCCCCTTCACCCAGACGATGCCCCGCGCTTTGCGTTCACGGTTCCGTCCATCAACTGTGAGTCCCCAGCCAAGCGCTATCATTGGCAGGTATTACCGCAAGGCATGAAGAACAGCCCTGTGATCTGCCAATGGTATGTCGCTTTGCTGCTGTCACCTATACGTACAGCCCTCGGGGATGCCGTCATTGTCCACCATTATATGGACGACATCCTTGTGTGTGCGCCCGACCACAGTCTGCTTGCCCATGCGATTGACCTGACAACCGATGCATTGGTCGCTGCAGGGTTCGAGCTCCAGCAAGACAGAATTCAGCAGATGCCACCTTGGAAATACCTGGGCCTTGAAATTACGAAGCGGACCATTGTTCCGCAGAAATTGGCTATTCGGACAAAGGTCCAGACCCTAGCAGATGTCCATCACTGTGTGGGGCTTCAAACTGGGTGAGACCCTGGCTGGGCATTTCAGCCGAAGACCTAGCCCCCCTTTTCAATTTGTTGAGAGGGGGAGAGGGGCTTAGTTCCCCTAGGGTTCTCACCCCAGAGGCAGAGGTGGCCTTGGAAAAGATACAGAAAGCTATTTCGGCCAGGCAGGCCCACCGTTACCATCCGGGCCTGCCCTTTAAATTTATTGTACTGGGAAAGCTGCCACACCTCCATGGCATCATACATCAGTGGGATGATAGTCTGAAGGACCAAGGCTCAGGAGATAAGCTCTTAATAATAGAGTGGGTCTTTCTGAGCCACCATCAGTCCAAAAGAATGACACGGCCACAGGAGTTGGTAGCCGAACTGATCCTTAAGGCAAGATCGAGGATCAGGGAGCTTGCAGGGTGTGATTTTTCATGCATACATATCCCAATTAAATTAGAATTGGGCCAACTAAAATTAAAGACCTTTGAAGAACTGCTGCAGACTAACAAATACCTTCAGTTTGCACTAGACAGCTACACTGGGCGCATTGCAGTAGATCAGCCGGCCCACAAATTATTTCATTCGGAGTTCAAATTATCGTTAAAGAAGGTTCAGAGCAGGGAGCCACTGGATGCTGTGACAGTTTTTACCGACGCATCTGGAGCATCCCACAAGTCAGTCATGACTTGGAAGGATCCTCAGACTCAGCAGTGGGAGACCAATGTTGCTGTCGTGGAGGGCTCTCCACAAGTTGCTGAGTTGGACGCAGTCGTCAGGGCGTTCCAGAGCTTCCCAGGACCTTTCAATCTGGTTACAGATTCTGCATATGTCGCAGGTGTAGTGTCACAAGCTGAGTCCACGGTTCTTCAAGAGGTCACAAATAAAAGATTATTTGATTTGTTGAACAGGCTCGTCGAGTTGGTCTCCCACCGTGAGCACCCTTTTTATGTAATGCATGTGAGATCACATACTGACCTGCCCGGGTTTATTGCGGAAGGCAACCGTCGTGCAGATTCACTGGCCGCGGCTGCTGTTACGCAGGCTCCTCTCCCAGATGTGTTCGGTCAGGCTAAGATCAGCCACCAACTTTTCCATCAAAATGCGCCTGGCCTGGTTCGCCAATTCAATCTGACACAGGAGCAGGCTAAGGCGATAGTGGCCACATGTCCCCAATGCCAGCATGATCAGATGCCTACCGTAGCCTCGGGGGCTAATCCCCGAGGGTTGGCAAGCTGCGAGGTGTGGCAGATGGACGTAACACACATTCCATCTTTTGGCCGATTGTGTTACATCCACGTCTCAGTGGATACCTTTTCCGGGGCGATCTATGCTTCTGCCCACACAGGCGAAAAGGCAGCGGATGTTGAGAAGCATCTGCTTCAGGCATTCGCTGTCTTGGGCATCCCTAGGGCCCTAAAAACAGATAACGGCCCTGCGTATAGCTCCAAGGAGCTGCGAAGCTTCCTGCAGCAATGGGGAATAGTCCATAAAACCGGCATCCCCTATTCCCCGACAGGCCAGGTCGTGGTGGAGAGGGCCTACCAGAGCCTTAAAAAGATCCTGTCCCGGCAACAACCGGCGATGAAGGTGGAGACCCCCCACGTCCGGCTGTCAAGAGCACTGTATACACTTAACTTTTTGAATTGCTCCTTTGACAGCCAAAATCCTCCAGTGGTCCGATATTTCGGCAGTCACCAGCAGCTGCAGCCTAAAGCCAGGCCACCGGTTCTTGTAAAGATCTGGAGACCTGGCAGACGGAGGGCCCCTTTGACCTGGTGACCTGGGGGAGGGGATATGCCTGCGTGTCTGCTCCCTCAGGCCCCAGGTGGATTCCATCCAAGTGGGTTAGGCCCTTCGTCCCGAAGCAGAGGACCAAGAAGGAGACAGTGCCACAGGTCCAGCAGGCATGTTGGCGTCGGCGGAGGAAACCATACCATCAACCTTCTTCATTTTCTCCCGATTTCCCCCCTGTCTCGGAAGAACCTTCTCCTCCAGCTTCTCCTCCACCCCTTGACCTTTTGTATCATGTTTCCTCCTTTTCACTCCCAGCTCCAACTCCTACCCCCTGTATGTTTTATTTAAGTTGGTTGTTTGGGGAGGAACCATTTTTGTGAATTCTGTATGCTTTTACAGTTTTCCTTTTGTTTCAGTTGCATCTCCCCGAATGGCCCCCGCGTTGTCATCGCTGGCTCCCAACCCTGGCGTGTTGCTGCTGATATTGTTGACCTGCGGACTCCTTCTGCCACCTTCGGAGCCGTGGGTCATCCCCCAGCCAAAAGTCAACATCTGGCGTGCCTTGGCTCAGTCGTTAGGACAGGACAGTATATGCCTTGACACCGGCGCAGCAGAGGACCCGATGTCGTCTTGCCTTGTGGGGATCCCTTTCTCTCCGGGCGAGTTCCCCTCTGCCTTCCAGTCTGCCCTTTCCCCTATTTTGGCCCGGAGCCTTACTTTCCTCCCCGGTTTTGAACCTAGCAATGCCTGGAGAGACGGAGTGGCAAGGCTGGATCCTGCGCCCTCCGAGCCCACAGAATTACACCTCCTCGGTTCCGCCAATTCCTCTATTTGCTTTCAGTTTGATTATACCATTACCCCCATAGAGAGGGGCAGTGAGGTGGTCCAGCAGACAAAGAAAGAATATCAGGCGAACCAGTGGTGTCGTGCCGTTCTTAAGATCGTCGGCCCCACTACTACTAAGTGGACCCCTTACGCCCTTCCCAAGGGGGTGTTTTTGATTTGTGGCGACCGAGCGTGGGCAGGCATCCCCTCTGGCCTGGTCGGAGGGCCGTGCACTTTTGGCCGGCTGACGCTGTTTACCCCCAACATCACTCAAATTATCAATTGAAAAAGGTCTAACATCACATCCAGATTGGCCAGAACCAAAAGAGATCTAAAAGATCTCACAGAGGATTGTGATGACGAAATTACTCATTGGTCACACTCAAAATCCGTCGCTTTTACCATCCTTTTGCCGTGGGTATCAGTGGCGAAATCTCGAGGTGAATTGGGCTGCCTGGAGTGTTGGGTGGCTAAACAAGCCAATCTTACTTCAGCCGTGCTATACGACCTCCTTACAGACAAGGAGATTACAAGGAAGGCGACGCTCCAGAACAGGGCAGCAATAGACTTTCTATTGCTGCTCCATCATCATCACTGCGAGGAGTTTGAGGGCCTCTGCTGTTTGAACCTGTCCTCTCGAGCCGAGGATGCCAGACACTCTATCCAAAGACTCCGAGACCTCGTCCATCAGGTCAAACAGGAGGCGTCAGACTGGCTGGGGGACATATTTAAGGGTTGGGGCCTTAGCGGGTGGGCCAGTTCGGTATTAGAATCTGCTTGTAAGGTTATTTTGAGTTTGATTGTACTTTCAGTTTTGTTTATACTTATCCGCGGTTTGGTCCAAAGACTAATAGCCAAAACCACATCAATAACTGCCAATCATGCCGCAATTCCCCTGGAGGAACATTTCGAGCTGGAGGACCTCTCTTCAGAGGCCGAAGGAGCTGCGGACGAGGAGGGGTCAACCGAGCCGCCTCAAGAATATCCAGGGACAGGCAAACTCCAGCCCAAAGAAGGCGAAGACTGGCAAGACCAGCCGCGGACACCTTATTTTTGAGTTATATGGACATTCTTGTTTTCTTTATTTTATTTGTTAAGAAACGGGGAGATATTGTGGTGTGTTTTTAAGTTTTTCAGTTTGCTCCCCCATTCTATGTATGATATCCCCCCGTCCTCTGTAAATGGTTCCTCCCTCCCCAGTTTTCCCGCCACTGCTCCCCTGGCAGTTGGTCTCCATAGTAACCCCGACCTTCAGTCAGTTGTATTATATAATTCCCCCTCCCCTATTCTCCCTTATAAGTAAATGTTTTCCCCTCCCTGGGCCCAGTCAATCACCCCCCTCTCCTCCCAGCTTTCAAGAACCTTCTTCTCTCTGGGGGTTGTGGTTGGCTGTGGTCCCCGGGCCCCTCCTTTACTTTGTATCCGTTGGTTACTTATGTATGTCAGTTATGTTTAACATCTCTCTTTGAGTTTCCCCATTGGATAGCTGGGCTTCCCTCCCTTCTCCTCCCCTTTCCTTTAAAACCCGGTCTCTCCCCTTGATCGGGGCCATTTTGCTGGCTGGTGCCTACCTTCGTTGGTGCCTGCAGACCACCTAATAAACCGACCCCAGCAAGTGGTCGCCTCCTTCTTCGTCTCACCTAGCGCAACTCCGAGCACAACACCCAGCCCAGCCTGAGGCCAAAGACGCCGAAGGGGGCTGGCTTCCTATGCGTAGGGGCGTCGGCCATTTTCACCCCTTCAGCTAGCCGGACATAGGGCCGTGTACACCCTTGCGCATTACAGTTCATCTATATGTGCTATGAATGTGATTTACATTCAAATTACTCAAAAGTTATTAACTGTGTATATGATTATGACTCATGAAGAGAGTACAAAAGGTTCCTTCACTCTGATCTTCCTATTCTATTCAGAAAAATACTTTCAAGCATCTGACATTAGTGTTTTATAAGGACATGTTTGAAAACTGAAGCACAGTAGAAGTACATAAAACTTTTCTTTTTTAAAATATCTCACAGAACTAAACAGGAAAAGCTGCAGAGACTTTTAATTAGAGACTGCTATGCACAACACAGATAGGAATTTTTTCGTCTCCTCCTTCTGACAAAAAGTACAGAAAATATTTCCATATACCATAACTTACATCCTGAACTTTCCATATGCAATAGTTAAGGCGCCCTTCATGTAACATGAAGGCCTTACATGGGCCCTTCATTGCAACACTACCCACCTATCTCTGTGGATGCCTTAGTAACAAGCAAACAGGTTACACAGAGCATTTAAACCTGTTCCTCTCTAGATACACAAAATCACCCCCCACAAAAAAGTTCATAGTCCATCTTTAGCTCTGAAGAGCCTCTGTGCTACAGTCATGCTGTTCGCATACAGAGTGCAGAATAATAGTGCTCCATTTTATACGTGCTTGTGTTACAGCTACAGGGGGGAGGGATGCTCAAGAATATTCTCTTTGTGTTCTGCCACTTTATCTTAGTGTTTCAACAGCAATGTAATCACAGCTGCTGCCCTAATCAGGTCTCTGAGCAGGAGCTTACATTCCAGTTGCACAGCTCGCTCAACGTTTCTCCAAACAAACCTATACCCCAAGGCTATGTGGGATACTTTTTAATCTGTGCTATGGTAAACTTCTTTTATAAATGCTTTAATACACGCCTTCAACATGCTGAGGCAAAGGTATACGATAAGGCTTCTGAGCAGCCTTTTGCTTTAATAAATATGGGTATTTGTGGTCTCACTCGCTTCCAACCTAGTTCAGAATCTTTGGAGTGAGGATTCAAGTCACCACTTGATAATCTTAATTCCAGAAAATAACTTCTTCAAATATGAAAACATATAACAATTAAAATTAAAAGGTCATTCTAAAGCACAGGAGAGAAAAAAATTACTTTTGTTGTACACTCTGTATTTGCAAAAGTTGCAGTGGGAAAGCATAACTGACACAAACATAGAAAGCAGGCCTCAAAGAGAGACAGGATGAGTTTGACCTAAAACATTACTGCAGAAAGCAATTTTTTTCCAGAAATGTTCTAAGACATTAAAATTATGTACTGATAAGAAATGCTTCCTCAGGTGTAGACAAAGCTGCCTTGACTTCAAGCATTTTTGTTCTCTCCAAACTGTAGAGAACAGTTTACTTCCTTCTTTGCAATGTGACTGACACAGCCTTTGTGAGTAACAGTATCCTGAAGACAGTGATGAAGCACCTGTTTCATGCAGTACCACACAGCGTGGCTGAGGCCGGACCTCTGGAATTCATGGGGTCTGACATCCCTGCTCAAGCAGGGTCACTTACAGCCCATTGCTCAGAATCATGTCCAGATGGCTTTGGAAGGTCTCCAAAGCTGGAGACTCCAGCAGCTCCGTGCTAGTGTCCCATCTGCCTCACAGTAAAAAAGCCTTCCTGACGTTCATAAGGAACATCCCACGTTTCAGTTTGTGCCCTCTGGGCCTGCCAGTGGGCACCACCTGGTTCTGGTCTTCTTTGCTTCCTGCCTTCAGGTTTTCACACACAGGTTTTCATCTTCGTAGCCCTTCATTGAACTCTCTCCAGCAGCTCCACCTTTCTCTTGCAGTTAGGAGCCCAAAGCTGGGCACCAGCAGAGGAGTCACTTGTGCTCTATGGAGGGGCAGGATGACCTCCCTCAATCTGCTGGCAACACTTGGCCTTACTGCAGCCCAGGGCACTGCCAGCTATCCTTACTGGAAGGACACAGCACTGGGTCACATTCAGATCAGGGCTCATCAGAATTCCCTGGTTCCTTTTCTGAAAAACACATCTCCAGCTGGGGAGTTCCCACCGTGTACTCGTGCCTAATGCCTATCTATGGTTGTTCCTCCACAGAGACTTCGCTCTTCACCTTGTTCCACCTGTTCCCCTCAACTTCATGAAGGTCCTCTCAGCCTATTTCTGCAGTTCCTTGACTGGGCAGCACAACCCTGTGGTTTCTCAGTTACCCATCCCAGCTAGGTGTCACCTGCAAACTTGTCAAGAGTACACTCTGCCCTACCATGCAGTCATTAATGAAGATGTTAAAAACTGGGCTCAGGTCCAGTTTTGACCCCTGGGACACTTCCTGGTCTCCAAATAGACTTGTGTCATGTGTCACCATCCTCTGGGCCTGGCCATTCACCTGAGGTCACTGTCTGCACACACAGTCCACACATTAACTGCTTCTCTTTCAAGGTAGAGCCTGGAGCCAAAAGCCTTGCTGAAGTTCTGCAAAAACTGCTCTCTCCCTCGCTCTCTATCAGGTTGGTCAAGAGCATGATGTCCCCTTTCACTTCTGAACGAACTCAAAGGAGAAAGGCTTACACACAGCCTTACATAAAGACCAATTTTCTCTCACGTTCAGTATGCATGAGATAAGCAGAAAGCTTATAAAAGAAGACACAGAGAGGAAATGTCCTTCATCCACCATCATGGTGGTTTGATCTTTCTTCCTCATCATTACACAGTGATAATCCTAACAGAAATCATTGTGTACATTCTGCCTCAAGTATATAAAAATAACAGTTGTGCTGCCTGAAATTACACTAAAAAATTCCAAACCTGTCTATTTTGAATAACCTAACCAAAACTTCAGAAAACTTACAGGTGGTTTGTACTTTTACAATTATACTGAAATATAAATTCGTTATGTAGATTTCACACATTCAGCTAGACCAGTTCAAAAACAGAGACTTCATTTTTCCTGTAAATGACCTGTGCCTAACAAGCTCTAATATGCAGTCAAATTAAGAGAAAAATATTACTGCTAGATTATGAGAAGCACTTCTTTTAATGGTTGCACGGTGTGAGACTGGCTTAAACTTTTTTTGTTTAAGGCAAGCTGGAGTGCCAGTAGAAACAATGCTACTAAAAAAATCATACCTATTACCCACGCATGTGTATCAGCAGTCATGCATCACATGGATTTGCTTGGTTTTTTTCCTACATCAGAACTGTTTTCAGACAGATGCATTACATAACCACAGGCAGTACCCACGTTTCTGGCAGCACCAAGGAAGCAAAAACTTCTTTCAAGACTTAGCTCCTTTTTTCTGCAGAGGCCCAGCAAGGACAGGAGAGGAGAGAGGAGCACACCACGGGCAGGGGGCATGGAGAGTGGGAGGAATTTAGACATTAATAAACTCTTTACTGCAAGGGCATGAAGCCCTGAAGAGACTGCCCAGGCCAGCCATGGGTGCCCCATCCCGGGGGTGTTCACAGCCAGGTATTCAACCTGAGCAACCTGACCTGGAGAAAGGTGTCCCTATGTATTCACGGTTTGTGCCTGGAACGATGTGATCCTTCAGGCCCCTTCCAACCACTCCATGGTTCCATGATTCAATGAAAGCGACCGCGGGATCGCTCTTTCTGGCTTATCTCTCCCACCGTGCTTATCTCATCCCACAAGGCAGAAGTAGCACGGCTTATCTGGGGACCCATAGCACCTCCCAGCAAACCGTGGCAGCCTGCTATACGCGCATTCCCAGGGAAGCATTCCATGGTTTGTTTCTCTTGTTAAGGATGCTTGTAACATCCTTAATGCTGAAACTGCTGTAACTGAAATGCTGCCCGCAGTTCTGGGCACACCTGCACCCCGCGTTTTATCTGGGTCACGCTGACCAAATAGGACTGACGGTGCAGCCATTCCCGACAGCTGCGCCCCAGGACACCACGGGCTTACAGCAGCTACCCGGCAGCGAGGGGACAGCACCATTTTAAAGTGAACACGACGCTCAGTTAAAAGGACGAAGGCATGACTCCTTCACTACTCTGAAATACGCATGCTCTCTGTACACCGGGGACTGGACCGAGCCGAGCCCGGCCAACTCGGGAAGGGAAGGGCAAGGCAAGGCACGGCAAGGCAAGGCAAGGCAAGGCAAGGCACGGCAAGGCAAGGCACAGCAAGGCAAGGCTGAGCCGGGCCGGGCCGAGCGCAGCAGCGCAAAGCAATGGCGCAGACCGGCGGGTCGAGCTGCGCATGTGCGACGTGGGCGCAGCGGCCCCACCCCACCCACCCCGCCGTAGGCTGAAAGGGCCCGCGCCTGCCCCGGCCGCCGCTGGCCAATCATCAACCGCGCCCCTTCCCCCTGCTAGCCCCGCCTCCCCGCTTCGGGCCCGAGCCGCCGTCTGCCCGACCGCTACCGCCTGTTACGTAACGCTCCCCCGCCCGCCGCAACCGCCGGGGATTGGTTGGGAGCGGCGAGCGCGCGAGTCACGCGGCGGCGGGCTCTGGTGGGGCGCGCCAGCGCCGCACGCGATTGGCCGGCTCCGGCGAGAGCCAATGGGAGTCGAGCCGCTGGATTCAAACGGTGCGGGGCGCGGAAGGGGGCAGTTAGTGCGCGAGGCGTCCGTGAGGGAGTCACCTGAGGCCGCTGCTCGTCCCGCTGCTCGTCCCGCTGCTCCAGCCTGCGCTGCCGCCCGCCATGGCCCACAAGCAGATCTACTATTCCGATAAGTACTCTGATGAGCAGTACGAGTACCGGTAAGAAGCTGTAGGAGGGTGCGTGAGGGCCAGCTGGAGCGGTTAGGAGGAGCTGGTCCGTAGGCGGGCAGCTCGGGCAGGCCCCTCGGTTGAGGTGTGCGGGCTGCTCTCAGGGAATGAGGCGGCTCCGCCGGCAGAATAGAGCCAGAGAGGGCGCAAGGCCAGCGGGAAGGGGCTGTGCCGAACCCCTCCGTGGGGGCTTTCCGGGTGGCTTTGGACTGGTGGGACGAAGGGGACGAATGACCGAATGCTGTTACCGGTTGGCGCAGACCGCTCGGTGAGCGGCCCCCACAAGCTCTGGCCACAGGGTGAGGGCGGAGGGGCCATAACCGCTGCGCCAGCTCCAGGGAAGAAGTTGTGGCAGAGCCTGGGATGGGGCAGCGTCGTCCCCTGCCGACGGAGAACTGTTGAAGTTTAACTCTTCTGGACTTGAAATCGGTATTACAAATACTTTAGAAGTCCAAAGTTCTTCTTTTTCAAGTAGCTGATATATCAGCCTGTTGCCAGGAGCGCATGTTTCTCTGAGTATATAGTCATTGGAGTCTGAAGGGGTCTAAATCTCATCTACTAGACAGTTTGGCTCCCAATTTGCAGTTGCTTTACAGATGTAACGTTTAATAGTCGTAAGTGATTTTAAACTGGGTTCTGGGACGGCTTTCATAATCAAATTCATGCCGAAATTCAGTACTCTTGTTTTTTTTATAGACCAAGTGAGCGTTCATAACGCAGTAACTGTCAGTGCAGGTCTCTTCCAATTTTCTAGTGTATAGTATTTTGTGTATGCATTTAATAATTAAACCTCTACAGACATGTGATGCTGCCACGAGAACTTTCAAAACAGGTGCCAAAATCTCATCTGATGTCTGAAGAAGAGTGGAGACGACTTGGTGTTCAGCAGAGTCTTGGCTGGGTTCACTATATGATCCATGAGCCAGGTGAGCACATCTGAACAGAATTAGGCAAACGAAAAAGTCAAATATCAGACTGGAGATGTTCCTGCCTCTGCCCATAGAAACAGGCTTTTTGTGAGCTCTTAAATAACATAAGTATGCAGTGACTGAACCAAATTTAATAGAGCAGCATATCTTTTAGTCATAAAGCTGACTTTATGACACCTACTTTTTTGTACAACAGCTTAATAGATGCTCGTGTAGACAAGGTCCTGTATTAATCCTCTGAAAATTCTAGAGGATAGTTTTAACTCTAGTTGTAGAGCCTCCTGAAAAATCAGTATTTCAGTTAATGGGGTGTGAAGGCCTAAGACCCTTACTAACTAGGATGTTGGTATTACGGGATCAGCCATTCCAGGCTTGTGCCATTGACTAGCTTGACTAAAAAGTAATGTAAACTGCAGCAGCATGAAGTTCCAAGTTTCTGAAGAATCAGGTGATAAAATGAGCATAGCTTTCCAGTGTTTCCCTTATTTGGGTACCTTTGATATTTTAGACTTTTTTGGAGGCATTTAAAATTAAGAAGACTGATTATAAGGTGAGCAGGCTGTATTAGCCAAGGTGGATTTTGTTGGTGTTTCATATGTGCCCAACAGACAGTATCAGCAGTTTGTCAAAGTTACAGTAATAGTGTTTATCAAGTAGCCCAATGTGATGAGGCATTATAAAATACTCTGGATTTTCCTAGCATTTCCCTCCTGTAAGGCTCTTAAACTTATGATATTGCCAGCATTGGGTACAAAAATAAAAATTTGACTGTTGTAAAAGTACTGCGTACTTGGTCTGTTAATATTACACGTGGGGCTATACTTAGACTTTCTAATTATTTATTTGAAACTAAGCCTCAACTATCGTTCAAGATTACAGAAATCGCTTTAATCAAGATTTGTACAAACTCACACTTTGTTCAATTTTCTTTCCGCAGAACCACATATTCTGCTCTTCAGAAGACCGCTTCCAAAGGATGAGCAGAAATAAGCCTTGGCCTTTTGAATCTTCTGGAACTATGTATAGGAATGTATATATGTTGGATATATTCAGTGAATACTTTAAATTTACAAAACATACATCCGAACCTGTGCATGAGCTGTATTATTCACAGCAACAAAGCTCAGTCAAATGCAATTCCAAGCAGGCTGCTATGACGTTCAAAGAGTGATGAGTTTATCTTTTAATGTTAATGTAAGTGCCTCTCTGACTTAAATTTTGTTTGTGCTGCATGTTCTAATTAGCTCATCACTTGTTAGTGTTCTGTAACTTTTGCACTCAAGTTTTCTGCTGTAGTCTAGTATGTTCAAATCCAGTAGTTCAACTGTTTAGTAGTAAGTAGGCTTAAGAAATAAACTTCTTAAATGTGTTATGAAACCTCAGTGTCTGGAGTTGTGATTTAATGTTTTTAAGACTGCCTGCTTCAAAAAACAAAACTCATTTGATGAACTACGTATAAACTTAGGGTTGAGTAGTACTCAGTATTTTGAAGAGCTTCTAAGGCTCCTTTGTTCAACTTTGCCAATGCCGATTATTTTTTACTCTGGGGTTGTAGCCTGCTCTTCCTGTCTTGCATCCACTTTATCACCTAGCCTTTGTGGGAGGTGGTTCTGTATACTGAGTAACTCTCGAGAGAAACGGGTTTATTTCACAGGCTAATTGTGCTGTGGTTGTGCACAATTTGGAAGGCCAACAGAAGCTGTAAAGAGGGCGTGGGAGGGCCAGCACACAGGGTGAAGTGTGTGCTCTGCTTCTGTAATGTGAGCTCTAGTGGAGCAGACGAAGTAATCTGGAAAGTTTGGTGAGGAAAAGAACCAGAGATGTCTGCCTCAAGTGCTGGTCTGGACCAGGCTGGTTAGAGCAGGTCTGTCCAAGTCTGAAGCAAGCGCCTTCACTAATCATCTGCTTAGGTCGTGATTTTCCCTAGAATGTCACTACCGCGGCCTGGGTGCCTGTCACGGGTGAGTGCGTGCCTGTGTTCCGTGCCATCCTTTCTCCTATGGCACAGGACGGGCCGCGCCTGTCGCAGGGCAGCTCGGCCGAGTCCCGAGCACTGCCGCCGCCGCTCCCGCACGGGGCCCGCTATGCGGCGCCGGAAGCGGCCGCGCGCACGGCACCGGGGGCGGGGCCGTGGCGTCATCGCGGCGCGCCCTGCGCCGGGCCGGGCGGCGGGAGCGGGGCCGCGCCCCCCGCGCCATGTCGGCCGAGAAGCGGCCGCGCTCGGGCCGCGGCGGCGAGGTAAGGGCGGCGGCGGCACCTGCAGTCCCCTGCCCCTTCCCTGGCTCTTCCCAGCACGGAGTCGCTCTCCAGGAGCCGCCTGGGGGCGGGTCGCTTCGGGCCGCACCTCCGTGCCGCTCCCCGCCCCGGGGGCCGCTCGCCAGGCTGGGCCGAGCGCTCCGGCTGCCCATATGCTTCTCCGGGCAGGGTGACTCCCACCGCTCCTTGGATCAGGCTTTGGTTCAGGACTGGGCAAAGGGTCCTTCTGGAAGGTTAAATCCGGGGGGCAGGGGTCGCTCAGGTTGGAGCACAACGAGTCGTTCGTTTCCCACCGTTTGGGATGGGCAGCTCCAGACATTAACTTCCAGCGAGCTCAAGTGTGGAAACCTTTTCTCACTAAGGGTCTGTTGCAAGGACAGGTGTGCATCCCAGGCACTGTAAGGCTGCGTGACCAGATGCTAGCCAGTAGTGGTAGTGCTACACACATGGACCTATGACCTAGTCAGGTTCGGGAGTCTTAGTGATGAGACTGCAGTCGCTGTTGCTTCCTGCCATGTGTTTTGATGACATGGCAGTAAATACTCCGAGTTTCATTTCATTGTCCTTCCATATATACATACCCAGTTTAAGTCGATGGTAATTCAGAACAAATGGAAAGCTTGTCTTAATAAATTTGTGTTGTGCTAGAATCAAGAAGGCTATAAAATTATTATTTCAGCCTTCAAATACAGATGTGCACAAAGTCATTATTGTTACATACATACATGTTATGGAGCTTGATTAACAGTAGTGTTAGCATATTTATGAATTTTAGTTTTTACTGTTCAAATATGAAGTAAGAATTCATATATTTGCATTTACTGCATTTTGTTCTAAGCAGGCTTCTGTCCTTTACATAACTGACTGTTTGTGACTGTTTCATGATGAATGAGGGTATTAAGTGACTTTACAGAGCAGCCAGATGTTTCTTTGATTTCCTTAGTTTTATTTTCACTTTGTTTTTCCATTTCCTTTTGATGAGCTTTGTTGTTTTGCATGTTTTGATAGAAGAGAGCAAACTAACACTTTCCAATGAGAGTTAAGCTCACGAAACTGAGTGTTTTTCACATAATAACATTAATCTCCAAATGCATGTAGCCAAAAAACGTTTTGTTTCTCAGGGCATCAAGTTGTCAGCAGAGGTCAAACCATTTGTTCCAAAGCATGCGGCGGTAACTGTGGCATGGTCAGAACCCTCAGAAGCATGTGTCTTTCCTAGGTACTTAACTACATGCTACCCGTTTGTTCAGGAACCATCTTTGGATAAGTATGTATATTTTCTGAATCTTATTTATTGGGGGATTTTAACCATCTGGTTTTGGATGTTGAGTACTCTTAAAAAGTCACAGTTCCAATATATTGCTAGTCCAACTGTAGAAATGCTTCTGCATTATCTTCATGATTTAGTTTTTTACATTTATGTTCTCTGGGTGTATACCAGGTACCTGGTCTTTGTTCACAAGGGCCTGTATAATTGCAGAGTGTTAAGGAGAATGTGGTGTTCTGTAATGATTGGTCTGTTTTTCGTGTGTTTTGGAAGGAGCTGAATTCAGTCCTTGAATGAAAGAATGGTTGTGTTGCGACCAGGCTGAGGTAGATGTAGTTCTACACAAGGAAAATGATTCTTCAAGAAGATTTCTCTTCCTGTAAAATATTTAGTATATAGGGCCTCTTCTAGATCTCCTCTCCACAACCTGTGCATCTCCAGAAAGGCAGGTTTACTAGAAATGCTACAGGTTTCTGAAAGTTTTGGGATTTTTTTATTAAAGTCCAGGAATGGTATTTGTGGTAGACTTATAAAAGTATTTTATAAGGAGCAAACTAGAAAAAAATATACGTAGCAGAATAGGAAATAATTGAGTCTTGTAAGAATCTGATATGTTACATAGTTCTCTCATTGCTTCTTAGGGCCTTAAGCATTGGATCGATTATACAATTACTGCAAAGTTAATGGTGTTTCTTTAAAAATTCAGAGCATTAGTGAACACAATCATCGTAGGCCGTTGTTTTGTCCTACAGGAAATCTTAGTATTTTCAAACTATTTTCATTCTACTAGAAATTTCACTCTGAGGTGAGTATGGCCTGTTCTATGCATTAGAGAAAGCTCACAGCATTAGCATTGAATCAATTGCTGTAAAAAAACCCACAACCCAGACAAGAGTAGCCTTCTAATGAGTGTTCTGCCTTGTTGGGACTGAGACATGGTTATATTTGAGTCTCACTTGGTATATTTCTTCTTGGTCTGTGAACTGATTGTAAGCATTGTTTTGACAACATTCTGCCAGAATTGCAACAGGTAGTATGAAATGTGTTGCCTGAGGTCTTTTGTACCAATGGGAAGGTTTCTCTGTCATTATCTACAAAAAATTCTGAGGCTGGCAGCCTCATGGAGAGAAGCCTTAAAAACTGAGTGCTACTTTCTGAAACTGAGAAATTAGTATTCTCTCTAATCAAATCTGGACTCTTGTGTATTTTCTGGACAAAGTATAGAAGGAAATTAAAAGGGAATTTTTAAGCATACATTGAAAGAAAGAGGCATGCCCCAGGCATGCTGTGTTTTCATAAATTGTGATGGTTACATGCAGGTCAGTTAATTATTGTTTTATAGTTCTACATTGTATTTCATACATGTTTTATACTCCATAAAATGTTATACTTCCACTTTGTTATTGTCATTTTAGGACAGGTTTTAATGTTTGGGGGTTTTTTTGCAGTCAAATAGGTGATGCATGTCATGTCCTTACACTGTGTTTTTGGTTTGTTTCACAAGAAAAAGCCTACTGAAAATAAGCATGAAGAATATCAGTAACCTTAAACAGGCATGAGAGCTGTAACTGCAAAGCAGACTAGCTTTGAAACTTGGAAATGGATAACGCGTGTGTTTTAAGATATTTGCTTAACTACATGTTTTCCCAAAACAAAATTAATTGCTTTTAAAGAAGTCTGTAGCAGTAAGTAAATGCTTAATTGAAATAACATGGAGTAGTTTCCCTTTGAAATAGAGCTTTCTTGTTAAACAAATTCTTTAGACAAGGAATATGTTTGTCGAGACAACAAGTAGGTGCTGAAGACTTGCCCTAGGATGACTTTCATTTCTTTCTCAATATCCATCACATAGTGTTCTGGGAGATGCTGCCTTCCGTGAATACTCCAGCTGCTCTCACTCACCTGATGTTGTTGCAAATGTGTATCCAGTAGCTGGCTCACAGTATCAGTCTAACAACTCAACACACTATAATGGTTCAGGAGTAGTCAGTGAATCTGCTGAACAAGCATATCCAGTCAGACAAGAAAGTAAGAGTCTTTCAAAGGTGAGCAAAATCATGTTTTCTTAAAAATTAATATTAAATTCTTACTTTAAATCAATCTTTATAAATGTTTGGTTCATATTTTTAATGTGAGTCATCACTCTTTCTTGTGATCATCAATGACCTTAGAAAAGGATAGTAGTGCAGTGTGCCCAGCTTCAGAATACTGAAAATTTTACAGAATTGTACACTTAAGATCAATACAATTTTTCAAGCAGCATTTTTGGAACATGAGGGGAAAGAATGGTCCAAAGTTGGGGGGGAGGAGGTGGGGAACACCCTTCATTTGTGAGCTGTACATTTGTTTTTTACTCTTTGGGCTTGGGAGGAGGGGAGAAGGGCTCTTTTTTTTTAAGCCCTGTGGCAGCTTCAATTAACTTGACTTAGGACAAACCTGGTATCTGTAGTCATCTGTTTGACTGACAAGTCAAAGACCGCATCTCTTTGGTCATCTGAAATAATTTCCAAGACTTGCGCAGGTTGAAGACAATCCACAAGAAAGGGGGAACTTGTGCTGCTGGGGAGAGGGAGGAGAGTATCGTGTTAGAAATACAGTCTTTTTCAGTCAGAAATATATTGAGGTTCTGTAAACAATGTAAAGAGTCATTTTTGTCTCTGTTTGGGATAAATTTCCTGAAACTTGTGAAATATTTGCAAACAAAAAATAGACAATCCTCTCAAAATATAAAAGGAAAAAAACCTCAGTGTATTATAATCTCATTTCTCTTGGGGATTGGACATTGTGTTTCTTAGATTTGTACAACTGCTTTTGTTTCCGGCAGTTTCATATTATATGTTCTGCAGTCACATCATTTTGCTGCACCTTACTCCCTAGATAGAGACCTAAGTAACTTCACTGCGATCAAGCCTTTCTAGAGGAGTTGTACGGTCTAGGTCCTAAGCATCCTTTATTACACATAAGGTACAAAGTCTAGACACCTAAAATTATTCATTTTCTTGCTGAGAGGAGGATTATGTGCTGAAACTGTCTGGGGAGAAGATGAGCTCAGCATTAGCACAAGTGATGTAATATGAAAAAACTTAGTTAAGCTTCTGGGAGGAGTTCTGTGATCTTTGTAGGGGCCTAGTACTGTTTATTATAGTCTTTTTGTAATTTTTCCCTGTCATATATTTTGTGAACTTCAGAGAAGTGATTTATATTTGCAGCCTTGAATTAATTTGATCATGTGTCCTAACACTTTAATAATTTGCCTTTGGAGATCAAGAAATGCCTTGTCCTCCCACCCAAGTAAACACTTTTGCTGCCAAATATACTCTGAATTTAGTCCAGCATCCTGTGATTAGAGTTAAGCCATTTATCTAGGCTGGTATAGTACAGTTTGCATAGATGCAAACCTGGTGCTTGTTCCTTGCTTGCTGATTTCTGAGCCCAGCTCTGCCAAACTGTATTTTGTGGAAGAATTTTGTAAGATTTTGATGACTCTGTAGAATGGGTGAGTCTGTGTCCTTTACAGGGATCATGTATGTGTGTCTTCTCTAACTACTTTACTCCAAGTTTTTTGGATGTTCTGACATCAGTGTTGAACAGTTTGCCTATGATACGTAGTTTAGTCAAAAAATGGCATGCTGTCAAGATTTTAGCCCTGTTCTAGAAGAAACTTTGGTTTAGAGACTCAGACTGGATGATTTAATACCAAACAATTTTAAACCATTGAAAATTCTCTGATTAATGAGATCACAAAAATGCAGTTGTCTAGAAGCATGTGTACATATCCGTCTTACTTGGGCTATTAATGTATGCTAAAAATGGCACAGGGAACAAGGTAGATGAAATTAAATGCCATATGTCTAAATGGCTGTTCCTGTTTTTATTGGTTACTTGTGGTAATGATATACTAACTATTTGTTTTCTATTAACTTGATGGTCAAACTCCAGAGGCAGAGGTGGTTAACTGTAACTCACAGCAGTCTTGCTATCTTTATGAAGTTTCAGTAAAACTTACTGAATGTGTCACAAATACTTGCAGCAGAGAAGATCAAAAGAAGGTGAGAAAAAACTGGACAAGAAAAGACATGATGGAGGTGAAGCTTCTGGCAGAATTGGGAACAGGACTTCATTCCAGAGTTCTGCATGCAGCAGAGATTCCGTCAAGCCAGGTACAACCATGTTGTTTGGTTATAAGTACATGGAGTAGATATGGAATGGGTGTCTGTGCAATAAGCTGCAGTTTGTGACTATGTTTCTAAATCTAGAATATTTAAGGAAAAAGATACCCTTTTCTGTGTGACTTTCTTAAGAAGGAATGGTGACCTGTCCTTTCCTGATTGAACAAATTCATGCAAACTGATATAAAAAAATTCTAAAAGAGCATCTGAATTTATACTTATTTATTCAGTCAGCACTCTGTTTGCATGTTGATTATAATTGCTAGGTTTTTTATTTAATATGAGCTGTGCATAGCAACAGTCCTGGTTGCTATGCACAGCTCATATTGGTCCTTGTGACGATTGCTGCAGTTATGTTAACTAGTGTGTAAAACATACTTAGAAATGATCACAAGCAAGCTTAATTACTCAGGCTTTACATGCTTTATTTAGACAGGTTCAGTAAAGCTACAAACAAGAAGTCAACTGAAACTCCAAAAGCAGAATCTCATCCTGTACCCACATTTGAAGCTAGCATTCTGGATTTCCACGAGTCACAGAGTTTGGGAAGCAGTGAGATACTGAACGTACACCATAAAAATACACCAGTAAGTTTGGTGGAAAGTAACACTATGTCCCTAGTCAACTTCACATGTCTCTTCTACTGGACACCAAGGATAGCCCATGTTAACCCATGTTGCAGAACTTGTAAAAATAAAACTTGTCAAAAGTACAAGCATTATTAATTCAAATGTTTTGCATTCAGTATGGCAGTTTAAGATCTATTTAAATACCTTGTGAGCAAGGGAGTTCACAGCTAGAGGTTTTAGGGCACTTCTTCTATGTTGTGATGTCAGTGCTTGCGCTTACTCTTTCTTAATGTTCTTTCCTTGTCTGTGCTGCCCATAGATAGAGGAAAGACAGGTACCACCAGAAATAAATGTAATATGTACTGGTATGGTCTGGATTGCTCGTAGGGACCACGTATGTTGCTGTACTTAGCGGCTTACTGTTTTCTCTTTCACCTGGAAATAATAATAAGCAGTCACTTATCCAACAGTTTCCACACATTTAAAAAAAAAGTCTGCGTTGTTTTACTTAATTGCTTTCTGCTAAAGGTTAAAAATAAGCAGCTGAATTCCAGAAGGAGAATAAATATTGTTGAATCTTATTCTTTATTTCTTTGGCTCCATGTTTGTTAGTAAATAAAATACTGAAGTATTCAGCAGTGTATCACATATATTGAATCAAAGTTTTCAGTAGTGATTAATGATTAATAGTTCTGAAGGATCCAAACAGAATATTTCTGATGCTTTTGAGTAGAAAACTGTCTGCAATGAAAAAAGACCTTTCTGCTAACCCTTGAGTGTCATTTTTCATTATTTGTTTTAGTTTGATGATAGATTTTGTTTTTAGCATACATGAATATAAAAATATCTTTTTGTTTATTGTTAGATAATTTTTTTGATGCTTTTGTAAAATACAAGAAGGAATAATCTTGCTTCTATACCTGTGAAGAGACACCTGCTCAAATTTTGTAATACCTTAGGGCTGAAATGATGGTTCCACAAGGTCAAGTGGCAAAAAGGCCAGAAAGGTCCTTATGCTCTTATCTGTAGGTGGTTTGAGAATTTTTAGTTTATGGTGGTTTATTGTGTTTAGCTGTGTTTAGGTCAGTGATTTTAATCCTTTTATGCTACCTTACTATCTATTTTGCAGGAAGATACTTCTGCAAAAAGCAAAGTTTCACCAAAAGCTTCAGATGAAGCAGGAGCCGATTTAATTCCATCTTCTCTTGATGGTAGGGGTAAGTTCTTTAAACAAAAATTATTTGCCTGCATTTCTAACTGCTTGTATCTCAGCAGTTTGGAATACTAAAGTGTGCTGAGGAGCTGTTGATGTGTAAACTATAAAAAAAATTTAGGAGCAAGCTCATAAAAAAAGAAGAAAACCCAGAAATAACACTATATCACATTCTTTCAAATGAGATGACCACTTATCACTCGTTCTTGCTCATATTTCATCAACTGAGATTTTAGAATTGAAGAATGATTTAGTTTGAAAGAAATCATAACTAACACTGCCAAGTCCACCACTAAACCATGTCCTTAAGTGCCAAGTCTCCACATGTTTTAAATACCTCCTGGAACAATGAATCAATTACTACACTGGGCTGCCCATCCAGTGCCTGATAATGCTTTTGGTAAAGAAATTTTTCCAAATGTCCAATATGAAACCACCTTGATACAACTTCAGGCCATTTCCTCTTATCCTGTCTCTTACTACCTGGGAGAAGAGGCCAACCCCCACCTGGCTAAACGCTCCTTTCAGATGGTTGTGGAGAGTGATAACGTCTCCTCTGAGCCTTTTCTCCCAGCTAAACACCCCCAGCTCCCTCAGCTGCTCCTCACAGGCCTTGTGCTCCAGACCCTTCACCAGCTCCATTGCCTTTCTCTGGACTTGCTCCAGCTCCTCCATGTCTGGAGCCCAGAACTGGACACATTCGAGGTGTGGCCTCACCAGTGCCCACTAACCAATGCCCTGCTCCTGCTGGCCACACTATTACTGGTACAGGCCAGGATGTCATTGGCCTTCTTGGCTCCTGGGTGCACTCTGGCTTGTGTTCAGTTGCTGTTCACCAGCATTCCCAGGTTCTTTTCCTCTGGGCAGCTTTCCTGCTGCTCTTCCCTAAGTTATAGAACCGGATGAGATTGTTGTGGCAATTTGAAGGACAGAACCTATCATTTCAGCTTGATGAACCTCGTGCAGTTGGCCTTTGTTCATCAATACCGTCTGTCCGGATCCCTCTGCAGAGCCTTCCTACCTTCCTAACAGATAACACTCCTTTTTGGTTTGGTGTCATCTGTGAACTTGTTGACTTGATCCTGGTCATTGATACATTACACTGGACTGGCCCCAGCACTGAGCACAGGGGAAAGTGAAGAACACTGGCTCCAGTGTTGAGTCCCATTTTGTTGTGTCATTGATGCTCAAGGGAAGATATTTCTGTAGTTGACTCGTGTTGTGTCAGGTGAGAAATGGAACATGTTTGGTTATTGGAAGTCTGTTTAGTCATTTGCAAGTTTTTTCCAAGAATAAATGGTACAAGCTATCACATGGCTAGTTTCATGTGAAAAGAGTTCTGCTTATCAGGATTGTCTTGGAGGCATCACATACATTAAGATTGAATTTTCTGAGAGCCTCTCACTGGATTTCTGTGCGTACACAGATGCACCAGTTTGAACAGTGCATGGTTTGGTCCTTATTGGTCCATAACTTCAGTAAGGATTCAGAAAGGACAGATTTATCTGCTGAAATGCCTTGAAGAGCCTTCTAAAGATAAAGTCATCTGATAATGGGAGTTTTTGGTTAAATACTATAGTCAATTCCTATCCCTGAGAAAAAAATAGCAGTGGGTGGGTTGACCATGGCAGGCAGTTAGACTTCCACACAATTGTTCTCTGACTCTCCCTCTTCAGCAGCACAGGAGAAGAAAATAAGATGAAAACATTTGTGAACCAATAAAAGGACAGGCATTTTGCTTGCCAGGCAAAACAGACTCAGTTTGATGGAGATTGACAATTTATTGACAATTAAAATAGAGTCAGATGGTGAGAAGCAAAAACAAAAATAAAGCCACTTTCCTCCAACCCTCTCTTCTTCCTAATATCTCCTCCCTGCTCTGAGTGACGCAGAGAAACAAGGGCCACTCTGCCACTTCTTTCCTAGTAGGGTTGCAGGGGCACAGCTGCCTCACCATGGTCTGCACCAGGGACTGTAGGGGAATCTCTGTTCCAGTGCCTGAGCACCTCCTATTGAAGTGAAGGGAGACGACCATCCGATTGATGAGCATCGACTCTGATTTATTGATTGACCAGGCACGTTTCATAACAGTGTTAATTCACTTCATGCATATTGCAAAATCTGAGCTCCCGATAGGCTGTAGAGAAAACTTCAGCTCCTCCTTTTGTTTACAATACCTGAAGTTTGTTTATTGAAACCAAGATCAGTGTTCTCACCATGATATGAAAAGTTCTCAAAACCTTCATACCTGTTCCCACAACGGCCATCTGTTCCCAGAGCAGTCAAGGACAGGATACCTGCCTGGTTTTGAGAAAACGATCTGAGAATCTTGTTGTTTATATAAAAGGTGGCTGAGAACCTTAATTATTTACAGAATCAAGCCTGGGAACTGCTGCTTTACAGCGGCCTTTTATTTTTCCCTTAGCTGAATACCTTCATGGCCTCTTTCTTTAAGCCATGCTTGAACCAGGCTCTCCACAACCTCCTGCCCCTCCTTCTGCACTGACCTTGCTGTTTGCTGGGCTGCTGCATTCACAGTTTTTCTTACCATTCTGCCTTCCAACTCCTGCACATGTTTTTCACTCTTTATAACATAGGCACCATCAGCACGACTGATGGGCCCAGCTGAGGCTGGCCATGGGTCTGTGTTGGAGCTGTCTGGGGCTGGCCATGTCCATCTCATCACAGCAGCTACTGCAAGCACCCTGCTACCAAAATTTAGCCATTTAAACCCATTATGCTATTTTATTGTCAAGGGAAGTTTTTCTCATTCTTAAGAAAAATCTAGATTGTTCTATCTTTGCTTCATGTTAGGAATATTTACAAAATTAATTATATTTTTGAAAATGCCTTTCAAAACAATGATACATCTTAGTGGTAGGGAGTGACATTCTTGTACACTGAGGCACACTAGTAAGTATTTCAGCTGCTTTGTATGCCTGTAACACCAGGAAGTTTTCAAAAAGTGAAAAGTACCAGTGTGGTCGTGTGCATGTAAGCTACTTGACGGCTAGGAGGAATATTAAAGGAGTTTTGTATATAAACATAGCCAAATTTTCAGTATTTTGAAGATGAGCATGGGAGTGTGGAGTCAGTATGATACAGTATAGATTTACAAATACCACTTAATTTTGTTTGTGTGTATAGTGTTGGACAGTATATGGAGTAGTTAAAGTTCAGGAAAGCTTGCTGGAGAAATAAAATGTGTGTTTTATTCAAGTCCTTTCTCAGAAGGAATATGGCTCTGCTTTATTTGCTAAGCCTGGACTAATTAATTACCGATTCTTTTTCTCTTGAGTGTTTAAGGCCGAATTTTAAGACATCTTTGTGTTTACATTTTTCCCAACTGTCATTTCCTGAAGCCCCTGCAGATGGCTCTGCTCAGCCACACATGTCTTGGGCCTCGGTACTTTTACAGCCCCCAAAGAAAATTGTTTCATCACCAGCATCTGAAGGTCTTTCCAGAGGCAAAGGGAAGCAGGAGAGTGAACCAAAGGTACTTGAGAATTCTCTGCTCTCAACTAATGCCTGTCAGTGTGTTGTTTCTCATTATTGCAAAGTTTTCCCTGGGCTCTCTGCAGTGTCCACTTTTAAAAGGAGATGATATGAAGTCAGCTTGTTCTTATTAGAATTTTTCTTGTCATGGAAAAGAATCACAGGACATCAAAAAGATAGTGCTAGCCTAGGAATAAGAACTTTCAGCTTTGAGGCTGGTTTTTTTTTCCGATTCCTGATCCTCAGAATAAGACATGAAACACAGAACTCTTGCCTTATTTGGCTTAATACTTCCTAATTAAATCCCAGTAGTCCCAATACATTCTGCTAACAATGCAGTATGCTGCAACTGAAGAATTCTTGTTGTAGCTGTGAATTTTTAAGAGATACTGAATTTTCCTTGTCCCCTTAATGTCCCAGCCTGGATTGATTAAGATATCCTTTAGTAGTGTAAGGCTAGTCATTGCATATATTTTGGTAGGTGATACTGAAAAATATTTTAAAGGCTGTCCTCATGGTCTTTTGCAGCAGTCAGAAACAAAAAATATTGCAAGTGAAACTGAGCCTGAAGAAGGATCAGAAAAGAAGAAAAAAAAGAAGAAAAAGAAGAAAAAACTGAAGTCACCCACTGATGTAGAAAGACCTCAAAGTGAATCTAACACAGTACAGGAACCACCAAAGATTGAGGTAAACTGAATAAGGTTTTGTTGCTGTTCGTTTAAGTGTTACGAATGTACTAGGAGACGAAGTTTTGACACAGCTTTGTACAAACTTAAGTTCAAATCCTAATTGTAGAGGATGTTAGTACAGTTTGTTTTTTTTTTTCAATTGAGATGTTTGTCTGAGGTTACTGGTAGGAAACTGTTGTAGTTTTTAAATTACCACATGTTTGGTGAGCACAATTTCCTAAATTAGAAATATTCTGTAGCAACTGTTGCTTGGGCTATGGGGAACATATGCTGGGTGCTACAGTGTACCACAGTTTTAATGATTGTGGTACAGTATTACAGTTCTAGTTGTCTCACAGCTGGAAGCAATTTCTGTGTAACACAGTTGACAGTGTTTACATTTCTGATTTTTAATTTCAGTTTCCTTCCAAATTCATGTAACTGTAATAAGCATGTTGGTGTTTTGATAGTTTTGTGTATCAGTGTTTCGAAGGCATGAGTCTCTCCCATGTTAGAGGAGTGTTGCTGGTGTGTGGTTGAACAGTGCTTCATTTTAGGCCTAATATTGTACAGCATGTGCATGTGTTGATTTACATGTTTGATCTGGTGTACCTAAAACTCAGAGTAATTTCAATACTCTGAAATGACAGCATAAAGAGGCTTTCCTGGCTGGCTTCTGTTCTGTACCTTTCAATGTGGAGCATGAAGCAGAGCTGTGTCTGTGTGTGGTTTCATTATGTGGTTCCTTGTCCTGAATGGCACAAGAAATGAGTATTAACAGACCTCTTTGTTAGAGGATTATGGGTAAAACCAAAGATCTGCTAGTTCTTTTCTTTAGGAGAATATCCCCATTTTGCTATATGCTACCATAAATGCTATATGCTATGAATGGGCATTCTAAACTGAAAGAGAATGGCAGAAGTCATGGAAATTAGCAGAATGGTACTGGGGCTGTTGGAAGTCAAAATTTGAAAAAAATTGCATAGAACCATGGAACAAGACATACACATGGTACTAAAATCTGTGATGTGGATGCAGTATCTGTTGTGGCAGTGGGGGAAAGCTTTCTGACCCTCCTGGTTTGCTGGGAATGCTTGTGTCCTCATCAGTTTGAAAAATGGATGAGATGCTTGTATGATGCTCTTGAAATAATAAACCATGAAGAGATGACACACATGGAGCTTCTGGGCACCCAGGAAGTTTAAGAAGGTGCTGTTTATGTGCTGCAACAGAGCCATATATTGGATTGCTCTCTGGTTTTATATAGGTCGGTCATTTTTAGACATGGCTAATAGACGTAAATGGATACATCTGGAGAAAACCAATCTGTCATTTCATACACATTGGTAGGTCCTGACCTCAATATCTTCCTTGAGTTAATATTGAAGCTGCTATTGATAATCAGGTCAGTGCTAGTAGTACTGGTCAGACATGTAAATGGTGCTGGGAATTACTAGGAAAGAAAAACAGAAAATGGGTTATGACAATACAGAATTTCAGGGCATATCTGATCTAAATATAGTGTGGATTTTGTTTTCATTTGTTCCCCGCATTACCTAAAATGTACACGTATTTGAACTAAAAAAGATAGACAAAAGTCTCCAAAAATAATCAAAGGTATGAAGCAATTTCTGTGGGAGGCAAGACTGAACAAAATTAGGACTCCTCAGTATGCACAAGAGATGGCAATATAGCAGTGGCAAGAAAATAAAAAGGAAGCTGCTTGACCTTTCTCCTAGTGTTTGATGTTCTTACAGATGGTAAGAACAAATTCAGGGGGTGTAGCCTCTCATTGAGTGCTATGTTTCAATTATTCAGTTTGCTAAAGGATGTTGCAAATGTCAGAAATCTGTTTGCATTTCAGAAGCAATTGGACAGACTTATTTAAATCTTCTAAGCTGAAAAGAATGTATTTGTGAAATATTTTATCACTTCCTTGCAGTTGCTTTTTGGCTTACTTGCAAGCTCCTTGAAAATTATTTCATTAGTTGAAGTGTGTCACTCCTTGTGCTAGAGCTTCCTAGCACAAGGAGTGACACACTTCAACTAATGAAATAAGTTAGTGTTTAAATAAAGCCTTTCAGGCTGGAAAAAGTCTTGGTGTGTTCAGTGGTGCTGTGTCACAGCTAAAAAGGCCTCGCAGAAAGTGGGAGGAGAAGCAAAAACCTAGCGGATGGATTGGGATCATTGTGATGGAGGGAATGGGTATAGGGTGGCGAGTATAGGCCAATCTTCAGCCTATCTACACTTGATAATCCAGGTTCTGCACAATGGGTCCTCTGCTAATAAAACTTCCTCTTGTGTGTAAGCCATAATCATTTGAGTAATTTCTATGTTTATTTCTGTACTCTGGTATATGCTGCCTGTTCTGTTCTTCACCACTCACATGTTTAAGACAGAGTTGCACAGCTGGAGACTGAGTGGAAGAAGAGGGAAGTTGTTTGCAAGGCTTTGAAATGAGTTGAAAACCACTCCTTTAGGAGCTGTTTACCTCTGATGATTACTATCAGCTGACAACCATAACAAGCTGCTTTTGGAAGCGTTTCTGTTACAAGCTGTTTCAGCCCTGAATTAGCTGCTGCATAGAAGATTTAACCATTGTTGTACTTGTCATAGTTGGTGGCACTACCCTTGGCTTCTGAATTTTTGTACAGTGAAATTAGGATAAATGTTTGATAAGCAGGGAGAAAATTGTTGGAGTGCAGGAAGAGGTTTTGAAATACGGACTTGATTGTTCTTATGAAATCATAATCTGATTTATTTGTTTAGGATGTTGAGGAGTTTCCTCATCTGGCAGCTGCTTCTGATAGGAGAAACAGGGTAGGACCTCAGAAACCATCCTTTACATCTGCAGTCAGAAAGCAGTCTGAAGTAAGTAATCTTGCAACATTATGTGAATCAAATGTCAATTATGAATCCAAGTTGTTGGATTTTTTGAGGGTTTTTTTACATGAATGAAACAAATCTCAAGAATTAATTTGGAACCGTATTCAGGATGCGGATGAACCCTAAGCATAAATGACAAGGATTAAAAATGTGATTGTTCTTTCAAAGCAAGTACCTTAAATAATAATAATACCATAAATAAAATTTTAGGTTTCAGTTGCTTTGAAATGAGTTTTGCTTTAAAAATTTTGGTCATTGGCTTTATTTCTCTGTGAATTTTAGTGGTTTAAAAAACACCAAAACACAAGAAAACAAAACCATTGTTTGCTTTGTTTGAGGCAGTAAATAGCTTTGACAAGGAGGACTGAGTAGCAAAAGGCACAGCAGTTGCTTAAAAAAGATTTATTATACAAAAGGGTGCTGTACGCACATGCAACTAAGATGAAAGCAGCCCTTGGCTTTGTAGACGTAAGTGGGATATAACCCCTCAAAGCTTACATAAACTCTAGAGAGGTGATCATTAGGCCGTTCATATGCCTGTAACAAATATTTGAAATTGAGGCTGCCGTGCTAGTTTTTTCTTCAAAATCTGAAAAACCCCATGAATGTGATTAAGTGGTATGGCAGCCGATAAATGGTCATTCTTCTAGAAGGCCACATATGGTCTTCCCAGAGCCTTCTCTTTTCCAGGCTGAACAACCTCACCTCCAGCTTTTATCGTAAGAGAGGTGTTCCAGCCCTTTGGTCATTTCTGTGGCCCTCCTCTGGCCCTGCTGTAACATGTCCATGTATTTCTTGTGCTGGGTCTCCCAAAACTGGACACAGTATTCCAGGTGGGGGCACAAAAGAGGGAGAGAATTACTCCTCTCAGTTCATGGGCCATGCTTCTTTATACACAGCCCAGGACACGTTTGGCTCTCTGGGCTGGGAGTGCCCATGGCTGGCTCATGTCCAGCCTCTCACCCACCAGCACCCCCAAGCCCTTCTCACAGGGCTGCTCTCCATCTGCTCATCCCCAGCCTGTGCCGGTACTGGGGCTTGCCCTGACCCAGGTTCAGCTCCTTGCACTTGGCCTTGCTGAACTTCATGAGTTTCACACAGGCACACTCCTCAAGCCTGTCAAGAATACCATCCATCATTCTGGATGGCATCTCTTCCTTGAAAGAATTCCCTAAAGCCAGCTCAGCTTGGTGTCATTCACAGACATGCTGAAGGTGCACTTGGTTTGAATTTAATATCATCTTCACCCTTTTCCATTTGTCTCGTTTTTTTATATCTTTTCTTCCTCCCTGTCACCTTTTGTCTTAAAGATCCATCTCTCCGAAGAGCCTTGTGATAGTCAGTCTCCCTCTCTGGATGAAACTCCCAAGGTGGATGGACTGTCAGGGAAACAAGCTTCATCTTCTGTATTAGAAAGAAAGAAAACTCAGGTAAGTGAATTCATGTTGAAGAGAAGTTCACAACTCAGAGGAGACAAAGGAAATGTTTAAATGTAAGACTCATGACCCACGCTCATCTGGGATTCTGCATTCGTACTTTGAGATAAGTGACATGGTCACTCCTCTAATCTCTAATTACAAGTAATCACTGGTAGTAATTGCCAACCTCCAGGGTTTGATACAGTGTTTAAGGAAAAACAAAAACTTTTCATTATTATCTGTGGGTTTCAGATATCAGGAATTTTTCTTTCACCTATTTTACTTGATCATGGCATAAATCCAGTCCAAACTGATTGTCATAAGGAACTGGGAACCTTCTTAAAGTGGTTCTGACACTTTAAGGCAAGGAGATCCCCTTATCTTGAGGAAAGGAGGAGAAACATGGATAAACAAGTGAGGTCAGGAAGTAGTTTTGTGTTGGTGAGTAGTTCTGGCACAGCTCTGTTGCAAGGTGAGATCTCAATTAAAGACTGAGGAAGTCTTTAAACATGTTCTGTAAACGTGTTGTAACAGAAATTACAATGAATTGATTCCCCCAGATAAGACTTCTAAAAGTCCCAAATCTGGTGGTCATTTCCTTTGCATGTTTTGCTGTGGTAGTTTGTTCATAGTCTTCACCACACTATTCACTTTTATTCTTTTTATTTTCTGCTGTATTAAATATGTAGCATGGCTTTTGCCTTCTGTTCAAAGCAGAGAGAAAGATGAGTGCTTATGAGGAGCTGGTGCAAAGATGATGACCTTTCTTTTTAGTGAGAGTTTGGAGATAATGATTTGTGTGTTGCAGTGACATACTCTGAAAGAATCACAGTAGTTTTTCTGTACTTTTAAGAAAACTTTAAATTCTGATATGCCTTTTATCTCTTTCAAAGATAGATGACAATCTGACCAAAGTGGGACCCTGACATAAAGGCCTTCCTAATTGAAGACATTATTCTTTCATGCTTTGTTGCAGTAGCATTTCTAAAAGTTACCTGAACTTCTTAAAGTTTCTGATTTTTTAATATTTTTTGACATTAAAGTTGATGTTTATTTGAAGGTCACTGAGTGGCATTAAAGATCAGAAGTGTTGTGGATAAGGGTGTTAAAAGAGTGTATTATATTGTAAAAAATGAGGTTCTTTACAGTCTGAAGTGGAGGGCTCTCTAACTGTTGCTGAACTTTTTCAGGAAACATCCAGGAGCAGTGGTAAGAAGAGTCAAATTCCAGTGCAGTTGGATTTGGGTGGCATGCTTGCAGTCTTGGAGCAGAAGCAGCAAACAGAGAAGGCAAAACAGTCTCCTAAACCTGTGGTATTTTCAGGTATTGGTTACTATGAAATTTCCTTTGTTTCACCTTAGACTGTTTTTAAGTATTCAGACATTAAATGTAGCCTGATTTCTGATCTGTGATGATCTCTATGCAGGCCAAGAGCACAGTTCACCAGATAAAAGAGAAAATGAAGGTTCTTTAAAAAGAAATTTTAAAAGCATGGCAGTCTGAATTGTTTGATGGAAGACTTATGGAAAGAAATATCTTAAGGACACTGATTTGTGAAAGAGTGCCTTGTATAAATAAGAGGTGTGATTGAAATGTTGCTTTGACAGAAATACCAATGTTTGTGGAGGTTTTTGCTCTCCCTTATGTAAGTGTGTTATTGTTCTGATCTGAACAGGCAGGAAGGGGCTGCACAGTAACAAAGGCTTTCTTAAATCTCCTCTCATGCTAGAAATCATGCAGCTGAGGCTTGATTGAAAAAGCCCCTTTGCAAGCACAGAGGTTATATGAGAGTCAGGCAGACCAAGCCAAAGGATGAGTTCTGATATACCTCTTAATTGTGAAATAATTGATGTTTACAAAATGCTAGGTTTTCTAATGGAAAAGATCTTTCAGTCCTTTATGATGTATAACCAGGAAGCAGAAAAAGGCAGCTCATTGCCTTTTTATTGTTACAGGTCAAAATTTAATCTTAATTATGCTGGTGTAGTATATTTTGCAGAAGGAACCACAATATTTGGTAGCATTCAGTGAAAGTAAAATTTCTCTTATTTCAGCAAAGATTTTTTTTTGGTAATTATTTCATAAAGAGATGTCATCACAAGAGATTTCATCTCACAGTACTTCATGTGATAGCTGAGATTTTAAATCCAAAGCTCAAGATGGTAAGCATTGGTGAGATTTTCCTTCACTAAGCTGAGGGAAGTTATAAGATGCTTTTTCAAAATATTTTTTTCAGTTGATCTCCTTTTTTTTTTCATTTGGGTCAGTCAGACTTAATGCTGCAGAGGTACTCATAACCAGTTTTGTTTCTGTAAAACTATACAGTGCATGGATTGATGTAGATGGTGGGCCACAAAGGTATGGGCCAAAATACCTGTTTTCTAATACGAAGTTTCCTGTGCCTGAATCTCCTGCAGAAGAGAAATTGTTGTGTCATGTTTGTATCCTGGAAGCATAAAGCAGATGTTACTTTAACTTTATATTGTTTTAATGTTTTAAGAATGGAGAGGAGTGTGACCACAGACAGTTGTTTTTATTCCAGTTACTACTTCACATTATAGGCAATACTCCTAGTGTCATCAAATTCAGGAACATGAAAATGGTGAACTTGAAATAGTGATGTACACATTAAGGGAATATGTATCTGCAGGGTATATACTTATTTATTACTACAAATCCAGCTTCAATTTTTGTAGCCACCTAATGCTGCACATTTTTGGCAGTGTTCTCAGTTTGCCTTTGATACACAGAGATGAAAAAGAAACATCAGTGTAGCAGTTTTATGATGTAAACTGTTTACAGTAAGAGTACTGCATGTGATGTGGGAGGATCTGCATATAAATACTGTGGAAGCAGTAAATGAAGATGGCTTAAGAGAGCTGCCAGAATATTTTAGTGTACTTAGAGGAGAGAGGTTGCCTTTGCCTGAGTCACAGAGGGAAGTGTTAAGCTGGTTCCACTGATAATTACTTAGTCATCCTCTCCATTGACTTGCTAATGTGAACTGCTTTATATTGCAGATAACTGAAGTTTGACAAAGTCCTCTACAGGATGCAGCAGTTCCTACTGATAGGGAGGAAGAGTAGTTTATTTGGTGTGAGGTCATGGTGTGGAAGATCGGGGTTTAGTAATTTGTCCAGTCATTTAAAGCTCCTATGCTCTAAACCCTCTGAAAAAATGCAAGTAACATCAGCGAGCTTTGCAGGTTAGGCAAAAGAGACTTAGCTGTAGCTTTGCATTACTCATGACCCATTTGCAAGTGAATTTCATCTAGCTTCCTTAAGGTGTAACGAAAGGTAGGCGTAAATGCTTATGTTTATTTACAGCAAGTAAATCTAAAATCTGTAATACTGCAGCTCAGTATTTATCTTAACTCAGTACAGGAATCTGTGGTGGAGGAAGTGCCACCACCATGAAACACAGGAATTCCTGAAGGTTTACCAGGCTGGCATGGCATGGTGTTGACGGTGGCTTGGACTGCAGTGTTTGGTCAAATTCTGCTTTTGAGGTTGTGATTCCAGAGGCTGTGATTCCAGAGGTATAACAGAAGTAGGGGACACGGCAGTCTTTTGTAAGGAGTATCTTTGAAAAATAACATTGTTCAATGATACAGGATTGCCTGTAAATATTCTTAATAGCAACACAACACGATTTTAATATGTGCATACCAGTCTTAAACTTGAAATTGGGTTCTAGTTCAGGTATTTATTTTAGTTGTCTGATGCAAATTTCTTTTTTATTCTCAGTTGGTGGTGCCGTACCATTGCTATCTAAAGACCCTGCCACCGCCACAAGAAGTCACCGTTTAAACCAAGGAAAGATGCCTCATAATCCCTTGGATTCCAGTGCTCCTTTGGTAAAGAAAGGGAAACAGAGAGAAGTACCTAAAGCAAAGAGACCAACACCCCTTAAAAAGGTCCTCTTTTTTTTTTTTTTTTACCTTAAATAGTAAAATTATAGGATAATATATTACTCTGGGAGTCTGTTAAGCCCTCTCATAAGGAGATCTGCATCTCAGTGTCCACTTGCCTGAATTCAGTTTAATTTTTGCTTGATTTCAAAGAGGGTTGGGTAGAAGAGGGTAATCTTGCTAAATGGTGTATACAAATTCCCAAAAAATACACTTTCTCCATTGAATCAATTGATAAAGTGTCACTGCAAAAGTGTCCACACTTGGATTGGTAAAGATGACCTTATTTGCAGGACTGAGGAATATGGATCAAACAGAGGTCATATTTAATGTTTCTATGCTCTTCCAAGCCAGAACTCCAGCTGGTTCCGCAGCAACAGGTGTTGGGCCCAGCTGGTGATGTCTGTTGTGTCTTCCCTCTTTGCCCATTCATTTTGCTTCCTGTCACATCTTCTTTACAGAGGACTTTTTTAACTTTAGTTCTGTCCTTGTAGTTTATCCCTGGTAAATATTTTCTCCACCCACATACTGGTAATCAAGGTAAAAGTCCTTTCCTATGTAAATTCAAGAATTGTCTTTCCTTCTTTTTATGTGCAAATAGAAAGTAAGGGTTGTAAACTTCAGATGCTAGTGCTGAACCTCTTTATAAATGGTTTTTGTGTAAATATGTGGTAAGAATAATGCTTGTTATCTGCATGACATCAAATTAGTTTGGTTTTTATACATATTTTTAGATTATTCTGAAAGAAAGAGAACAAAGAAAACTGCAGCACCTGTTAGAACAGAAAGCAGCACCAAAAGATGAAGATAACATTTGTCAGACAGAAGGAAATGTTACTGAAAATTCAACACTTCTACAGGATAATCAAGCAGGTATCTTTCGAGGGAACCTGTAATACAGTATGTAGCAGGAAATTTGAGCACATTTAGTACTTCAGAAAACAAGTACTACAAACTGCCAAATGCAGCCTCAGAGTTTTCTGGTATTCACCTTAGGCTTATCTTGACTGTAACGTGGGCTAAAGCTGGAAGTCAGTAATAGGGATCTGATTACTGTTCCACACTTCTCTGCCTGGTGGTTTTATGGTATCTTGTAAGGAAGGTTCCCACCTACCTCTGGCAATTAATGAGAAACAAGAAAATGAGAAAAAACTTTATGAGATTAAAAAAAAAAGTTATACCTGTTTCCCTACTACCACAGACTATTCTAGTACTAAAGTAGTGACTTCCATACATGCTTGACAGATTAATTTCTTCACATGGCTTTTTGGGTGGTCTTTTCAATGAAAATATCTTGATTTACATGATAGCTCTTCCAGAAACTCAAGTTGCTGAAGGGTTTCCAGAGCACACAGGGATCAAGGAATCTAAAGAAGGTTCTGTGACTACAAAGCAGCTAACTGCCACTCTTCCAAAAATTCACAGCAGGAATTTTAGAGAGTAAGTATTGATTGTGTTTATTAATGGCTCATTTTGCACAATATGGCATTTTTCAAACAAGGTAATCCAGTTGCATTCTCTGCAAAACTAACTGGAGTTTAGACTGAAGGCTCTAAATTTTTTTCTTTCCGTCTTTCTGTAAGCTGACACATAAAGAAATTACAAACTTAGTGTGTTTTGTGATTCTCGCTTGAAAATGTTTATTCCTAGGAAAAAAAACCCAAGTTCACTAGAAGCTAAGGAAAGAAAACAAGCTGTTGTTAAAATATAAGTACTTTATATCAAATAATGGGGTAACAGCTCAAATAAAGTGTGCTACTTTATTTCTTAAATAGTATTTTTAGTTGTAGTTTGGTTTTCTACTGCCATACCAGACGGCAAAAATGTAAAGAAACTAGACGACGTTTTATGTCGAGGCTGGGCAAAGAAATAAAGGTAATATTAATGAGGTATTATGTGCAGTTTCAGCTAAATATTTAAGGTGATGTGTATACACATTTCTTTATAAAAAAGAAGTAGTGATTACAAAATGTGAAGAGGTCAGAGATCCAGTCATGAGAGCTTGAAACAGTTTCTTGAGGAAAGCAATGTCTTAATTTTTAGTTCCCCTCCCATAAAGCAAATCCACCACTGTCAGTTTTTTTGCATTTCATGTCATAGTAATGGTTAATAGTGATACAAACATTCCTGCTGTGTTAATTCTTAATTTAACTTCTAATTGAAATAACAAATGACAATTAGCTTAATTTGTGCTAATGTAACAGTGTTTTACTGAGAGCACAGTTTGGGTTGAATATGTGAAAGACAACTCAGTTTACAGGATGGAGAGCATTCAGCAAACCTGATCTTTAGATCAGGTTTCAGTTTAGATCAGTTTCAGTAGATCTGTCTTCAAGACTTAGGGAAACAAATAGGAAACAGTAAGTAAAAATTCTTGAAACCTAAATAAAATTCAGAAATAATTGTATCTCGAAGATACAGGATAGATGTTGTGATCTTGTCTCTTTATCTTAGCAAATTTGCCCCTGGCAAATCTTTCTGTTGACAATGCAGCTGATCTTTAGTTTTTCTTTTTGATACCCTTCTTCACTGGAAAATTCTGTGTGTAAAAGTGGGGTGGGGTGAAATAACTTTGAATCCTGATCTTCCCCAGAGTGTATTAGGAGAGTGAATTACATTGTTTTGTGTCCTTTCCTTATGAACACCGCAAAGCCATAGTCAGATAAGTGAAAAAGGATGACAGACGTGAATGTAGGGAGCAGGAATGTGATCCAGTTTCCATGGTTGGTACACATAGCCTTGAACTTACAGAAATAAGCCAGAATTTTGTGCTTTGGTTTCTGTACTTTAATTTATATATGTCAAAATAAATGCCCTCAGAAAAATGTTTCACTAGAAAAATATATATGCATACCTATTTCTTGGAATAATATATATCTATATATAGATACAGATGGATAGGTTTATTGTACATGTATACATGTATTTTTAATATAGTTTGATTAGGAAGCCAGGTAACACAAGGAACAAAACTTCTTCCTCTCAAGTTTTCAGACACCAAGAAGAAGTAAATTTTTGGTTTTGTGTATATATCAAGTGTTTGGAGCAGAAACAGAAAAAAATACAGAGACATAGAATAGAATTTTAAATGTATATTTAATGTATTACAGATTTAAGTGTTACATATTAGTAATTCTAGTGAATGTAACCGTTTTGTTGCTCCTTTCTTCCAGTTACTGCAGCCAGGTACTTAGTAAAGAAGTTGACAGTTGTGTGACAGACCTCTTGAAAGAACTGGTTCGTTTCCAAGATCGCTTGTATCAGAAAGACCCAGTGAAGGCCAAGATAAAACGCAGGCTTGTTATGGGTCTTAGAGAAGTCCTGAAACATCTGAAGCTGAAAAAACTGAAGTGTGTAATCATCTCTCCTAACTGTGAAAAGATTCAGTCAAAAGGTAAGTAAGTTCTTAACCAAAAAAATCTGTTTAATAAAAGAAATGCAAAAAATAAGGTTCAGTATATTGACAGCAATATTGTTATTATTGGAGGAATTTATTTGAATATCCTTTGAAAGCCAGCCATATAAAGTTGCCCTCCTTGCTCAGATTGTTTACTGCTGTGCAGCTGAACTGTGAGCTGAGTCAAGACTATCTGGGGTGGGAGAAGTTACCTGAGATTAGGGTCCTTAGTTACTGATTTGCTGTGCTGCTACACAAAAAATTGCACTGCACAGCTGAGACAGTCCAAAGGCTGCTAGTGCCAGCTGTGCCATCAAAGGAGTCCACTGTATCAATCTCTTTTAGAACGTGGACTGACAGTAAATCACTAGTGATAGTTTCCTAAAAGTTACCATTATTGGCATTAAGTTATTGTAATTTTTGTAATTGATGTCATTTAAAGAATTCTTTAGCAGCTGGGTCTTTTTTGATACTAGATTAGAGTGTACTACATATATAGTAAAATGTGGAATAGAAGCAGTCTAAAATTAATGCTAACTAGGAATTAAGAAAAAAATGTCAAGTTGTCCTTTAAAAATGGATATTCAACTTTACTGTTGTGATCTCTGTTTTTTCCTATAAGGTGTAGTTTCAGAATGCACCCATAATCTTGGGATGTTTTTTGCCATGTGTTAACAGTATGGTTCTTTAGCTCCAGTCAGCCTGATTGTGTTGTCTGGTGCAGGTGGGCTGGACGAGACCCTACACAACATTATTGACTGTGCCTGTGAGCAGAACATCCCCTTTGTTTTTGCCCTAAATCGCAAGGCCCTGGGCCGCTGTGTGAACAAAGCAGTGCCTGTGAGCGTGGTGGGAATTTTCAGTTATGATGGGGCTCAGGTAAGCTGACATAAGTCACTTCATCTGTTTGTTCAAAAGGCTTCACTTTTTACTTAGAAGAGGAGATGAAAATACTGTGATTTTTAAGGGGTTTTTTGTTTGTTTTGCTTTTGCAGACTTAGATTCTTCATCACAGGTCATATATATAGCTTATATGAAAAAACTGATTTTAGAAGTACAGGCAGTTAGCACTGTTAAAAAATAAAAAAGTACTCTTGCTGTCTTTTCCTGACATCCTCTTCCTCTTTATCTCCCTTGATGATTTTTTTCAAGAGAACTGTTGTTTTTATAAATCCTGATAAATGCTGTGTCTTTCATGTCTTCATACGTAGTAAGCTGCTCAACTTTTATACATGAACCTACACATTCTGAAAGAGGAATACTCATTAGACTTCCAAGGAGATGTTAAAACTTACTGCATTATTTAAGTTCTTGTATTTTATATTGCCATAGGACCATTTTCACCGAATGGTACAGCTGACAACAGAGGCTAGGAAGGCCTACAAAGATATGATAGCAGCTTTAGAGGAAGAAGCTAAAGCAGGACTAAGAGAAACCCAGCCTAGCATCTTAACTCCTGAATCTGAAAAAAATGGCATGTTAGAAACTAGTAAAACATCTTCCAAGGACTCAGATGAGGATGTACCAAATTACAGTAAGTATTTACTGACTTGCATTTAGTTCCATTTTCATTCATAGTGTTCATCAGTTCTGTGATTTTCACTGAAGCAAATGACATCTACTGTAGCCATTAGTAAGGAGGGAAGGTGGGGGTGAATTCTTGGATTTTTTGTAAATCTGAAGTTTTTACTGAGTATTAAATTTAATACTGAGTATTAAAGAAAGTTCCTCCCTGAAATCCACAAATGGCAGGCAGTACACATTGCTTTGCTCAAGGAGGCTTAGCAGAGCTCCTACTTACATTTTTATTTGTTTAAAAAATCCTTTTAAGATTAATTATGGATGTCCATGCTCTATGACTATGGTAGACTAACTTTTGTATTGAAGCCTATTTGTGATGCATCTTCCTGTCCACAAGCACTCCTTTGTAGAAACATTTTCCTCCAGCTCTGCTCTTAAGTCAACAGACAATGCAATGTATTGCAGATAGAAAGTTTTTAAAACTTACTGTTTTTTTTAAAGTTGGAACCACCTTCAGGGTTAGCCTTACTTGAGTAGAATGCTGGACACAAGGAGATCAGTGGACCCCATCACTCTTAAGTTATTCTTTTGTGTGTTATCTGACGTTGTATAAGGTAAATGTCAGCTGATCTCAGCACTTATTTTGAAGGGGAAGTAAAAAATCAGGGTTGACTTTTCATTTTAAGTTTTTCCTCAAGTATTATATGGTAACATGTTGGTTGTTGTTTTTCTTTATTTTTTTCCCAATATTCCCTAGTTAAAGTCTGGAAGAGAAAACTTGAAGAAGAATATAACCCATACGCACTAGAATTGGAAAAGAGTGCAGCTGCTGACATGGGGATACTGAATTTGGAAGACCATCAGTAAATCCAGATCCAGCTCTATTGGGCTTTTATTTTTTTCTGTTAGATCCCTAGGAAGAAGGTAGCAAAAATAACAATCTAAAGAAATACATGAAGTTAGCTAAGCAAACTGTTCTGAATCCCTTAAAGCAAAATGTACACTGGAGCACATGAGGCACTGGTTAATGTTTTTATGTTGTGTGTGTTTCTCTGATTATTATAGCAGATGACAACACCAAATTGTTGTAAGCCCAAACCACTTGAACTGGCTTAGCATACTTTAATGATTATATGGACTAGCATTGATTTCTTGGGGTAGAATATACCAAAAGAATCTGATAGAAAAGTAAGTTTCTTCTGGAAGAGATTCCTTGAGCCAGGGGAGTTGCCCTTAATTTTTAACTCTGCATAAAAAACTTCAACTGTTGTTTGATTGTGGGTTTGTTCTTAGTTTTTTGTCTAAATAAGTCTGCTCAGAAGGGCAGGCTGCTATCAATGTCACTTTATTCTAGTCAGCAACAAATTAATTTGAGGCAGGTAGCTTGATGTAAACTAATTAAGAAAGGACATGATGACAGAGTTCTTTGTTGGCTCTTCTGTGTTGTTCTTTGGGGATCATACATCAGGTGTTGAAGGAGATAGCACAGACTACAAGGGTCTGAAATTCCTTAAGTGAATGTGCTCTGTTTAGACTTTTTATAAATTTGATGTTTCTCTTGCTAGTGAGAGTACTTTGTCATACATCCTGCTTTGAAGTTAAAGGATATCGCAGGGCAGCAAATGTGCTAGCCTGCTTTTCTGTACTTTCTCCTTGCTAAGACTCCTCATTCCTTCAGTTTGGGGTTGTATTGGTATATACATCTATGAGTTTTTGAGCAATCCCAGTTTGTATCTAAATAGAAAAAAATTTATATCTTATAAGAAATGAAGTTTGTATCCTAGAGAAAATAAAATTTTAAAAACAAAATGTGCTTATAGTAGTGGTGGAGCACCTTAGTGGGAATGGCCTATATACACACTGGTTTTTGAGGACAGGCCTAAAGAAGGTAATTGAAGGGATGCACATATAACTTGTGTCAGCTTTTCTGAAAGGTGATACAGGTGCCATATGCTGCTCAGCATCTCCGAGCTGTTTCTGCAAGCGCTTCACCATACTGAACATTTGTAGTGCAATACTTTGGAAAGTAGCTGCCTTGTGATGATAGAAGTGATATAAAAAACTTCAAATAATTTTGAAATGCACAGAGTTTTGTAGACTGTAAATTGTATAAAATCTGTTACAATATATTGATTCTATAAAGAATGAGTGTGACTTAAGTAAGCTCGTCTTACGGGAATTTAGTGATACCTGAAATGTTCTACCTGAAACTTTTAGGAAAGAATGTTGACAAGGGGAGCTGGCCTTATCTTGAAATGCACTAGTTATGATGATGATCTTTTTTGTATTAGTTCCTCCTAATCTTACATGGAAATTGGGGGTTAAAGGCCCCAGTGACAAAACATGCTTTTGGCCAGCATATACCCTTGATGCAAAGGTAAGTTGTGATTTATTCATTTGTACCTGTGCCGCTTGGATACACATTTAAAATTCTGGAACTGATAAACCCAGTCATTGCATGGAATGAGGATCAGTTGGTAAAGAAGTTTGGGTTTTGACCATACTTTCTATTTTGTCTTACTCTAGAAGAGCATAAAACTTCAGAAACATTACATGTTCACAATCTTAGGGACTTATTTCTAGTTCTTATAGTGTATAAAAAAATTTACTATAAGGTGTCACAGCCATGGTTACTAATGCTGGTACGCAGATTTTTCTCTTTTTTTCTTTTTTTTTTTCTTTTTTATCCTCCCCATAAAATTGAACTAAACAAAAAATTTCGCAGCTTTTTACTACTTGCAGTAATTTCCTGCAGAAACAAAGCAAAGCGTAGCTACATCACCCATAACCCTGACCCCTGTCTTACTTTGTATTCCCACTCACTCCAGAGAACTAAACTGTGGAGCAGAGAACTATGGCAAGTATGCTCCAAATCGGTTCAACAAATGGAGGAGAAACAATTCAAGAAAAGTCTATTTATAGTTGTCCTGAGAACAAAAACTTATGAGAACAAATGAGAAAAAAATTAACTCTGGTGGTACTGGAAGTCTTCATCAGCATTAATTACCTATGTGAAAAACAGGGAAAATGGTTAAGAAAAGTAGGGAAAAAATGAGTTTTCACCCTGCATGTGTGACAAGATGGTCTGATACTGAAAAAAAAAAGGATCATTCAAGTCTTAGCATGAAGAGACTGCTTTCTTTAATGTCAGAAACACTGATTTAAATCTTACCAGTTAGGAGAGAACTTAGGGATGTGTATGAAGCTTTCTGATACCACTCGAAGCAGCTCTCTGCCTGAGCTTACTGATTATAAGGGAGCACCTTACTTGCTTCCAGATTGTTGATTGAGCAGATAATAGAGAAAATTTAATATATACATCGGACTTTTGTTTCCTACGTGCAGAAGGACAAAACTCTGAGCAGTAATGCAGTAGAACACTTCTACTGTGGATAGTGTGTAGGTCCTCACATTTTCAGTCTGATCATCACAATTGATCATCATAAGGAATGGTCTTTGAATTCATTCAGCATAGAATTTTTAAGCTACATTATCTCAAACATAGAAGAAGAATTTGCAAAAACTAAAGAGTCTTCTTGCATTCTTTGTAATCTATCTGCATTTTAAGCATTAGTCAGAACTTCTTTATTTGGTATAGAAACTTTATTACTATGGTTTAAGCCCAGCCAGCACCACCCAGCCTCTCACAGTGGGAGAAAAGCAGAAGGGTAAAAGCCAGAAAACCATGGGTTGACATGATGACAGTTGAATAGAAAAAGCAAAAACCATTGACACAGGCAAAGCAAAACAATTCATTTAGTGCTTCCCATGGGCCGGCAGGTGTTCATCCATTCCAGGAGTGCAGGGCCCATCACACATAATGGTTACTTGGGAATACAAATTACATCATTCCAAAGTGCCTCCCTGCCTTTATGTACTGAGCATGATGCCACATGGTCTGGAATATCCCCTTGGTCACTTTGGGTCACCTGTCCTGGCTGTGTCTCCTCCCAACCTCCCATGCACCCCCAACTTCTTTGCCATTGTGGCAGTGCTGAAAGCAGAAAAGGCCTTGGCTCTGTGTGAGCCCTGGTCAGCAACAGCAAAAACATCTCTCCATTACCAACCCTGTGTTCAGCACAAATCCAGAACATCAAGTCTCACACCAACCACTGTGAAGAAAATTAACTAAAACCCAGCACAATTACCAGAGGAAATATCTTTGAACAAATGAGCTTGCTGACACTAGAAAGGAATGCTCTTCAAAACCCTGGCACCATAAGGGTAAACATAGTAAAAGAAAAATAAGTGTGCAAGTTGAAATGCCTTTAAATAAATGTGATCCACGTCCTAATTTCTAAATCTTATGCCAAGATCCTCCAGCCCAAAATTATCTGGTTCGCTTAATGAACTCAAAACAGAAAACATCGTATCACATTCTTTGAACAGCACAAATCTTGCTGAGACTACTTTTGTTCTTTATTAAGCTAAAATGGCTGACAAAAGAAAACCAGAGATGGGATGGGTGGCTTCTCTTGTACCATGTAACTTAGCTTTGGTGCAGTAAGAATATCCCCTTCTACTTCATGCTTGAGGTGATTCTCCTGAATATCGGTTTTAATGTCAGCACTAACACTTGAAAAGACATCTCCAAATGCTATAATAATAAGAATAACAGGTACTCTTAACTTGCATATGTTTCTCCTTCTAGCCTGTTAATTCCTTTGTCCATTAGAGGCTGTTTCTCTTGTTGCAGGTCTCCTGAAGAAAAATTTTAGAATGATGTGTTAATACCACTCTAAAAATGGGGCTTAAGGATGCCTATACTAACTGTTCCACAGACAGCAAGCACATAATATCTAAGGTTTTCAAAAGTGATCTCCTAGCTGTTGGAAAAAAATATTAAGAGATGGGTATGGACTTCTTTTAAAAATAAAAAAGGTCAGCTTTTATGGACAGTGCCATTTATAAAGTCCAGTAGTCTCTGCAATCCAGTTAGTCTACAGATGTGATGAAATTTATCGACTCCATTCACTATACGCAGAGTTACTGTGTTGGGCAGGAACAGAGCTACTGACTGATGAGCACTTGGTTAGTGGGCTGAAGGAATAAGCTGACACAACTGCAATAAATGTCATACACAGACTTCACTGCTGAGTGGGTCAGGAATGATGATGTGTACTGGAACACTGATCATTTTGTTATATCAGTACATGCAGTTGCAGAAGAGCAAGAGGCAGTCTGTAAAAGTCTTACCCATGTTTTCCTCCAATTTTGCATCATCATGTCATGTTCACTGATGGCACTTCTCCAGGTATCAAATTCTTTGGTCCATGCTTCCTGACCAGTACTATCTGAGAATGGAAATGGGATGATTCCATAACCATATAATGGCAGAAGTCAGTACCTGATCAGATCCAGGACTGCCTGTCCTGCAGGAATGGGGCTAGAAGGAACCCCCATCCTTCATTTTGCTCTACATCCTTTCATGTTATTTGGCAGTAAGTTTTGTTTAAATGCTTATGTCTCTTACACTGTGCCTCCAGAGCAAAGGGGTTCAGTGCCATTATCTGTGATTCAAGATCTAAAAGGTAGGATGTACAAATTAATTGTTCAAACCCGTCTAACAAGCACAGGAATGCTCCAGGCAGATCATAAGCCTGGGCAGAAGAGTGACATGTTGGAGAGGACCAGTTAACATGATGGACATGTCCAGTTAGTACTTCCCATTTTTCAGTAATCACAGGACCTCAGTCAGGAAAAGACCTCTGAGATCATCAAATCTGACCTATGATCCAACCTTGTAAAATCCTTGTCAATGATCAAATCCTTGTCAACCAGACCATGGCAGCCAGTGCCACATCCAGTCTTCCCTTAAACACCTCCAGGGACAGCGACTCCACCACTTCCCTGAGCAGCCTACTCCTATGTTTAATTATCCTCTCTGTGAAGAAATTCCACCTAATGTCCAGCCTAAACCTCCTCTGGGACAGCTGAGCCTGTATCCTCTTGACCTGGGAGAAGAGACTGGCCTCCCACTTGGCTACACCTTCCTCCAGGTGGTTCTGAGTGATGAGGTCTCCTCTGAGCCTTCTTTTCTTCCTCGCTAAACAGCCCCAGCACCCTCAGCCACAGGACTTGTGCTCCAGACCCTTCACCAGCTTTGTTGCCCTTCTCTGGACATATTCCAAGCATCTCAACCTCACTCTCCATCACCTTCCCAAACTGAGGGGCCCAGAACCAGACACAAACCCAAGGTGAGGCCTCACCAGTGCCGAGTACCAGATACCATCACTGCCCTGCTCCTGCTGGCCACACTGCTGCTGATACAGGCCAGGAGCCATCGGCCTTCTTGGCCACCTGGACACAGCTGGCTCACGTCCAGCTGCTGTCACCTGCACTCCCAGGTCCCTTTCTGCCTGGCCACTGCCCAGCCACTCTGATCCTAGCCTGTAGCACACAAGGGGTTATTGTGTCCAAAGTGTGGCCACAACACTTGGACCTGGTCCAACACCCAGAACTTGGTCTTGTTGAGCCTCATATTGCTGGATTTGGCCCATAAATCCAGCCTGTCCATACCCCTCTGCAGAGCCCTCCTATTGTATTGATTAACACTCCCCCCTAACTTGGTATCTTCCTAAGTTTGTTAATGAAAGATTCACACCCTCATCCATGTCGTCAGTAAAAATATTGAACAGAACTGGCCCCAGCACAGACCCCTGAGGGACACCCCTGGTGACTGGCCCCAGCTGGATGCAGCACCATTCACCAGAACTCTCTGGGCCCAGCCATCCAGCCAGTTCCTAACCCAGCAAGGAGTGCTCCTGTCCAAGCCCTGGGCTGCCAGCTTTCCCAGGAGTGTGCTCTGGGACACAGTGGCAAAGGCCTTGCTGAAGTCCAGGTACAACATCCACAGCCTTTCCTGCATCCAGCAGGCAGGTCACCTGGTCAGAAAAGGAGACCAGGCTGGTCAGTCAGGCAGGACCTGCCCCTCCTAAACCCACTCGGGCTGGGTCTGATCCTTTGACCGCCTGTAGATGTCATGTCATTTCACTCAAGAGATCCTTATACTTCCTTACACTGGTAATTTTAAAAGGGCTATGTGGCTGCATCTTGGTTTATTTGCCAGCTTTTTTTGCAGAATGTAAGACTCATGATGACATATTTTTTATTTATCTTTTGGGACAGTAGCAACAGTCATATGTTTTTAGAGCACAGTGAGAGCCCCTCTGTCTGTTTTACATTTAGAGGGGTTTTGTTGAGATGCTCTTAATTCTGTTTCTGAGTACTACTTCAAAGTAACTGGAGTGATTGCATGGCTTTTCTCTGTCATTGAAAAAAAAAGCATTGAGCCTTCCTCGACAGACTCACATTTGGTATTAACCAGCTTCTTAATTTTTCCTTCATCTTGCAAATAAAATTCCTGCTGTTTTTTTAAGGACTATTCAGATCTTCTCTACACCTGTGTAAGGTCTCAAGCACTAATTGCAGCAGGCAGTCTTGATGCCACAAAACCCTGCAGCTGCTGAAGTTACCTAACTGCCCTCCTGCCTAGTTAGTGTCCAAATCGAGCAGACGGAATGACCTTGCTCAATCCAAACCATAAGTGGTCTACAAATAATGCAATTTTTAAAATCCAGCATAGTGGGAGCTTATCTTTACCATATGACTTCCTTAAGTCCTTATAAATTAAAGAATTTCTCTACATTACCCTGTAGAATTCTATCAGAGTACTTATTGGTAGCTCTCCATTACTCATCTGATTTTCAGGTTTTTTGAATTAGTTTATCAGGTTTTGGTTCAATTTCTAGATCATAACTGCTATTTTACATTAGTCCTTTGAGGGGGGGTGTAGAAGAAGGAGGTTTTATGCTGCTAAATCCTTTCCATAAATGAAGTGCACACTAATAGAGAAGGCAAAAGTTACCATCTTCAGGTATGCACATTTTCTGGGTGAGTATTACAGAGCTTTACTCATATCAGGGTCAGGCCAAACATGGCATGCTCTCGAAACAAGCCTACCTTTATCTCCCACTGTGACCAGCACTTCTGATGTTGTGTTCCCAGCTTTTGAGATGAATGAACATCTGTATTCTGTGTTTTCTGATACTGAATCTTTCACCCAGCTGAGAACATGCACTCTGCCATCAAGCAGCATGTGAGATTGCTCCGTGATGCATGCCTTCATCATTTGTCCATTCTTCCTCCAGACAAAGTGGGAGTTATCTGGACCTGTGAAAATGTCAGGTTATTCTGTAAGAAAATAGAAGATGAGTCTTTGTAAAAGAAAACAAACCCCATCACGTCGAGATTAGGCTTAAAAACATAAATGGTTGATAGAAACGTTTCTTAGGTTTCTTCAGCTGAAATTCTGAGTACCAAAAACCTGGGATTGAGAGGAGCTAGCACGGGAAATTTAGGTTCAAGCCAAAGTTGAGGGTTTGTATTGAGGAATTCTGTGTGGATCTCACAACAGGGAACTTAGCACACACAATAAGAGCCAGTGATGAACACCAGCACCATCTGCCTGTGCCAACTCCTGTAGCACCAGGACACACTGCTACTGCTGCCCAACCCAGGTCCTGGTTCACAGCTGACACCACCTGAGACATGCCTCGCAGGATCTGAAAAAAAGGCCAGGAGGGGAAAAGTTCAAGAACTCAGCACGTCAAAGATACTGGAACTAGTAATGAAAGAGGAAGAATTGGAAAAAGCACAGAACCAGTAGGCACACCAGGCACTTAAGCAGGACAGAACTTGAAGGAACCTTGGATCAACAACAAAGAGCAAACTAATTTTTTAGATTTGTTACTATTATTTGTCTTAACCTGCAAGGGCAACATTTGAATAAATCAGAGATTGACAGTAGCCTGGAGGACAGAACAGCTGTTCCCAGAAAACTAGCTAGCAAGGTAGCTTGAAGTGCACTTGGCAGCATCAGAAGCTTTCCATTTTAAAACACAGACATCTGGGCCAAGCTAAGAACTTGGTAATTCTTATGTTTAAAACATGACTATTTCTCCCTCTGGGCCTAGGATCCAGACTAGCCTTAGCAAGAGAAGATGTGAAGAGAAATTTGGGGTAAAAAGAAAGTTAACTATGGCTGCAAATATCTTGAACAGAGCCTACTACAGCTTTTACTGTGAGCACTTCATATTGCAAGTTGATGTGGCATTTTTTCCCTAGAAAAATACAATTCTGTCATTAAGTTTTAGATAATCATGCAGAAAAAAAACACAAATAGTTTTTACATTTGTGTACATATTAGGTATTTGTAGATAGTAGACATTTTTACATTGTGTAAAAAGGAGATCATGGCAAATTCATAATTCCTAAGTTTTATTTCCAAATCTCCCACAAATATGGACACATAAATTAGCAGTAAGGGTAAGAGTGAATGACAGAGGACATGATCTAGTTAAAGCATTGTGGAGTTTCTCTGAGGGAAGTGGCACAGTCTGAAGGGCTGCCAGCAGCTCTAACAAAGCAGAAAGGGCAAGCAAACACTGGACTGAAAACAGCTGGTCTAGCACATACCCGTTCTTTCCAAATGTGTTTTATGGATGTTTGCACTCATTCTACAGTTAACAGCAGATAGGTTACATATCACTACGTTCATGGGAAGTCTGGAACCAGGGACAAATTATTCTGTAACCTAAATCTGAAGTTGGAATTTGGCCAAATGGGAGGAATGGTATAAGTGCAAGCACAGCAAAAACATCAAAACTCTTAAGTGCCATTTTAGAGACATGCAAGGAAGGAGCATGTTTAGTGCAGGACACTTCCCTAAACTTATTTCAAATGTACTATTCACACCAGAGAACCTGCTCTATTTTCTAGTGCTGAAGATCCCAATTGTGCTGGAAAATTGCCAAAATTTCAGCTTACATCCACATTTCACCAAGAGATTAAAATGCAGCAATTTCCTTATACATGAAATTTTGCAAGCTGTGTTGGTTCAGATTAGCCCCTTATGAAGTGCAGCTAGGCAATTTTACCCTTCCATTGTTTTTCTGTGCAGTCAGAAGCACTGGAAATCCCCAGAGATACACACTCATCCCCACTTACACTGGTTGACAGTAAAATTTAGATGCAAGAAGTACTCAGGGGTTTCCTGATCCTGTTTCAGTGCAGCTTGTTTCCAACCTTCAGGCAATTACCTTCTCTACTTTCATTTTCAGGATGGATCAATAAAAAAAAAAATACACTGTGACACAGTTTCATCTGCAAAAATTTTGAATCACATTTTTTAAATGCAAATTTTCTACAACTCTATGCTGAGAAATTCAGACTCCGATGTAATGCTTAGGGAAATAATTTTTGAAGCTAAAGGAAAATAATAAAAACATATACTCTGCTTTTTCTTAACTGTCATTACAATACAAATGTTTTCACATGTCTAGTGCAACCTTTAAAATACAAGTTTCTGATCTGATCTACTTACTTTGCCATCCATGTTAGGAATGCTTGAAAGATTTTAAGAAAGTCATTTTATTAAAACATAATATTCAAGCAGAGAATTAAACAGCACACCAGGACAGGTACATAAGTAACTATGTCTAAGCAGCCATGAAATACATTTCAAACAGTTAACTTCAAAAACATTGCTTCAATAAACTACACTAGTTACACATGATTAAATAAAATCAACTTCACCACCTTGATGATTTTAGAAGGGGAATTTAACAGTTATCAAACAAAAATACAAGAAACTTTGCGTCATTATCTGAATTACCCTTTTCTTTGCATAAGGCCTTCAAAATTTCCAGTGTCTGTGGCAGCACTTGCTTCTTTCCCACACAGATTTCATTTTCTCTGTTTTCAGTAGTTTGAATGAAATGATAATGCCCAGGTAGTAACGGCCAGAGTAGTAATGACCCTTGTAGTTTCTGCCAGCACAATGGGTTCTCTGATATATGTCAAGTCAGGCTGGGTTACAAAAACCACATATTTAATATAAAGATGAGTATTTCTCAATATTTCCATGAGACAAAAAATTCAACCACCATTGTTAGCACAGAAACTCAAACCACTGGAACTGCTTGTTATCTTCTACCCACAGTCTGAATGCATTCACTGGGTTATTGGTGTAAATGTGACCTAAGGTTAAAAGAATCAAGTAAATAAAACCAGACTGAAAGGACTGAAGTATACAGCTACAGATTCAGAGCAGCATGGGGATGTGCCCTGCTAAGCTGGACCAAATTAAGCATTTGCCATATACGCATCACATCCTAATAGACATATGGTTTTCAAGACAGCTTGGAAACACTAATTTAAAAGAAGTAGATTATGGATCAAGCAGAGCTCAGCAAATAAGGCAGGGGGAGCAAGAGTGAGTACTAGCCATGCGCTGCCATGTGCAGAGTGTGGAGACATTTCAAAAGTGAAGCTACCTTATAGAACCTGAGCCGTGCTACCACTGGTGGTGGTTCAGCACAAGGCCTCCCTCATTTCTAAAGGGTAGCATTTGAAGCTAGAAGGATAGCATTTGAACAAGACTTCCCCACATTCATGAAAACACTTCCAAGACAGGAGAGTTAATACACAAGCAGGAACCATCAGAAAACCTACACTCCAGCTAATAATTTCTGCAAATTGACAGCAAATTGAAATCCAGTGAAGATAATTGACAGGTATCCCAGACAGAAATTCTACCAGGGTAACAAAAAGTCTTTTACACAAATTCCTATAATCTAGACAAAGCACTGCTACCAGAGGCTATCACAGGGATGGGAAGTTCAGGTTTACAAAAATCCTCCTTTGTATAACCCAATACACATCAAAACCTCTTTCAAAGCTCACCACATGCATCAGATTAAGAACGGCACCTGGATTTAATGCTTGTTATCAAGCTTGTGGCTTTGCAGAATTCTACTGAAGCAAACATCCAAGATTTCTGAAAACCAAGATCATACAGGAAGCTTTCATCTGGAGCAGGGATTAAGTTTTTAAAAGACACTATAATCTGGATGCAGGAAGGTTTTCTTTTAAATAGACATCAAAGTTAGGCCAGGAAGAGGTTAGTCAATCATTAATATGAAACATTACCACCAGCACTACTCAGTATGTGAACGAAAGATTTAGGGCTGGCCACAGTTTCTTGAGTTGTACGAGAATGAGTCATTGCTGCTGATCAGACACCGAATAATAAATCAGTATGAAGTGAAGCCATCAGAGGGAAGATGATTGGAAAAGTGGGCAGAAAAAAATCTTTAAATTGAGACGAGCATTTTAGCAGTTTTCTGAAAATAGAGTGCAAGTTACATAGCCTGTACCCCCTATAAACAGGGGTGCATTTTTTTTGTACTTTCATTGGTTGGTGTTTGATTGTTACATCAGGGCAATTCATTCTAGAAGACAAGCTTGACAGCAGTGGAAAAAAAGCCAATAAGAAGCCAAGAAAACAGACCTCTCTGAAATGCCAGAGAATATTACTTCCAATATCAAGTATTTCATACTGAAGAATGCAAAAGGTCTGTCAGACACCTAGTGCTTCATTACATTACCCATCCCTTTGTGTAACATCAACACCACAAGCTGATGCAGCCTAATTATGGCAGATGGAAAGCAGGAAGTGCTTCCTATGGAACGTGAACCACATAAGAGCTGGAAGCAGCAACCCGTCACTAGAGGTGGTGCAGAGCACCTACACTAGTGACTCTAGGGTAGGTGCAAGTAGCACACAGCATCCGTCTTCTCAGAGTGGAATTTAAACACAGGTGGGGAACACAGCTGACTGCCCCATTAGAGAAATATGCAATTTGTAACTGTTCATGCATTTATCTACATGCTCACTGAGGAGTGTCCATATAAAGGTTTTGCAATTGGAACCTGGATAATAGTGAAAAAAAATCTGATGAAGCACTAGTAAGCTAGAACCAGGGACTGTCACCAAAAATAAACAAACAAACAAATGTTCTGCTTTCACAGCATCACAGAATTAACTAGGTTGGGAAAGCCCTTAGAGATCCTCAAGTCCCACCTATAACCTAACATCCCCCTTACCAGCCAGAGCACAGCACTAAGTGCCACATCCAGTCTTTCCTTAAACACTTCCAAGGATGATGACGTTATCTACCATCTCCCTGGGCAGCCTATTCCAATGCCAAATCACTCTTTCTGTGAATAACTTTTTCCTGATGTCCAGCCTAAACTTCCCCTGGCACTTTGTGTTTGCCTAATTATTTTTTGCCATCCTATCAGTTAACAATGCCACCACATTAGGTTTTAAAATAAAGTGAAGAAAATTGGAGAAAATATTTTAGGGAGTAACATGCTCTCCAAAAATCACTTCTGTTCTCCAGAGAACACAAACTACTGCTTTTGCTTTGTCTGATAGGTAAATCTAGCAGGAAGATAACTGAAGAGATGGAAATGAGATTTTCATCTCCACTGTGGGGACAATGCACGCAATATGCTGAGACAGTTCTAGTAGCAGTTTCTGTTGAAATAGTTTAAAAAAGATGACAGCTTTGTTCTAAATTAGTACTCAGTTTATCACATCAATGGATTATTAATTACAAGTCTATAGGCTGTAGCTCTCACGGGGAAGAAAAACAAGTGTATGTGGTAGTCAGGCTGCAATCCTGGCTGGCAGGGGGTAAAAAGATATTCTGAGGAAAACAGCCTAAAATTGTGGTTATGGTCCAGATTCAAATCCATCACATCTCACTAGGCAGGGCTGGGAAATGCAGGTGCTCAATCATGGCCAGGGTGTAGCAGTCATTACCAGGGTACTGCTTCAAGCTGAGACATTACTGAATCAAGAGTTCCGCATTGGCAGGGAGAAAAAGCTGAAATATTTATGCTGAACTGCAAAAAAAGAAAGGCTAAACTAGGAGGTCAGGTAAACTTCTGCAAACAAATGGTAGAGAGAAGAAAATACACACCTAAATGAATCCCTCTCCCTCCTGATAGAAGACATCCTAAAAAGCATTTGGGTCTCAAAGCCCCCAGTGTGAAGCAAACTTCTCCTTTCATTCATACCTAGTCACACTACAAAGGCTGGTGCAGATTCTGCTCCCTCGCAGTCCCCCAGAATTGTGTACATGAAATTCAAATGAAGAATACTGCCATTCTGTGACCCAGGCAGTCCATCTCTGCTGACAGCCCATGCAGCACCCAATCCCCAAGCAAGCTGAAAAGCTGAACTACACAACTGAACAGAGGTGCTGCTTCACAGAGGGACTCCTGCACGGAGGCGCCAGCTCTTTGCCTTGGCCTCAACAGAATTCTTAACAAGCTGCTCTCTCAAAAGGGTGGCTTATTCAAGGGTGTGTGCGAGGGTAAAAACTGGTGAAAACCTGGGTTTTTTTACCAGTGGAAAGCTCTGAAAACCATGCAAGGGCTTTGTTTCCCCAAGCCCTGTGCTGACACAAGATGCAGCAGCAAGCGTGAGTGGCGAGCGTACAGAACACCACTGGTGTGCACGGGACACGCTGCAGCAGGCGTGCAGCCACGGGTGTGCCACACACACTGCAACAGCAGGGACCACTGCCGGCTGCAGCTGCTGCTCCTAAGGGACTGAATCTCCCAAGGTACTTTAGGGCCTTTCTTTATGTTTTGATCATTTATAAACTATGAAAAGCCAAACAACATGTTTCTCAACTGCACCTTATTACCCATTCTGCAGGAAAAACCTGTACGAGTGCAATCAGCTGCAAGCTGTGAAATGTAAGAAAACAATAAACTAATGAAATCTTCTAAGGAAAAAATCACAAGATGCTTTTGGCTCCACTTCGTTTTTTTCTTGTTCTCCCCTTTTTTAATTTGATGCCTGATACTTTTTAATTTGCCTTATGCTTAAATTACTTTCACACTACATTTATTCTAGTCTTTACTGGAAAACTAATATAAAGTTAAAACAAAACAAAGCAACCAAACGAACAACAACAAAAAATAATCCCAAAAGCAACAACAATTAAAAAAAAACAAAACCGAAACAAAAACATAAACAAAAAGGCCTTCTTGTTGCACACCTTTCCAGATATTTCATACTGTGACCACAGTCTTTCTACCTTAAACTACACAACAAAGAAAAATTTTGCAAAAATGTTTCAAAATCTGATGCTGGTGCCAGAATTCAAGAATGCACCATCCATGTCACTAATAAAAATTAATTTTCAATTTTATTCCAGAAATCACTATAAAGCTCACATCAGAGCTCAGGTAACTGCAGCACTTACAAAGGTGTTTAATGCTGTTGGTTTTGCATGCAGACTTAGATAGGAGGGTCTCAGCAGATCCCAGGTCTGAAAAAATAAATGCCAGCATTGTAGTACGAAAATTACACTCCTAAGATAACACAAAGTACCAAAGGTATGTATGTGTAATGTCTGTGAGTTTGATGCAAAATGGATCTGCAATATTTATCCAATTTTATAAAACTTCCAAGTCCTTTTCTGTCATATATTAAAGGAATAATCTTAATTTTTCAATTGATTTTCCAAATGCATCCTAAATAATAATAAACATGTGGCATGTCAGAGATCTGCACACAGGAAAGGTTTGATAGTGCCATGGTGTTGTTAAGCAATGTATAATCAGTGCAAAAATAACTGAAAAAAGAGGTACAAAACCACAAAATTACAAATTAACGGCTAAGAAATAACTAGCCGAATACAGTGAAATTAAGTCAAATAGCACATGATAAAAGGTCTGTTGAGGCGACAATTAATAAAGTGGGATATGAAATTGTTTAACAAGGTGCAAACTTACCCACAGGAAGATAAACCAGCCATTTATTAAGCATACAGATTTAAGTCATGGTATTGCTTCATGAAAGCATCACTGCTCAAATCTCAAAATATACTGCATAAAAATTTGAAAATCTTCTAAAGTGTTGAAATATTTGTTCAGTGGATTGGTTTGTCCTAGAAGATTCAGAGCTTTTCCTTCCAAGGCTACCAATTAAACCATTCTCACATTTCAAAAACTAATACTATATCTCTCCAAAGCTGTAATGAAGAGCCACTTACCAACTTCAACTGGCTATAAAACACAAGTGTATGAAAAAGTGCTATTTGATATTGGTCCTCTTGTAAGAACAGAGAAGTAACAACTCAAGTAAAGTCAATTCTAAGATAGTGATATGCTGCAATGTAAATGCTGTCATTTGTCACTCTGGACAGACACTTTAAAGAACATTCCTAGGCAGGCTCATTCTGCTCTGGCTGCTGCACACCTCCATGCCTCTCCTGACTGAGCTCTACGCCACACCAGACCACCCCAGGGCACCATGGCTGATGCAATCATGCAAATGATGCAAAAAATCCTCTCCCAAGAATGAATTACTCATTTCCATGGGTAAGCCAGTCTCTGACAGGTGACCTCCTCCTCCTCCTGAGGAAAAAAAAATTTCCCCACCCTTCTGCATGTCTTTCCTCTTCAGGCTCCACCAAAGAAGAATCTCTAGTGATCTACTTGCAATTATGATTCTTGCAAGTTATGGATCTTTTCTTCCACAGATGTGGGAAACTTTCTTGTACTCCCAAAATAGCATAACCACAGGGAACAGGCATTGTACATGTTATCAGATACCTACCTCAGTATCTCCATTAAATAGTAACTCCTTGAAAGTGTATTTCCAAGTTCACAGAACTTTTATGTCGAAACTACTGTTGGGTTTTTTTTTTGCCAAGAATGAAAACAATCCAAAATGTAAAATCTCCAGCTACAGATGAATCAAGGGAGGATATCATCTTGACACCATGTACACAGAGAGGCTTGATATGGAGGCGAAGCACAGGGTTCTTCAGTGTTTGATTATAAAAGCATTTAAACTATTGCACAGCACACTCACCATATTTTAGTTTTGTCTATGAAATTATGGACATGGAGATACTACTCTAAAGCTGGGGGAGGAGGTGCCAGTAAAACATCTTCCAGCAAAACCAAAACTCTGGAAAAAACCTGTTCCTACTATACCTAATTATAGCAGAGCACACCAGAGAAATTATACAGCAAGTGCGTGCACCACCAACTCACTGTCTCTCCCTGAACCAGATGGTGCAGTATTTTGTTCAATTTATCTGAAATTCACCTGAACTGCCTCTGAAAGTTTTTAAAATTCTGTAATGGGAGAGAAAACTTATATTAGAGAAAGCACACAAACCTAATGTTTGCCCATTCACATACGGCAGACAGGTCTCTGGAGAAATGTGAGAATCTCTGGGGGAGCAGAGACAAACTGGGAGCAAATTTGCCAAGGGAGATTTATTCCTCCCTTTTCCAGAAGAGCAGGAGTATTCCATGCTTGAAAAAACTTATTTTTCAGAAAAAATATAGCAGTTTGCCACTAGTGCTGTTCGTGGTGTATCCACTTAACTTTACCTAATGGAAATGAGCCAGTTATAAGGTTGTAAAGACTTATCCCCAGGCAAGCTTTCAGGTTAAAACATGTGAGATGAGTAAGAGATGAACAAAATAACTCACCAGCTCCTGCTGAGTTTCCAGACAGCTTGAAACAGATATTTACAATTAAAAAAAGGGAAGAGATTCAGCAATTCTGATAAAATAACAATTAAGTTAGAAACTTAATTAAAAATAGGCTTTGAGGTTTTACTGGATGATGTGGCAATCTATGTATTTGCATCATACAATTACTGATGCCATATCCTTTCTTGCGGACAACCAGGAACAACGTTTAACTCTCTGCCAGTCTTATTTAACCCTTTTGCTCCTTGCAAACACATTTTACCTCACATTCATAGCTGAGAGAAATCATGTTCCACTAAAGCTATGTTAGTATAAAGAAATATCAACTGACATTGAACAAATTTGAACAAATCCAAAGAGAGACCTTCCTTGCAAAAGCAATTGTTTAGCCACCCCCACCCAAGATGAATTCATACATCCTCACGTGCAGGACCCAGAAAGATGCAAATATTTGCACCAGTTCTGTGTGCTGGTCTGCATTTGGTGGTTTGTTTGTTTTTCAAATCAAGAGACTGAAATCGTTAATTCTGGGTAAGAGAAGAGTGTGAGGTGTCAGCCAATTGCCTTGCTTCCCAAAGGGAGCAAAAACTCTATCCATAATACAAAGTCCGGTTCTTCCCTGCTTTGACAGGCATTAGAAGCGCTTCCATAGCTGGGTCACCTTGGCCCCACCCTGTGCTATTACTGTATCCCTTGGATTTCAGGGGGTTGTTAAGAGTTTCTTCCAGTATTCACCCGCTACACCTCCTGAGGAATGGAGCCCACACGCTGACTTTAGGACACTGTACCTTCCTTCCTAAATGGATTACTAGGGCAAATACAATTACTGACAACTTTTAAGAGCAGCATCAGCATCACATAAAGATGGGCATGGCTGGATGAAAAAAAGTAATTCTAAAATGAAGTCTAGGCCTGTAGCACAATTATCAAACTGTTTACATCTTCTGTGCTACTGTAACTTTTTTTTTCATAGTGGACTACCAAGTTTCCGAATTGCCTATTGCAAAAGTGAACAAATTACTGCTGAAAAGTGCTTTCCAATCTGAATTATTCTAGTCTATGAAAGAGCCTTCATCCCACTGTTGTTCCTTTTAGCCACTGAAATACAAATAGTGCCTTTCTTAAGATCTATGCTAATAAAGACTTAAGCATTTTGATCTTCTTCCATATAACACTAACAGAGATGCCAATATGGAACAACACTACTTTTTATATTCAATCTATACACTTTCTTCTTTTAAAGAATAAGGTTACATACAAAGACCTGTTTTGATCCATTAAATCATACTTAGTTTAAACCAGCAATTACAAATTGTAACTTGTAACAATCCAAACAAAAACTGGGGAAAAAAGCTGAATTGCAGTGAAAAAAACAATCTTTGTCCTCCTGTACACCTCAGATAATATATCTGCTATAAAATGGAAGTTATTACTGTATGTACTTCACCACTGGAAATAAGATGGAAAAAGGAATGACTGACCTAGTCCACAAAATATGCTAAGTTCAAATTCAGTAAAAGTGCATTTCTTAAACTGCATACACTCTGACAATGAAAATACCTGCCTGCTAAACATCCATATGTAATCCTGATTCACTGACTTCCTTCAGCATGCAAGTGAGCCAAATAAAATCAACTGCTGATCAACACACTAAAGTGATTGCTGAAATCAGAGCCTCTGTGATACAGCACGGTACTTGCAGTGACTTATTCTTGGTAGGAGCACATTAGCACCCTGATGCATGTTGGCATCCTGATAATGCCTCTCTTTGTTCTTGTTTTCCCCCCACCCCCAAACATCACAAAAGTTAGGATTCATATATGGTGACATAGCTAAACCTTTAATGCAGAAAGTGCTGGCTTATACAGGGGTCCTCCAACTTACCTGTGGCTTGGCAGAAGAGGTGGAAGGGTCCCCGGACACTAACATGCTGTGCCTGGTCACTTAGGAAAGGTGGCAACAACATGACCTTTACGGGGTCTTTGCTAGACCAAACATCAGGCTGGGTACTGGTGGGTGAAGGAGGTGAATCACTTCCCACACAGGACAAAAAGGAGGTACCAGTAGGAGGGAAAGGTATAGGAGATGAGGCTGTGTGACAGAAGAGGACAGAAAAGAAAGTAAAAGGGTACTAAGGAAAGAAGTTGCAAGAAATACATCACACAATGAAGAAATAATGCAAAAAAACAAATGAGTTTTAGAAAGGTAGTAAGAGGAAGTGTCCCTAGGCCTCAGGAGAAGAGCACTTTCCTCCTTCTCCCACGCTGTTTTTCTCCCGTCCTTCCCACCTCCCCACCCTGGGTTATAAAACCCATTTAGTTGAAGCCGAGAGGCTGCTTCAAATTAATTACAAAGTTTTTACATTCCCCCCAAGGAAATCACAAGGAACATTAGTGCTTGCCAAATGGAAAGCACTGTGTCACTGTGTCACATTTCAGAAAAGCCAAGATGTAATACAATTTATTTTAATATTTATTCTGTTGTATGTACATAATTAAAAATAGAAAAATAAAACCAAACTGAATCTTATAAAATATAAACTGTTTACACTAAGATGGTCTAAATTATGTTTGCATGAAGGTTCAACACAGAAAAGCAGCCCAGGCATACTGCTATTTACTGTTAAAATGTATTCTACTTCTAGCAATATTTACAGAACAAAGCAGTGAGAGGAACAATTCTTCAGGACTGTACTGCACACATAAAATGCTTTTACAGACAAACAGTGCTGCTGTGAACCAGGCTGAGAACAAATGCACACTTTCACGTTAGCAGGAATGATTCACATAAACAGTTCAAAGGACTGATTGTTTAAGCAGCTCCAGTTTCAGTCTCCAGTTGCATAGGAGAGTGAAGGTATCATCCAGAAAGGGTGACGCTGCAAGAATTTGTCACAAAAAGAAGCTGAGTTATTTCTGAATCTGAAAAGAAGAAAAAAAATCAGCAACGTTTTCTCATCAGGCTGTGTCCTAACAGTCCATTCCAGCAAGTCACCAGCTGAATTGTTGGAAGTTAATTCTTCTTGATTCCTGTTTTGCTTCCACAATGCAAGAAACCTCTTTCCTTGTCACTGCTAATTGACAGTTGCTTGCCTGTACTGTTCTATAAACTAAAGAAAAAAAAATCCAGTTTTGTATAGAAAATAAAATGTGACTATGTCCAGCTGGCTGGCTGGTGGGGGGGAGGAAAAAAAACCTAAAAAAAAAGAGGGGAAAAAAAAATAAAAGCATTTGTTTCCTCCTTCCCCATTCCCCACTTACTCCATGTTTTGTACTGATATTGTTGTACCTACATTTCTAAAAAGCAGCAAAGAAAAGAGCCTTTAAACAAGATTATCCCTGAGTCTTACACAAATCAAGGCAATGCTATCCCCATTATACCTTAAAATCTAAGATACTTGTAGAGCAGTTAAAAAAATTAACTTTAACCAACTAAAGATACCTAGTGTGCCAAAACAAAGCATAAAACTAAAAACAATCACTAAAAGCAAAGAAAAAAAATGTCCCAATCTGGACAAAAGTCTATAATTTACCAATCTGATAAACTAAACTCAATTTCCAATTTGGAATTAAATGAAACTAGATCTTTTTTTAATGGCAACTAAAAATATGTGAAGACTGAATTACTTTTTAAAGCCAACTGAATTATCAAGTTACTTTTACTCTATCGAAGTATATGGCCAAAGAATAAGCAAGTAGCTTCACTAGAGCAAAGTGCTCAGTGGGGGGGAAAACTGGGAATACACAAGTGGTGATCTGAAACTGGCCATTTGAAAAAAAACAGAAAAAAAGACAGTACAACACAAGATGCTATGTCTCCAGACAAGTACACCACTTCTCTAATCTGCTGAGATCTGAACAAAAATTGGCTTGCTGCACAGCTTAAGCATGTGACCCCTGCTATGGCTTAGCTGTCACACCCAGGCTCTCCGTGCTCAAATAGCCAGCCGCAGGAGCACAGCTCACTTCTGCCGCCGAGAGGGACCCGGGCTCCCTCAGTCCCCCTCCACGTCCGAGTCGGCGTACTTGAGCTCGCACTTGACGTCGAAGGGCTTGTCCTTGGCCCCCTCGCGGGAGGCCTGCGAGTCCCCAGCCTGCAGCTGGCTGTTCCCGCAGTCGGGCTCCGTCTCGTAGCCGGTGTCGTGCGCAGGCTTGGGCTGCTCCCCGCTCTGGTGGCTGACGCTGCCCTGCTCCACCAGCGTCTCTTTCACACTTTGCTCGCAATCAGAAAAATCTGACTTCGTTTTCTTCTTGCCAAGCAGCATCACAGAGCGAAATTTCAAGCACTGCCCTGGCAAGTAGCCTTTGTAACAGTTGTAGGAGAGCAGGCACAAAAAGAGAATGAAAAAGAAGAGGAAGAGAAACATCAACAGGAAGTTATCATTTGACTTGAGGAACATTGTCTTTTCCGGGACTGCATCAGGAATTGAATTGAAGAGCTCGGTGTTGGAGGCTACACTTGTTAGGACAGGGCCAATGGGCTTTGTTAATATCCTTACTGTGGTTACTGGTACCATGTGAGTGGTTGAGATGTGAGCAGTGGACCCCTCAGTTGACACAGCTGACACTTTTGGCACATCACTATTACCTTCTGTTGGTGCAGCTGTTGCAGTGGGGCCCACCGTGGTATGCTGCATTTTTTTCAGTTCCAAAACATGCTTAGCCAGCACTTGGGAAAATTTTTTATTTTTCACTTTTTCTTCTGACAAACATTGGTAAACACCACTGTCTCCTTCTGATAAATTGAAGATGAGCAGTGCCTTCTCCAGCAGACGGTACTTGGGACTCTCCACTCTCAGCACATCATCTTTGAACTTCCAAACTACCTGTGCCAGATTGGACTTTTGAGAACACTTGAGTTCTGCTGTGCTCCCATGCTTGAATGTATGCTGTAGGGGATTCTCTCTTACTTTATCTGGAACATCAAAATAAATGTGCAGAGTATCAGCAATGATTCCAGTTTGCTCTAATCTGTACAGCTTCACCAGACTGTTTTACAGTCTTACTGGAAGCATGAAGATTATGGCATTCACCTCACAAGACCAAGTGGACAGCATGCAAGAATCTCAGTAGAATACCAAGCTGCACGTGGAACATCAAGACAAACTAAGAGACAGGACACCTCAACTCTAAGACGGCCTCATTTCTAGATAAAGGTGAGACCTCACTGATCCACAATTGAGCGTGCACCTGAGAAGTCACTATTTGGGAAAGACTAGTGAAGAAGTCACTACTTGGTCTCACCTTATATCTAATCAGTGCATTTTAAGTAAAGTAGCAACTACAAAGTATCCAAGAGGAAAGTGAACTAGGAACTCTCTTCTGAAAAAAAGGATATTTGCATTTATGGCTCACCTGCAACTTATGGCATCCCATAAATTAATTAAAATAATAAAAAGCAAAGCTCTCATGGCAGTCCACACTTTGCTTGGATTATAAATAGAAAGTGAGTATACATCAGGCTCTTAAGGGCATTTTCTACTTGCAGCTACTCCTGTAACTCTACTCCACTTTATGATCTCCTTCATCTGGTGGCCACAGCACACAGGACAAAGAAAGGACCTGTAGCTACTTGCTTTAAAGCACTATGAAAAGTACTTCACACCGCTCTATATCATGTTCTAAGTTCCCCCTCCCCTTTCACCATAAAACCAGCTTTTTTTCAGAACAATTTAATCTGATCTAGCAGCAATAACCAAGCACTTGTCAAAGCTCACAGTAGAATGTCAAATGCTGCATCAAAGAGACAGAGGCCTCTGCATTAGAAGTACTTCTGGTATTGCTTTCATTCACAAGTCACTGTTGAGGTGCCCCCATTCATTTCAGGGGGTTGTGCACTGCACACTGAAATGCATACAAACACAGACAGTTTTTAAGACAACATGCAGGTTGTACAGATGCTCAAATATTCAAAGCAGAATCCCATACCTATTACAATGTAAATGAATGTCCAGGTAATCACAAAAACAAAACTCTCTCACCACTCCACCTAGACATATGAAGGAGCTCTTTGAAGACTGACTCACCAGAACAAGAAGATGCATCTCCACCTATGTGTTGAATCCAGTTCCTGTAAAAGGAAGTTCAACCATTACAACTTCAAATCTTGTTTCCTAAAGTCTGCCCATCCCCTTGTACTAATAAGGATCATCTAAACAGCAACAGCAGACATAAATGGATAGGAAAAATTTGAAAATGTTCAATTTCTAAAATTCCAATTAGAAATTGGAAATTAGAAAATTCCAAGACTGATTACATATTGATTGTAACTGTAAGGTCATCAAAGGATACTCTTACCTTTCCATTTCACCTTCTTTAAAAATATCAATGCAGGAAGCTTCAAGTGGTTTCCAAGCACAGTAAGGATCCCTTGCTAAAACACAGTCAACACAAGTGGTGTACTTGTCACAAAATGCCAATGGAGACTGCACCACACCAGAATTTGAACCAGCAAAGAGGTATCTTCTGCCCTAAAGAAAACAAAGCACAACAAAAAAACATCACAGCCAATCACTTGCTCAAACCCAAACAACCCAATTCATGGACCAATTTAAGTGTTATTAAAGAGCAGCATACATACAGCCTTTTTTGTAAAAAGTGGTGCCTCAGTAGAGTAAGCATTTGATTAGCTTTTGTCTCTACAAAGTTGTCTTGGAAATATTGCAGCAATGCTGAAAAATGCAAAAAGACAACAAAAAACTGGAACGGGTATGCGGAAAGTAACCATGTCTAACTATGACTTTATCCATTTTCCCAGAAATATGAATGCAATAATCCTTCTGTGAGGTAAGGCAAGGCTGCTATGCTGGCACATGCAAGACAGAGCAGGCAGTAGGGCTGATGTGATAACCCAAAGCAGCCCTACTGCCTTCAGCACTTTAGCCAGCCAGTCTCTGCAGCCACATCAGCATCATCCTTGTGAGAGTCAAACACTTCTTAAGAAAGAACACTGGTGGTACTCAAAGGAAACAGCACTGGCAAGACACTGAGAAGACAGGGGAAATAATCGCAATGGCTATTGGAACCACTGCTCCCGGGGATCCCAAAGCAGTCTGACTCTGAGCACAGCAGGAAGAGATCACGCTCATCCTTATTATAAAATGTAGGCAGCTGCCGTATCTCACTCGTCTGCTCTAGAGCTCAGGGAAAATGACAGCTAAAGGTACACTGTGACTTTACATACTGTCAGGCAAAGCTCAAAAAAGGGATGTGCTGCAGTGCTCAGAGAAGGAAGCCTACAGTGTTGGAGACTTACAACTTCCTAGGAAAAGCTTCCCATTCTGCTCAAAGATTCCCACAGTGCACCAAGTACTGCTCACTCTCTAGTGCTCTGCTGGATTACACTGCAACAGTGCAACACTGCACATGGGTTTATAGTGTCTTGGCATGTTTCCCAGCTTATACGTCCAAGAGTCCAGGGAACATGCAGCAAGCTGAGCAAACCCATTTTTAAAAAAAATCCAGACACACCTTTCAGTTAAGCAGGAGTTAAGGGGATCTGACTGCCCACCCTCCACACACTATGGGAAGAGCCTAGAGACTACTGAAAAATGCTTTCAGAAAGGACTGTGATTCCAGAGTCCTTTCTGAGTATAAAGCCCACCATCAGGGTAATTATTACCCTTCTGTGATTAGCCCACTACTGTGGGATGCCATGACATGTAACACGATACCAGCTCTGCAATGGACATCAGCAGCCACTGACTGTGGAGGCAGAAACTTGTGTTTTCAGGCTGGGAAGCAGCAGGAATCCCTGCTTGGGTGGTACTATGACTATACAGTTCCCATGACTCTAGCAGCTGACCCAAACTCCCATTCCCCATCACTGAAAAGGACCTCTGGTTTTATGGGAATGTACTGGGCAGCTGAGTGTCAATGAGTATGTGGCACCTGGACCCAGAGTGAAGAAATTTCAATGCTATTATTCCTACAGCAGCCTTCCAAGTGTGTGCTGAAATTGCTACATGATATGTATTTGTATCAGGCTTAATGCCCATCTCTTTCTCAGCATTGCCCTGAAATAGGCAAATCATAATTAAGCCAGTGTAGGAATGATTCCACAATTAAAAGAACAGGTATTAGCATATATATTGGAAGAGCTATAAATCACTATCTTCTGTGACAGGGCAAATTCCAAAACTCCTGACAAAGCAAGTAGCTTGAACCATTTTTGCAGATAAAGAAAGTATTTTATGTGCGCGCACGTGTGTGTGTGTATGTATATAAATGCACACACACACACAAATAATACATATCTGTGAAGATGTATAGGTGAGTTGTCAGTGTGATATATCATACAAAAATAATACAATTATACTTACAGAAAACTAAGCACAGGCATTTTAATCCTGCTTTCCATTTGTCTAGCAAAAATATACTCTGTCCTTTCTTTTTATTATAAGCATGAAAGGATAAATAAGCACGCAGAACGAGCTTGTAAAAATTATGACAAAGTGGAGCTGATCGTGTTGACATTCAAAATTTTATTAAATCACACAAAAATAAAAGCTGTTTTAAAGTATTCCTAAGTCCCTAAGCTGCAGAGCACTTATGTATGGATCACTAGGTAACTACTGAATACTGGTATTGCTACTAGATACTTCAAAAGAGGCATTCAATCTTTATGAAACCCAGAAAACCTCACTGATGCTGATGCTACAAGTGACTTTAGGCATAGACAGATATATTCATGGATGTGAAGGTCTGAGCAAGTAGGGGCAGAAACCTAACTCATTAACAAATTACACACAGTGACAATTCTCCTACTATTCAAAAGCACTCTAGGAATAAACCAAACAACTGATAAACAGTGCAGGACATCTGCCAGGTTTGGAGTGCACAGCAGCTCTTGTGCCATGCAGCTGGAGCTGCAGCTGGCACCCCAGTGGGCAAACAGGACCTCACCAGAGGTCCTCACTCACAGCTGCAGCAACGTGACTGCTCCCACGACACCATCAGCATGCAGGAGCCTGCAATATTTGGGACAGCAGAAGTCAATTAACTACACAATTATGAGTCCCTATGCTTGAAGACTGTTCTCTATTCTTAGGTCTATTTCCTCAGAACCACACACCACTCCTCTGCAACCTCAATCCCTGGGATTTTTCTACACAAAGCTGCAGTGGCCACAAGGGGTCGGGTTTTTTACATCCCTGCAGAACTGAAATTAGTTTCTTAAAACACCTTACAGTTTCCTGCTTCTGCACATGGAAACAAGTGAAGACCTGCATACCTGTGCTCCTCAAGCCATTCTCTATGTCTAAATAACTCCAGAAGCTTACCACCTACCAAACTCATTGAAATGCAGCAGGCAATATGTGAGTGCTGCAGCATGATGAGTTACACTTGCAGCCCTTGGCTGGCTCTATGCACAGCATGGTCTCTTGTCACACGGCCACAAAGTGGTGCTAAAGAAGTTTTATGAAAGAACAAAAGGAGATAAATGCAATGATGCTTATACCACTCACTGTTTTGGACGAAAGCAAGAGAGTTTGGACTGGTTCAAAATTTGGAAAAAGCTGCGTTTCTTCAATAATATGCATTCCATTTTCATAGCTGATAGCTTTGTGCAGGGCTCCTCGATCTGAAACAAAAGAGCAATGTGCTTAAGTAAGATCTTTGAAATTAAAAAAAGCATGAAAAAGTCCTTCACAAATGCTGTAAGTAGTCTCAATAATATGCTTGTTGTTTAGCAGAAAAACTCTGTGTCAAAGGCAACCATTAAACTTGCCATCAGGACTTCTGAGCAGGAAATAACATTTTGGGGCACAGAATGACCAGCCGGTGATTATATTGTGTAGTTTTGCTAAATTCACTGAAGCTCTGCAGTTCTTTTCCTGCAATACTTTTTCAAAGCATCCAAGATTGTCCCATTACTGTGACGCCTTAGTTTTTTTCTTACACCAGCTGCTGTAAAAGCCCTGTAAATATGGAAATCTCAAGAGTTTTTCTAAGAAAACTTAAGAATCAGTGCATCACCAAAACCAGGTGTTCTGCAGAACTCACCTGTACCGATGAACATCACATCATAGATGGTGCCATTGAGTGCTCTGACTCTGTCAACTACAATCTGTGTATACTTCACATCTCGCTTTACTAGGCGAGGTCTGTCTCCCATTGGGGTCACTGAGTCATCCATTAGAGGATGATCTTTAACAAACTGCAATGTTTTGTCTGGTAAATTCAGAGAACTCATGTAGTTTGATGCTCTGGCTTCGTTGTTTATACACTAGAAGAGGGGACAGGGAGAGGGTGAAAAAGAAAAAAGAGAACCAAATTGCACCATTTACTTGTACAAAATAAAGACAATCAACTGCAGTTGCACACATTTTCTTCTCCACATTATTTTGGCCAGTAACCACACCTGTACACTATACTCATTGCACCAAGGAAGGTCTCAGACCTCATAGCACTTTGATGTGCTAATCCCTGGGCTTTGGACTAAATTTTTGTTTGGATCAAACTATATTTTAGGACAATATTCCTTCTGTGCTCTCATGCACCTTCAGTACTTTTAACCATCACCTCTTTCAGCATTAGCAACAGTATGCCTGTAAGGAACATAAAGAAGTAAAAAAAGGTCTGACCCACTTTTTTAGGAAAATTTGAGTGTGCACAGCAGTGCACCAGATAAACAGGCTGATTATTTTACTGAGATAATGCAATAGTTGCTACACTTCCTTTCATCTGAACAAGAAGTGTATGATGTTGCTAGTGTAAACTGCAACACACTATTTCACAATGAGAAAATTATTAACAAAATAATGAAATACAAAACTAGCAAACAACTCCAAATTAAAAAAACCCAAAACCCAAAGACTTTGATTCCCAGATAAAAAAATTCAGAACATGTCACTTGAGTATTTTCCATTAAGTGTTTACAAGAAGTAACCAGGTGAGGGCAAACATTAGTAGGTTACTAGTATTCCTTAGTCTGTTTCCTGCTGAGCATTGAAAAAGTCATGAGTTCCAAGACTACAGAAACTTACCGCACCAGGTCGAGGATTCGGAATTTCCCCATTGTATCGCACCCACTTTGTATGGGACTGTTCCACTGTAGCACTCTGCATGTATTTTCCTTTTGAGAAAACCTCTTCTACAGTAGACAGATTGTATGCACACACTGCTGACAACCCCACATTATTCCTATTAATTCAGGAAGAAATTAGGAAAAAAACAAAACCCAAAAAAACACAGGAGTAATTATCATTTTCTTGTCATAACCAATTGAGATGAAAGGTACTTATCCAGGAAAAGGCTATACCACACTTACAGTTGTGGGGTGAAGACTCCATATATCACTGGTTCCTTCAAAGTCGGAGATTTGAGAATAAAAACATCATTGATAACATTGAAAATTAAATTCTTATCAGGGATGGTACAAATCAGTCTGGCCTTGAGAAACGAAGTCCATTTCTTTTGCAAGGTCCTTAATCCTCCTTGGTCCCTCTTATGGTATTAAAAAAATAAAAATGTGCTTGTGAGGAGAGCTAGCAGCATTTTTGCACTTAAGAACCACTGCTATATAGCATGCAATTACTAAGCCCTGGTGTTTTACAATACTTCATCTACGACCACATCAATAAATGTAAACACATTCACATACAAAACAGTATCAAAGCCATAGGAAAATTGGTTCAACAAAAAAATTATTTCTATCACACACAGAGGGAAGATGAAATATGAGAGAATATGAGAGTTAATGGAGAACTATACTTCAGCATCACTCAGAAAAACTGAGATGGACAATGCATCATTAGGAAAAAAGTAAAACAAGCATGGAAGTACTATACTGTCCTTTAAGAGAAATACATAATACTGCATTTGTTTGGTGACATCAAAACTGATTTAAATTCTAATGCTGCAATATGCCTTAAGACTTGCCGGACACTGATCATTTCATTAGAAGAAATCCAGCAATAGTTTAATCCTGCTAGAAGTTACCACCTTAAGGATTTGCAGGTACCAAGGCTTAAGTTGAGATATATTGACTAGAAATGTATTGCAAAATATTTGATAATTGAGCTGTAGAACTGATATTTCCCTTATAAAAAGTCATATTGAAACAGTATCAATATTTCCATTCATTATCCAATTGTGTAAGCAATGTATTAAAGGCAATCTGCAAAACTTATTAACTATACATGCTTACAATGAAGTATAAATGCTTATAGACTTGCAATCTGTCACTGATTTCTATTTCAAACAACAATCTGAAATATATAACAATATAATAAATGAAGCTCTCATATTCCACAATACTCCTCTTTTAAAGTGTGCACACTGTCAGTGGGCAGAATGCCATAATAGCAAGCCCCATCTAAACCTGCCTCCAAGCTCCTTGTTTAATGTAAATCTCAAGGGCATTAACTTGTTATTGATGTTTTGACTTCCCTGTTTAAATACAAAACAGTAAAGTCAAAATAAAACTTTCAACCTCATGAAAATGAAACAGCCAAATAAATTTCCTGTTGGAAAAAAAGGAAATTGATACATTCCACTGAAAAAGTTTTTGTTAAATAAACATTTTCTACTGAAAAGACTTCCATCAGCAAGACTTTTAACCAGTACTCCTGAGGATGCATTTGAATCAGCTTAACAAACTGAGGTTTAAGCACAGCAATTGTGACAGAATCAGGCTGCTGGTGACCATCTCCCTTCAGGCTCTGGCAGCTGTAGCAGCTTCACAGAAGTCCCATCTGCTACACCACAGTCAAGAACTATTTTGCTGTGGACATGGCTACAGATGTGTTTGGATACAGCTACTTCAAAGTCACTTGACACACATCCTATCTGCTCAGCTCCAAGCAAAGTCACCTCTTCACAGAGGGATGTACTTGCTTAAAAAAATTAACAATGAAAACTGAAGCAACATTTCTTCTGTTGCTGGGTTTTGTCATGGTTGCTTTGTTTTCCCCCAAAGAAGACCAGAATCCCCAGATGTACTGAAATTTCACAACTGTGCAAAATCAAATCAAGTGTTTATTTACAAAGCAACTGTTAGGCCTTCTCAGTTTCAATGAACTGAACTGGAACAGCTTATTTATTAAGGTTTGATAAACTCAAACACCACCATTTACCTGGCAGTAAGTCCAGGTACTTTTTAACATGCACATGGCAAGATTCTATCAGATATAGTAAAAGTAAACAGAACTATCTCCCACCTTGCATACTCTAGCTATTCTTGGAATCATCAATTTTCCAACAAATTCATACTCCACAGACACCTCAGTGAAAAAGAAGTATATCTTGTCATCTTCTCCATCTGTGCTGTTTGGATCTGCTCTTATCACATCAGCAAAAACAAAGTTGGGCTCTACAGACACAAACAGAAGAATTTTCTATTATATATGTGACTACTAACTTAATCCCCTCAAAGACCCTCAGAAGTTGTCTTTCACCCAAACTCCACACTGCATTTACCTCCTCCTCCACTCACTGACCTACTTACACAGTTTGCTGTACATCATATGAACAGGATTTCTAAAAAAAACCCAAGCCACAAAACCCAACCAGAAATGGAAAAAAACCCAGAACACCATGAAACCTATGTGAAAGCACTAAGATACTGAGAGATCTCCATGATCTGACAGCTCATTACTTCAGCATTCTTCAGTCCACAGTCAAATGTGGTTTCAGATTCTAATGGGCCAGGAGAGGTAACCCTCCCCTGCCTGTCTCTCCTCTATTTTAGCTATCAGCTGAAGCACTGAAATGACAGTGCCATTACAACATGTATTACAAAACTCAGAATCCTGTACTTTTTGGACAATGGTCATTATTTTGGTCTCTTTTGGCACAAAGCCTCAAACCTCTGAAAATTCACAAAATTCAGTGACTTTTCAAATTAAGGAACTTGAAGTGTCAAAACCCATGATCAGCTCAATTTAAGAACCAATTCAAGACCAAAAACATTCAATTCCTTACCATATCATAATTAAGCTGCAAGGACAAACAAGCAGATGAGAAATAAACCATTAATGTCAAGTGGAAACATGCATATTCTGAAGCTGTTTTCATCATCAGTGCTGATAAAAATCCTTAAATTTCAAAATAAAATCTCCTGGTGGCATGCAGGAGTGCACTCAGTGTATGCCAGTATAACCAAATCTGTCTCTTTGAGACAACTGCTCCTTACTCAGGTAGGACACTCAAACTCTGTACATGTGATATTGGAAAAGAAGAAGTAACTTGTTTGGACCACTTTTTATGCTTACTTACCATTAAGCCAAGGTATTGCATACTCTGTTCTCAGAGGGCTCTGATGAGAGTGGCGTGAAATAATAGGTTCACTTCCCAAGAAATTGTACGAAGTCCCAGAATAAAGCTCCTCATCTTCAACACAAAACCAAATATATTAGAACTTATGGACTGGATATCAAAAAGGGTACACAAATATTTTCTGTGTCTATCTAAGTTTTAACTTCCCACAAGAAAAGGCAAACTGATTTCCTCTGAATTGCCCTAGACATGTATTTTATGTTTACATTTCTGTCGATCATTCTCAAGCTAACACTTCCACACTTGAGTTTATTATTATTATTGCTCTAACACAAGAACTGACAAAAGTCAACGTTGTTTTTGTGGCATTTTAACGTTTAACATGAAAACCTACAATTTATCTTAGAACAAGCTAATTTACTTAAATGCACCAGAATTCTGGAATTGTCTTCCTCTCTTTCTATGCTACCATTATTCAAACTTGATTTGTACAGATTTAGGCACAATGCAGGGAGTATATTTTTTTATTCTCATTTCCTGTTTCATATGATGTTGAACCTCTCTTTTATGATCTTGGTACATGCAGGTAAAAGCCACAAATTCTGGCTTCCCCAGATTAAGATCTGGTGGCGTGTTTCCATGCAGTAAGTATACCTGCATTAACATCTCACTTCCCATTCTGCAGCATGTCTTCAGGACACCTTACAATACTGCTTTTTTTATTTACTAAAATTACAGTAATTGATACTACAAGGGCAGTCTAAGTACATTTGGATTATCTGGATTAAATACGTTTGACATCTAGAAATACAGTTTGAAAACTGGTATTTTAGAAACTGCTTCCAAAACAACCTAGTTTGAAGTTCTCCTTTTAAGAAACATGCTTAGGTTGACTACATAAGTATTTTAACATCTATACAGATACACGATACAATAAAATATGGATGCAAGCCACAATTTTGATAATGACAGACTGGAGGGTGACAGTGGAAAAGATAGAACATTTTTAAACATAAGAATGAGGAATGCGAAGACTGAACTTACCAACCATAACAGATGTGTAGCTTTGAGCAGGATCAAATGGACATCTGCCCTTACCGTCTTCATTCTTACCTCCAAGTTCAAATGAAATTAAATTCTGTTGAAAACCACAAAACAGTTAGTAGAACTTTTTTCTTTCAGCCACTCAACTTGAGCAAAGCTAGCTAAAAACTGAACACTAAATAATGGACTATGTCATCAACTTCCAGCATCAAAGGCATTCTGAGTAAAATTACAGAAGGCATATGTGTTTTCATAAAAACTTATTGAGCCCCAAATACAGAGAAAAAATGTGATCCTATAATTTGTGAGGGTGAAAGCAGAAAAGAGCAAAAGATGGAAAGTTAAATCCAGACAGACTTCAAGAACGAGCACTCAAAAAAGCTAGACAGCAGGAAAGGCAGAGAAGTTAACTGATACATGGAAAGAACAAGCAATTACTCAATTAGACTGAAAAAAATGGAGACTCAGAAATAAAAAAGGCTTTCTGAGGTGGATTAAGCAATTTTTGAGATGATGGGAAATTTCTGAGATAGGGCAAAATCCAATTAGGCTTTAAAAAGCAACAGAGTACCTTTGCTGCTACTTTATAAATCCCTTACAAACCTAAGAATGAGGACCAGAAAGCTGAAAGGTAGCCACAGTACTTGGGAACTAATCAGTATGAAATGAAATGTATGTATGTAATGAATCTACCATGCAATGAAATCAGTGGAAGCTAAAGGCACAAAGAATTACAAGATTTCTCAATTTTCGAATTGCTAAGAGCTGCAATAAGGAAATGATACAAGAGTCAGTGGCGAGAAAAGGGAGTTTTAATTTTGTGCCAAGACTTCACTTTGAGGGATTCAGCACTACAGATCTTTGGCACAGCCAGGAGCAGAGACAAGCAGAGACAGGAATCTGAGAAATTTCAGGGAGATTCAGTAATGAGTGGCAGTTGCAACCACTGTAATTTCAGTTTTAGTAACTAGCTTCATGTTAACACACAATAGATGAAGAAGTATAAAAGCTAAGAAAAAGCAGATCTGCAGTTAGACCCCAATAATCAGTAATTCATTCAGTGCTATGAAAAAGGAACAGTATAGTCTGCCCCTGCGATGTGACAGTGCAACAAGTACTCCTAACCTTACAGCCAACAGTGAAGATGCAACTGTTTTGGGAAAAGAGAATAACTCATTGTCAACCTGAGCTGCTTTTAAGTTACAGCTGTTGCTGGTCAAAACATACGGACATTTCTTACCAGGTAATCACACGTTGGTTGAAATGCATTAGTTCCACACACGTAGAGGAAAGTATCATTCAGCTGTTGCAAGACACGCACGTAATTACGACATTCTGTCTGTAATAGAGGATGAGGAAAGGACTAGTCTGATAAACCATAGCTGCCACATTCCAACATGCACAAACAACACTGCCCATTGCTGCTGCTTATGCCACATCACACTGGAAAGCCCAGGTGACACATGGGTAACACTGGGACACCATCTCCCTAGAATCTTCAGGAGCTCTAATCAATCCTGCAAGCAGCTGGTTTCCTACAGCCAGTAGTATGCAGACGCCTCAGAGTCCTCTAGCAGGACAGTATGCTCAGCAGGGTCCATCCCAAGCTGTTTTATTGGAAGGACAAGCTCCAAACACACCTCCACTTCATGGGAACAACTAGTTAAACATGCAGCGAGTTTTAGACTTTGTCACCCCTTGTATATCTAGATGGCACAATGACAGCCAAGGTCGCTTGTTAAGCGCAAAGCCTCGAATACCCTTAAATTAGCCACAAAGCTTTGTCGCATATAGCAATATCTTCTTCTTTTTTTCCAGTCCTTGGAACTGTCCAAGGATGCTCCACAATATCTTTAGCTCTGAAACAGAACACGGAGTTTGACCAAAATCCTTAATAAAGGATACAATAAAAATTCAGAATAATAATGAAGTAAAACAACTCTAAACGACCACTTAAACAGAGAGAAAAAAAACCAGTGTCAATAACACCCCCTAATTCTTCCTGGTATACTGCCATATCCCTCCACTAACTGCTGTTCCATGAACTTCTTAAGCAAGTTTAAGTACTGACCCTACTATTCCTTCTTATGAGACAAATTAGGTATTTCTGTGACTGTATAGGAGAAAAAAGCAGGGAGAAGAGTGTAAAATCAATTTTCTGCCAGATAAGGCCCTTGAACAGCTGTATGAATGCTTTCTGCCAGATAAGGTCCTTGAAACAGCTGTATGAATGTTTTCTGCTGGCATTGTACAGTACAGTGCTGATGGGAGGGGGAGAGAACTGCCCACTTAAGTTTAAGAAATAGCAGTAGTGGCTTAATATCTTGACCCTTTTGAAACTACTACACTGTGCAAAGCACACAGCTACCCCATAAATGGGACTAGAAGAAGGTTAGAAGTGAGGAAAAAGCATGGCTAGCTGCTAAAGTATGAGCTGCTAAACTGGGAGCAGGAGAAAATAAAATATATTCAGAGCTCTATCAAAGTACATATTTATGGGGTCTATTATACCCACCAATAATTTTTGAGAGGACTTCTGGAGATTTACACACATGTCTGCTAAACATATGCTCATGCACGAGACAAACTTATATCCCATATTCATCATGGCTGAGTATCAGTATTATTAATACCAACCACAATTGATCCATAAAATAAAAGTATTCTCTGATCCTATTCTGCAGAGGTAGACAAGGAGGAAACACACCTTAAATATCTGTCATACCTCATGTTCAAATAATGTACTGAGGGTCATCAGTGGTCAGTCAAGGAAAAGAAGCAGCTAGTCAAAGGGAGACAGCCCACTCCCATCCCAATGAACCACACGAACACAGGATAACTATCAGCCCTGGATGTGTCAACTGAACAGGCTGCACGTTCAAGCATCACATCCCTCCACGTGCAGAATAGATCTGCTTTTTGTATTCGGAGAACTTGCAGACTTCTACTTTCAAACCTGTGTTAAAAGCCTGACCATCAGTCTTTCCCAGCAAATCTTTGCTTTACTGCATCATTAAATGAAGTGGTGTTACACAAACAGAATGGTACGTTCACACACAGTCAACTACCCCAAGCAAACAGGCAAGACGAGCAGGCCAGCCTGTGCCCTGGCAGTCATAAGGAATCAGTGGTTCCCAGAAGCACCAGGGGATCCTGCCAAGCTGACAGGAGGTCTGGTTGCTCGGGTGCCCTCTGAGCTGTCTGAGACACACCACAAGTGGAACACCTGCCAAGCAACACAAAATACGCATAGACAAAGCTAGCAAAGAAATAAACTCGCCTAATAAAAAACCCCTATGCCCTAAAGCAAAGCACACAAAATTAATCATTCACTCAGTAAAATCAAATGCTGCGAAGGAATTACTGCAACAACAAAACACAACAGTTGCTACCAATTACTTCAGTGACAGTAATACTGTTTTATCATCTTAATGAAAAAACATTAATATTAAGCACACATTAGGGTGTGTTCAGATTTTCAAACATTCAAATATTCAACAAGAAAAGTAATGAACTAAAAAAAGACTAAGCATGCTGCAATTTCTAACACTCAAGTTAATTTAAAAAATTTAGGTGATTGTTTTGAAATTTTAATTTCAAACAGTTGCAGACTTTCTTCTTTCAATGTCATTCCTCTTGAAGTGAAATGTGCAAGACCTTTCTCCAAGTTCAATAAAAGTACATACCTGTTCTGATTTGCCCTTAACTGCACATTTAGTCCTTTTATCTTCTGTGACCTTCCAGTGCAACTAAGTCAAAAAACATGCAACAAAAAAGGACATTGTACTTTAAGTCAATGCAAGGTCTGAAAATTTTGCAGTAACACACAAGAAATGTGAGACATTTTGCAAGTAGCATTCAAAGGTTCAAAACCATTTTTTCCCAAGGAGGTGACATTTTCAAATGCATGTGCCTTAATCAGAACTAAACTATCATCTTTCAGGTTCATAATGATGATTCCCCACAAATAGCTAATGAACTTTTCATTAACATATGCATTAGGGAAATGCAACTGTTACTGACTTAAGTATTTTTTCAATTTGAAGTACTTCTCTATTTCATTAACACTGGAATAAAAAACACTTGGGGGAAAGGAATCAAAGAAAATTTACTGGACTAATTTGCATTATACTGAGTACAACTTTACAATTATGTTGTATATGCTGGTGAAAGTGCCCACCACCTATGAACGTGTTTTTCGGATTAAAAATCATATAAGCAACTTCTAAGCAACTTCTAAAGCACCCTAGGTGATAGTCCATGCTGTACCTGTACATGTGAGCCTGTGTTGCTGATGGGATGAAAAGCAGGAGCCTGGGAAGGACCTGGAAGCAATGTAACAGTAGCAGACTTCTGCCTGGCCTAATTTACTTTGAGAAACCAGCCCAAACATATTCAAAATACTTCTCTGAGTGAGCTGATCAACCTGTCTGCACCACTACTTGCTGTGCAGACACACCTAAACACCAAACAGAAGACGAAACTGAACGGACAGGGCCTTCTTTTGCAGCACATTCTGCAGCCTCTGAGCAAGCCCCAGATTTGCCTCTGTTTCAGGTTACTTTTTGACTCAGATTAACAGAAAATGGCCCATTCCTGATACTAAGAAAACATGTAAGAACTACCACTGCGGGTGATACCCACAGTTCCTCTCGTCCATCCTTCTCCCAGGAAGAAAATACCCAAGGAGATCTCCAATTACTTGTTGATATCCAGCTTCTATTTTCTTATTCTTTTTTAGTCTGTAAAATCTTCCAGAAATAATACTGGAGTAGACCATATAGAGCAACTTCTCTTTTAGGTACTTATTTGTCTAAAATGCAATGCTACAGATATCAGGAAATTAAGTCAAATTTGGAGTACCATTTTTACCTGGAGAGTAATGTATTAAAAGGCATACCTCATGCTGCTTCTCAGCAATATTCACCGCATTTAAGGCAAAGATCACTTCCCGGGCTCCTACATACAGAACGTTTTTGTCTTCACTTAACAGCAAGGTTGAATAGTTTGACACTTTTGAGTCATTAAAATGTATTAGCTGGACCTCTGTTGAAATGGAAAAAAAATAGCACCTCATGAAGAAACAATCACCTAGGGTCAAGCTCCTGAGTAATTTTTTCTAAGTTGTCTAAGCAGCTGTTGGAAAACTTGAAAACAACAAAGGTTAATTCAGACAACCCATGTAAAAGACAAGGGACCCCTCAGAAGCTTGAAACAGCAGAAACAGCAGCTTCCACCAACATAAAATCACTCCTCCCAACTTTCTCATTCAATTTCAAATGCTCAAGTATTTCCTTTTGTGGTGAACCCTGAACTCACTTCTTAATTTTTTTTCCTACTTGCTTTTTCTAAACTTGTATTTTCCACATCCACTGTCAGATTGTTCCTCACCTCACCTTTTCTTTCCATATACCAATCTACTGTGGAAAATCAGGCCAGTCACCACATCCCTTTGCAACCATCCTGAACAAATCCTACAAAATATCCAGCACCTTAAGACAACTCTTCAGCATACTGACGTAACAGAAAGAAGACACAGAAGCGAATAACAAACTATTTGCAGCTGACTGTAAAGTGAAAACAGAGATTAAATACACAACATACACACAAAATAACAGCATGAGGGAAAAATCAAGATGAATAGAAATAAGACAAGAAAAAGAGGGAAATATGAGAGAAAAGGCAGTGGAATGAGGAAGTGTGTAGAATGGACCAAAACGGCTTGAAGAAAGATGACACAAACTGACTAATACAAAAGGGGTTTTTTTTTCTGACTGTACAACTGTAATGTAAGAATGACTGAAAGCTTTGTACATGAAGACACAAGATTAATTAAGCATGGCTTTTAATGATACAGATGAAAACAATGTACTATTACTTCCGATTGTAAAACTCCAGAAACATTAATTTTAAACTAGATTCTCAAGCACGTAATTTTGATATCTTTTACTTGGCAGGAAAATTTTCCCAAAATGGATGAACTGGTTAATGCAACTCCACTGAACTAAAGTTCCCTCTCCTATTCAAAGTAGGTTTCCAACATTTAAATGCAATAATCTTCAGCAGACAGAGAAATAAATAGCAGGAATTAAAATAAACTCCTTCATTTTGACTAATTTGGATGTGAGTTGGCAGTATCTTACTATGCCATTAAATAGCAACTTGCCAAAAATACAAGATAGAAGCATCAAGGAGTCTAAGTAGGAACTGCAAGCCATGTGTAGGCCATCCTTTCTGAAAGGCTGTGTCAGCAACTCACTAATTGCTATACTAACCATCAAGCAAAACAGTCATCCCATGATCTGCTTATTCCTACTACATTCTTAATCTCCATCTATCTTTTCCTACAGAATGTCTGCTCAGAATTTAACATCCTTATTTAAGACTGCTTCAATATACAGCCAATGTATTTGAATTTGTTCAGTTATTGTACACTTGGTAAAGTAATCAGTTGCTGCTTACTTACATTAAAGAAGGACCAAAAGACAAAATCTCTTAAAGCATCCATGCCACATGGGTAATGGGGGATTAGAAGAAGAAAAAAGGGGAAAATGCATATATTCACAAATAACTACTCTACAGACTTTGGTCTCAAGTTCTTTTCAGACCTAGGCTAAATTATTAAACCAAAAGCTAGGGATCCCGATTTCTATTACTTCTCTTTGCACTTATATTTGCAGACTTCTTATTATTGTATTGGGAGATTATGAATACATGCTGCAATTTCAAATGCAAGAAAAAGCATTGTTCTGTGAAAGACTTTCATATCGAGACACCATAAAATGCTGTTGAAAGAGGGCCCAATGCTGATTTTTTCCTTTGTCTGTTGATTTATTTAATGCTCAAGCCAGCTTGGTGTCAAAACAGATTATTAGCCAGAGAGGTGCATTTTGCTAATGTATTCAGACTCCAGATAAAAATAATTTGTTTAAACTAAAATACACCTACTGGGGTTTTCCCTTGAAACAAGTTTCAATTGCAATATCCTTCAGCTGAGAAAGCCAAATTTGGAATTCCTCCTCTGTTTCAAAAACTGTTTTCAAAGCTGCTTGAAGGAATCAAAATCAGTTAACCCAGTGCCTGAATGACTTTTGAATATTCTGGTCCTACGAATTTCATAAGGTGAGCAAAGTAGCAACACCTGACCAATTCACAGCAAGTTGGCTGAAAGAACCTAAAGCCTCAGGGAGCTTCAAATCCCACAGAAACCTTGAGGATGTAACAATGTCCCATGTTACAATACTTAAATTTCTGCTCTTACCTTTGTGTTCCCAAGTGATCCTTGGCACTGGGCCAAATGCTATTGCCACTTCTAGCAACAAACCCCAAACAGCATAAAAAGCACACAGAGCCATCTTCAGTGTCCCTGCTCTTCGGGGCTCACTGGGTAACTGCAGCAGGTAGTGTTTCTTTGGCAGATGAAATGAAGACCCCAGGGAGTATTAGAGACCAGGCATTTCTGCTCTTGAGAGCAACACAACAAGGGAGGCTGGAACAACTGTACAAGTACGTGCTTTTCAGCAGATCACTTCAAGAGAACGCACATTTTCCAGGATGATGCATACACAGACTGCCCACACGCTCCACAGGCTGCAGAGCTGCTGAGAAGTGTGACTGAGTGCATTCTTCTGTTTCACGAGAGAAATAAATGATGCTGTGGAGAGAGGAGGGAAGCAAGAAATAGAAGAGAAAGCAAACTAAATACTGCCGAAAATAGCACTGATGTTGCAGTATTTCTACAGCTGCCTGCATATCTTACTTTGGACACAAAATATATTACTTGGTGAAAATCATATTGTTAAAAACAAGACACACATTACATGACAAATGGGCAATAATTGAAAGCAATAATTTCAACCTAGAATTCCAAGTGTAAATACTTTGAATTGTCAACTACACAATGCACAAAACTTGATTCTAGTCTATTCTTTCAACAGTGTGTCAAAGAAAATCCCACCTCTCTTAATAAACAATAAACAAAGATAACAAAAACCATTAGTATCACAGAGCAAAGAACATGAGAAGTGCAGCATTAATAGTAAGAATGGTTACACAATCTGCTGTACCTCCCATACTTGGGATCTTACAGAAGTCTTTTTTTTTAGTGAAGTTTCCTAAAATGCCACTAACTGTGGTGTGCAAGGGGTAAAAACACAGCTACAGAAATGAAGAGCCAATGCACTCCACACAAAAATTAAGAGAGAAAACACTTCAACAGTGAAACTGCTAGTACCATGGAAGTACCATGGAAGTCACTGCGCCTTGAAGTCAACTATTACTCTAGACCATGAAAGGCCTGTCCTAATAAACAAAACTGTCCAATGCTTTCTACACCGTCTTCTAGAAGACTCCAGTCCTTCTGTCTTCACCATTCCTAGGTGAAGACTCCATAAGCAGTGAGTGCATTCATAAATTACTTGATCATAAACAGGTTTTGAGGCCTGTACACTTGGGGTGGTGATGAAAAAAAATATGTTGTCCTTTGCAGCAAGATGCTAGATTTTCAACATGCCACCACTGCCTGAGACACTGAGGTGACTCTAGTAAAACACACTACAATACAAGATGACTGTAATACCTAGAGGTTATCCAGCAGGAGGGTGAGTGAAAGTGTATTGATTTTGCACAGCCTGGTTTTGGTAGCAGGTGGGCTTCACAAGTGGCTCATGGAAGAATCTGCTAGAAGCTTCCACCACATCCAGTAGAGCCAACCTGTGGCAGCTCCAAAGAAAGAAGGGCTGTTGGCCAAGGCTGGCCCAATTACAAATGGTGGTAATGCCTCTGTGATAACATACTTAAGAAGAAATCAAAACAGAGTTGGTGGAACAGTTTTAGTTGTGAGCAGAAAAAGGCAGAGTGAGAACACGTGAGAGGAACAGCCCTGCAGACCCCAAGGTCACTGAAGAAGAGGCAGGAGGTGCTCCAGGCACAGAGCTGGCATTCCCCTGCAGCCCCTGGTGCAGCCCATGGTGAGGCAGCGGTGCCCCTGCAGCCCATGCAGGTCCGTGGGGATGCTGAGATCCACCCACAGCCCATGGAGGAGCCCCAGGCTGGAGCAGGTGGATGCTATGGGAAGCTGTGACCCCGTGAGAGAGCCGTGGAGAGAGGGGCCCTGCTCCCCTGCTATAGCAGCCTCTCCTTGAGGGACTGCACCCTGTGGAAGAGTGGCCCAGGCTGCAGCAGTTTTGGGAGGACTGTGTATCCATGGGAGGGACTCACACAAGGCAGCAGGTCAGAGAGCTGCTGCCCTTGAGAGGGACTCACATCAGAGAAGTTCACGGAGAACTGTCCCCTGTGGGAGGAACCCCACGGTGCAGCTGGGGAATGCAGGATAAACCATGGCTGATGAATTTACCAAAATCCCCATTCCCTGTCCTCTGGTACCACTGGGGTAAGGAGGTAGAGCTTAGGAAGGAGGGAGGGGTGGAAGTTGTTTTTAAGGGCATTTTTTAGTTCTCATTCTACTCCTGTTCTAATTGTGTCAGTAATGTTTTCAATTCGTATCTCTAATTACAGCCCGCTTCGCCCATGACACTAGAGGAGAAATCTCTACCAGTCCTTATCTCTACCCATGAACCCTTAAATTTTCTCTCCCCTGCCCAGCTGCTCAGCAGAGTGAGTGAGGAGCAGGGTGGGAGCCTGGCATCCAGCCACCATCAGCCCACTTAGTAACATTGAAAAGGAAGGGACCGGTACCTGAAAGACACAGAGGTAACAAGAATAGGGGAAAGCTGAGCAAGAACATCTCTAAGCACAAGCAAGATTCCCCTGGGAGGATGTGGTTTTAAGCAGGAAAAGGCAAGGAATCTCTTGTAAGTGCAGCCAGTGGATCTTAAGTAAAGTGGCCAAGTAGAAGACCGGCAACCACATTTTAAGTGTTTATACCTGCTTTAATAAATGATCACAGGCAAGATTAAAAGATTAAGAAATCTCATTTACTTTTATAAGTATCTTCTCTACTAAGAAAAAAATCCACACAAGACTGTAACTTGCTCAAGCTGAACCTGTAACTTCCTATTTTTTATGGTTTTTTTTGCTCTTGGTAAGCACTTTGGATCAAATCCAACTGTTTGTAGCAGGTTGTATTAATCGTTTTGGGTTTTAATAATGTTTTCAGTTACCAGGCTTTTTTGTGTGTCCTTCCTGTTTATCATCATATACAAGCAATTCCAGGTTTTACTCTCCAATACATTAAAAAGTGCCCACTCATCTGAGTCACAAGGCATGACATATTCTGAGGCAAGCAAACAGCTTTACAGGTGAGTGTTTAAAAGGGGAACAATAGTTCAATTATTGAGTTCCATGCAGTTTAGCTATTCTAAGAGAAATGTAAGGAGGAAAACACCAGTTTGAACACAGATAATCCTTTGCTTAATGCTACCTTTTGTTACTGAAAAGACTGCATGTAAAAATCAATTCCCCATTAACTCTTGATTTTATTTTGTAATTTTTAAATTTATTTTTAATTTATTTTTAAAGATACAGCCAGGACATCTTAATGCTATCAGTTATGTACAATACTATACCGCAGAGACAACTCCCGAGAAGACTTCTGAAGTCCTGTACATTTTTTCAACTTTCAAGTAGAATTAGCAAATATAAGCCCTAGTAAAGGAAAATCCTGAGTTTTCTATAGTCACATTACATTCCTAGTCCAGCTCGCCTACCTCAGTAAATGTAAAATGACAGTGAAGCTTGAAACGTATTACATTATCGTTCGAAGGAAACAAAGGGTCTGGCTGGATCCTTTAATGCCTGCTTTGCTGTGTGGACTGAGAATTGCTTCAGCTATACAAAATGGAAATCTGTGATTTCATTCCTATTGTACAAGATTGCAAGAAAGGTCCTTTTTCACATTAATAAATTTGACTTCTCAGACATTACTTGATCTAGGGCAAAATTTTGCATGTTACAAAATGACTACGGTGAGCACTACACACCCAATTGTGCAAGACCCACTTTGTTCTTATTTCTATAACTTAAACAGAGGTGAAAATGCACTCAGAACCTTGTCCTTTAATTTAGCCTTCAATTTAGTTATTCTCCCCGGCCCCTCCTTTCCCTGTGCTGAAAATTATCTGGAGTAAGTCCTTCACTGACATCCAGTGAGAGGCCATTCATAATCTAATATGAACCTCTTTTTACATAAAGCAAGTCATACAAGAAAGAAAAGTAAAACAAAAATAAAATTAAAAGGCCTAGACAATGGCCTCATTTCCAGATTAACTTGGTTCCATCAGCGCTCACTAGCTTTGATTAGATCTGAGTGGTTTGAATTTCTGAAAAGTTAAGTCTCCTAATACTTTGAGCATTAGTCCCAAAAAAAAAAAGCCAGAATTTGCTTGGAAACAAGTACATTGAAGAAGTAAAGGAGAAAGAAACCTGAAATATTTGGCTACATAAATAAATTCTGATTAAAACGACCACAGGTCTACTTTTCTGTAGAACTGTTAAAACTTTTCTGAGGTAAATGATCAATAATCCATAATTTAGGGACTCTGATGTTAATTTTGCATCAGCGATGTAATGTGTAATGATGAAATGGAGCAAAATGAGTTTTCTGTGATGCATGTACTTATGGTGACTAAAAACAGGGCAACTGCAGAAGCAATCAACGCGGCTTCTGTCAGTTTGGCAGACCACAGCTGGAAGCTCAAAGCTGTGAACGTTCCCTTGACATGTAAAATTCTAATGCATGGAAAGAGAAATAGGTAGAAACAACATTCTGCTCTCTTGAAGTATAGAAATTCAAAGCTGTTAGAAAAATTTCAGACTGCATAACTGCTAGTAAGGAATACTAGCACAAGTTTTGAAACCAGAGAGTTGCAATGGCATATACTGACTGTTATGAAGATCAGAAACGATCTGTCTCTCACATCACCTGTGTCACTGGGCATCAAAGAAGCAGCACTTAAGTCCACCTTCTGGAAAAACGCAAAATGCTAGTCATGCAGTGCGAGAAGCTGGAAAACCAGTCATGGGAAGGAGACTGTCATCCTTCTCATACTCCAGGACACAGAGGCAAAGTACACACAAAGCAGTACTTGTGAACACAAAATTTCATCTTTCAGAGATGTCAATTCCACAACCCTCACCAGTACCCAAGTTTTTTTGTAAGTAATGCAACCCAGAGGCGTCTCCTTCCCCAGTCAGCATGGTACAGCTGGATCCAAGTGTGTATCTTACACAAGCAAATACCCCACAAGCTAGCCAGATTCTGGAATTTCAAAGCTAGGAAATGGCCAATTTTGCAACGCTTGTTTCAAAATATTTTTTCTTCCGATAAACACTTCGTTGCATTGTGCAACTTCTCAGTTTGGCTCAGTATTACATAAAGTGCTAAGTGGATCTAGTTTTATTTTGTATATGAAGGTTAAAATCAGGAGAATTTATTAACACACCAGAAACAGTCAGCATCATAGCTGGGACTCTTGTGATTCCCAAGAAATGATCATTACCATCACAGATGATCCAAACTCTCCCTTGAAGAAAGCCGAAGGTGCACTGGCCATTCTGGCCTAATTTCATCACTCTCTTCATGATTCCCCAACCATACTAAGTGCCTCTATGATTTTCACCCCTTTTTGTATTGCACTTTATTCTCCTCCACAGGGTTCTCTCTCCCTGCAATTCCTCATCCACTCTGTACTTAGTCTCCCGTGCCATCACCCACTTTTCTTCCCCAACACAAGCAATGCACAGCTCCATGACCACAGGTGATGTCAGCCCCCCCAGTGAGGCTGCCAGACAAAAGACCACCTTCCTTAAAGGAAGGCCCTTTAAAGCACATACTTCCCTACCTCTCTATAAAATCACTGTCACATCACTCATTGTCCAGGGACAGCAGAATGAGGATCTCAGAGCAAAGAACAACTAACTGCAAGACACCTTTCCTTCCCACTGCCAGGAGTGAAACAACCACGCCATGGCAGGTTTGCCAGGCAGCCTATCCCACTACTTTTGGATAATTTAAAAAAAAAGAAGAAAACAAACAACAAAAAAACCGAAAACATTTGCAAAAGTTGCAAGGAGTAACTTGTAAGTTACTATGATGAGGGATATGAAGCTCAATATGTGGAGACAGGCAAATTTATTGAGTGAATTGCTTCCACCAGCAGAAAAGGGTGAGTTAAAGTATTCAGCTGTCAGACAGCATAAATTCCAAGTTCTCCCCACATAACTTTCTTTTGAAGCTTTAACAGAATACAAGTCTGCTTTAACATTTACTGATGCCTATTTTAGAACAGACTCTAAGGCTCTGTGCTTGAAAAACAAACCAGAGAAATCCAACGAGATTTTGCTTAAACCTGGTTTTTTCTTTTTCAATTTTGTTTCCAAAACTGAAAGGAAAAGTTAGCAATATTTGTATTTTAAGTAATTTTGATTACACAGTGAGTCTCCGGATTCTAGCTGGTCAGAGTGACCCAAGATACACTAGAAAGTCTTTTTTCCCAGCCTGGCGGTCAAAGAAGGAGTCAGAGGTCCTAATTTCTCAGTCTCAAGGTTGTTTATTGTATCTTATCTATGAATTTTTTTTCTCCTGTCCTGCGAGGTCCACTCAGCAAGACAGTCAGAGGCACTCTGCCTGCCCCTCAGAGGAGGTGTTCTCTTTTTATAGTAAAAACTACATGTACAATATTTACAATTACTTTGCAATACCTATCATCTATGTCAGACAGCGAGCTTCTACTCTAAAAGTGCCAAAATTGCAGCAGAAGATGGAGGCCAAGAAGAAGAAGAAATGTTGGACACACCCAGATTCTTCCATCTTGCCCCTGAATCCCCATGCTAAAAACCCCAAAAACTCAATTTTTCCACCCAGTGACAAATTCACTATCATTCTACTTACACTTTTGTGGCTTGTAATTCTTCATATAAGGTTGGTAATTGTTTTTCCAAGGGCTAAATCAAAGGCACAGGGGTCTTGGGCTCTGTGCCAAGGTCTCTGAGCCCCCTGGGTCCAGGGCAGCCAGAGGAATTTCCTGGGTTCCAACAAGTAAGAAGTGCACAAATTACTTTCGATATCTGAGTTTTATTTACATAGTTTGTGAATTTCAGACCATAGTTTGTGAAGAAAGGGTGCTTTAGTTCTCACCCTTTTACAAACCTCAAGCACAGTGCCATTTTCATACAGTCTCATGAAAAACATCATTATTTTCAATCTTTTTATTATAAAATACATATGGATTCATCTTCTCCTGAGGTAAGGTACAGCCTCAAACTAGCAAACCAGTAGCCCTTTATGATTAACATACATGTAGAGCATGCGATTATTTGCCTTTTGAACTGTAACCAAAATACTCTGTAGTTGCTAGATGATTACAAATTAGATGAATATTCCTAAAACAATTTGGTGTGGTCTTTATCTCTACCACAAAGCCTGCTGGAGGATGTGCACTAGTAGTAAAATATAAATGTTGAGGAAACAAATTCCCAGTTTTAGGCCAGAAATCAGTATTTTCTGTTTCTGCATGATAAGTATGTCATCAAGCAGTCCTCAGAAAACTAAGGCTCGTGCTTAAAGAAGAGAATTTATCTCCAGAGAGACACTGCTAGAGATCCATTACATTTTTTTAAACTCACATTCCTGTTCTTTTACTACTACGTTCTTTTTCTTGGGAAAAGATTACACGAAGATAAAGTATTACATGGAAAAAAAATGACAAGACAGATTAAAATCCTTTTTTTTAAGGTTATTGTGGGTAGATCTCTAGGAATAGGATTCAACTTCAAAGAGCAACAAGAAAGAGCTAACTTGGATGCTGAGTTATCCCAAACACAGAATTCAAGAGCTGCCCTGGGCATGTTCTAAGACCGTTTTCTGCCTGACTGGGTACTCCCAAATATTAAACCTGGGTTGTGACAGTGACAGTGTTGCAGTTAAAACAAAGCAAGAAATAAAGTTCCTGAAGTTCATCTTCTCCTACTACTTAAACATACTGTCAGTCAAAAAAATATTGCTCAGTTTCTTTCTCATTTTTTCTTGGGCTCATAGGACTGAATGAGTCATGTGAAGTTATTTGAAGATGCCTCTTGGCAACTAATGGCACATGTGGAAGTACCTGCATGTTTAAATTAACAGGTATGTGTGCCTTAAAAAAAAACTATACTAGGTGTCCAACAACACTTTCAGAGTCAAACACCTCCAAAAGCAAGCCCAGTACCCCTTTATACATACAAAACACATCACAGAGGAAGGTGCAACCATGAAAATGACCTTTTAGTGGTAGCTAAAGAACAGGTAAATACAGAGTATGTTCCTGAGTGAAAGAAGTCCTTTCCTGAGAAATTTCCTAAGTATTCTGGTCTTGAAGAAAAAGAATGTAATAAATCAAACTTATAATCCAATCCTGATTTATATTTCTCAGTATGTACTAAGTCCCCAGTATTCTTAAAGCACATTTATTTGCTTTGCTAACAAGGACACCTGCAAAAGAGTCACCATGAACCCAACACAGCTCCCCTTGCTGTGGGGATGTACCTCTGGTTTCAATGTACATACCTGCCACCCTTCGGAGCCTCCTGCACACCCCAGAGCTGGGAAGCCGTCAGAAAAACGTCCTTTCTGAAAAGAGGTAAGAAACAGGCTTTGACATCAGTACTACATAATCCTGAAGGGCAAGTTCTGATATGGGAATCATAAAAAATCCTCCCTCAAAAGTTTGGTTTTTATTTTCCAGATTTCCAGGGTAGAGCATTCCTGACAAAAAACAGAACTGCTACATTTGCATCCAATGAGCCAAGATCCTGATGTTGCACTTAACATGAAAAAAATATTAAGCAGACCTGACAAAAAGCAGACACATCAGCCCTTTTAAAACTCAATTTGTTTGTCCTATCCCAAGCTGGCTGATATCTACCCAGCACAAAATTATTCAGTACTTGCACTGCAGTAGCAATTACTGATATTGGTAAGAGTCTGGGACCCCTCACATGATGGTACAGGATGTACTAGAGAGGTTAGACACCAGCCAGCCCCACAAACAACTACCTTTACTAAATTCATATAAAGCAGTTCCAACACTTTCCTCCATTATTAAAGAACTGCATTATGCACCAGCTTAGGAAAGTGGCACTGGATATTGACAATGAAACCCAGCACGCTCATATTTATTTTGCTGTAATCACAGGTCACAGTGATAACCACAGTGGGCCACTCTGAAGCAATCACAACTGAACACAACAAAGCATTTATCCCAAGACTCTTCTACATTACATGCTTCCAATATGCAGGCTCATAATACTGTTACATCAGATTGTATTTAGCATATGTATTTCCTAATGTTCATCAAAGCACTTTTAGAAGGCTGAGCCATGTGAAGGCATAGTGTTTTTTAAATGCAGGTCACCTCACAGTCTGAAGCAGATTTCACTATAGTCAGCAGTAAAGGGGCTCCTAAAGATGCAAGTGCTAAAATGGTACACCTGACATAAAATCTCCACTGCACTTCTGAAGGCTTCATTCTTGTCCCAGAAGATAATGACTCAGAAAATGGAAGCCTCAAAAGAAACAGGCTAGAGACAATTACAAGAAGCAGCTCAATATGGCAGGTCTGTCTGTAAGGGTGAGCCTACACAAGGTCTTTTCCAGAGACCTTCAACAGCGCATGTTTTGTAGCTACCAGTATAGCAAAAGGCATCAAACAGCTACATCAAGCACATTTTTGCTTACAAAACAGTATTTTCAGTATCTTTTGGACTATATAAAGAGGGCAAGGTAGTCTAATTCTCCCCACAATCATTTTTGAACAAGATACACCACGAAAATCCATTACACCCATCCATGTTATTACCAATGGGCTACTTTTCACAAACAGTAGCAGAATGTAACTGACTTACTTCTGATGTGGAAAAACCCCATCCACCTTTCACTCTGTTGAAAACAAACTAGAGCAGGCAAGCTGTAAACCATCTGATTAGTTATGAAGCTCTCCACAAATCAACTTACACCAGATCACCTCTATGGCTTTAGCTACTCAGTATTGAAGTGAATAGGTAAAATTTACAAAAAATTCCTGCTTGTCACAAGAGGCTATCAATCAACACAGCCACTATCGCTATGGGAGTTTTCAGATCTAAGTACGGCTCCCTACAGCTTATGCTCCCAGAGCAAACTATAATCATCTATTTTAGCTTCACGTACCTTAAGGGAAAAAAAATTTCTCTTTTGCCTCTCTTGAGAAAGACGTTCCAGCAGCCTATACAAGCACTTTCACCGTAACAAAGCAGTTGCATCAAAATGAATAGCTACAGTAAGTGTGAAACTCCTTTGAAAAGCCTAGCAGCAAATCAGCTGACCTGTATACTTTCCTGGCTTACTTTAAACAGCTTGGCATGGAGGTTTTCAAGTCTTGGCATATAGGTCCCAGTTTCTAACTATGATCTGAGGTCACTGGGGACAGGAGGCAGGGGGCTGGAGGTCAGGCCACCTCTCAAACAGCCTCCGGATCACCACGGAGATGGAAAGAGGCACATGAGCTGCTAGGATTTCCAAGCTGAGCCACCTCAGCTCAGGAACTCTGCTCCAAACACAGTCCATCCCTCCTCAGTGTGGTCCTTTGGAAGGGGCCAGCAACCACCAGTGTTTCCAGCAGAGAAGCCCACAGGCATGGGGCTGGGTGTGAGGGTGGCTGGGCTGAGGTGAAGGGTGGTTTGCAAGTAGGGGCTCATTCTCACATTCTCCTTTGGTCACAGCGCCATTGCCTGCCTGCCAAGACACCACCTGTAGCCATGCTACACACAAGAAACTACTCCCAGCTTGCCAGAAGCTATGACATAATTAAGCCCTTTAATCCAACTAGGACTTGATCATGAAATTAAACCTCTATGTGAGCACTGCAGGCTGGCAGACATCCTTCAGGTGCTCTTGCTTGACCCAAACCTCACAGGTGATCCTTTACAGCAGGTACTACAGAAGATCCTTAAAACTTACACCCTGTCAGATTTTAAGAGTACTTAAGTCTAAACTTATGGGAAAAACACCCCTCTAAACTGTTTCTTCTGGCAATGATTACTTAAGCTTGGGGAGAAAAATTACACCACGAATAGCTCATTATTTTGACAACTGTGACTAAGTCTTCAAAGATTAAAGAAAACACCTACTGGATTACAAATGAAAGACAGCCTGGAATACATTATGTAGAATAAAGAGATAGTCACCTTAACAAAATTTTTCATAAAAGATCCACAATCCTTCATATATGTGTGTTTGCATACACTTTATTTATTTGAAGAGCTCCTAATCTGTCAAATTCCAAACCACATTAATGTATTACAAGGCACTTCTGGCTGTCGCATCCTACTTGTTTTTAAAAAAAAATTTAAAAATCTGAAGAACAACTATGATGTACTACTTTTCCCCTGCACATCAATTATGATTCAGATCAGGAGCATTTCTTTCATTTTCTATTCAAGCACATGCCTGCTGTAACCAGGTCCTTGTGATTCTAAATTAAGAGAAGAAAAAAGAAAACTCGCTTATGAACAAATTTTCTTTACTTGGAAGTCTCTTTGGGAGGCCACAGGGGCAAATTTTAAGTTTGGTAACATTTCTTGTGCTACAGCACTATACACTGACCTTACTGAAATATCATTTCCAGATAAATACCCTGATAATCTAGAGCTATATTTGCTACCTCTATTTCAAGTCAGCCATAACCTATACATACTGGCTTTCTTAGAAAAACTCATTTTAAAAGCTTATATGGAAGCCACAATAAAGCCAATATACGGCTATGAGTAAGACTGCCCAGACAGCTGCTCACAGACTGTGTCTGTGACTAAGAACTTTCCTGTTAATGCCATGTGTGGTTTTACAGCTTAGAATTACATGAAAAGGTAGGCTAGACTACAAACTTCAAGAACAGTGCATATTACCATCACTATATTTAAATAATTGATCTGAAACACTAAAATAACTGCTGCTGACATAGCCCCCATCCCATTCTGGATGGGGCTGGTGATTATATCTGCACCACCTGTGCAAGACACTGGGGGTGAAAAACCAAGTAACAAATGTGCTACAATATTTAGAGAGAAAAGCTCAATTTTTCTTTTCCCCTTTCCTGCCTGCAAAGTTTACTTTTAAAAAGTATCTTAATTTCCAGACCCATTTACTTGCCTATCAACACCGGTCTACTTTTATTAAACATTATAGGAAAAATAAGTACATGAGCTTTAACCTGAAGCAGAGGCCCATGCTAAACCTTGTTCTGAAACAATGAAATGAAAAAAGTCCTGTCAGATCTCGAAAAGACATCTCCATCTCACCCAAACTCTGCTGGGATTCTCAGTTTTAATTCCTGTCACCTCAGAACTCCTCAGATCTCACAAGCATCTTCAAAAGAGCCAAGAAAAATATAGAGACTAAACTGGTGGCAGAGAGCTACAAATGCCTTCTGTATCCCAAAGACAAAATAAGAATATCAAGGATGGGCCAGCTACTGCCATGATGAGTGTTTCTCCATTTCTAAGGATATTGAAAGAATCTGTTGTTAAGCAACTTAACTTCCATAAAACTCAATAGGAGCTTTCATGATAGTATCTATGCATCCCAACCCTTGTTCAGAAAAGGATATGAGTGGGTTTCACAATTTCAGCTTTCTTCCAGTTACAATACCATACAAGTATCAATACAAGAATATTTTATTAAAAAACATGGTAGCAGTTTAATAAAAAACACAGTAATGGTTCTGAACCAAATTCCAATAAAGGTAGAGAATACCAACACAATTGTCTGAGTCCAACAGCCACAGCGCAGGAGAGAAGAAACAAGGAGGCACAAACGCATAAAGAAAGGAACAAGTACTAGCACTTCTGCTTGAGATTATTATTTTTAAGGCACCACTTCGGGGATATGTAAAATCTTTATGTATTCACACAGCCTTTGCTTAGGAAAGAAAAAAATTCAGAAGGAAGACTACAATATTCCAGTCAATGACCACCTCCACAATCAACAATTTTTCTGCTTTGAAAAGATCAATATGAAGGAGACAATTACTACTCCTCTTGTCATAAAATCCCACATAATCCATGTCTCCTTCTCCTTCTATCAGAGAAGGAGCAATCCTGGAAATTATTTGCTGGTTAAAAAACCTAACCAAAAGTCTAAGTTCTGCCTGCATTTTTCATTATTGCTCTTTCATCAGATGCTCTGCTCTCTAAGGTCCCTAAGAAAATCCCAAAGACCCACAAAAACACGTCTTACCCAAAAGACTATCAGTTGCCAATTATGGAGAAACATCTTCTAATATTAATAAGATGTTATTTCTATATTCATTCTGACAACATGCCAACCCAGGAAAGCTAAAACTAAGATCAACATGCTGTATAGTATACCACTTGCTTTCTTAAGAGCTTAGATCAAATAAGCAATTAAGTTTTGTCACTTTCAGAGAACTTTTGTTCCTCTTAAACTATGTAATACTACAGTATTTCCTGGTTTTACTTTTCTGGATTGTTTACATAAACTGCATTAGCCATGTTGACAGGTGATAGTCTGAATATGTTTAAGAGTTATCCGAACATAGATTAAGAAACACCTACATTTGACAGTGTTTCATATTTAGTGTTTTTCAATGCTGTCTTGGTATTTTTCTCTCATGACTTGAGAAATACCTGGCCCTCTCCCAAAAAAAAAAAAACCAACAAACCACCCAAAAAACATTCCCCCCCTCCAAAAACAAAAAAAAACCAAGAAAAAGACAGGAAGAATCTTTCACGTTCTTCAGAAATTACTATTTTACTATCTTGATAGTGCAGAAAAACCCAGTTCAGTATCAAGATTCTAGTTTTTCAGGCTTTCAAGCCAGTTTTTAACAAAATATGCCAGATACTGACAGGTTCCAGATTCTGAAGTTTCTTGACTCTCAGAGGAGGCAAATACAACACAGCAGCAGTTTTCACTACCAAAACACCTCTGGGCTAGTTTGCCCGCTGAGAACAATCAACTTGTTTGGCTGCACATATTCCTACACACTGTCAACACCCTGCACTGCTCAGGGACAGTATGCAAAACCGGCCTTAAACTACCTTTAAAAGTACATTCAAACACTGCCTTTCTTTTTCTTTTTTTTTTTTTTTTTTAATTCCCAAAAGTTATTTGGTATTCTTGCATGTGCAACAGAAGGAAAAAGAGGACCAATTTTCACCTCAACACATAAAATTACAAAACAGTACTTCTTCAACTGCACAGCAAAAGATTATGCACCCTAAAGAGAAGGCTTGGAAGAGGTTACCTGCTGTCCGTCCTGAAAAAGAGCTTCTGTGCTGGAAGAAAAAGGCAACTTCAGTTCAAGGAACCAGAGTCAGCTTCCTGGTTTTGTAAGACCTAGCACAGCCTCCCTGAGGGAGTTGCACAAGGTTGCTGAAGTAGGGAATTTGAACCAAGTTATTCAAAACAGTGGAGAAGTAATGAAAACAGAACTTAACTGTCTTTGGCTATATAAAAATCAGAAATTGAACCTTGCAGCGGTATCTACTATTAAAAAGAATCCCAATTAAAATTCACAGGTGGAATGCGCCAATTTTTTGTAAAGCCAAAACAAAACTGTGTCCACAAAAACCCCTAAAAAGCTATAAAAGGGGATTTCCTCAAGTATTCCAAATTATGCAAGGACACCTCTGACTTGTGAACAGGTAACATTTTTTCTAGTTCTGAGTATCTTTATCTCACTATAATGCACCACACCTGCTTTATCACACATGCCACTTTGAAACTGTCTTCCTCTCACGCTCAATTGTACAAATCATAATGCAAATCACTGGAACTGGTTAGGACAACACTTCACAGCAGGACAAAAACATGCCCATTCAATACAGCAAGGCAACCAGAATGGACCACAAGAAATTCATACATTCTTGAATCCACGTGTACCACATTCCCAGTTACATTTGGGATGAAGAACTACAACAATGAAATGCCAAACAGGTCTGTGATAGTAATTCTGAGTTCTCAGTTTTGGATGCAGTGAGGGCATGGGAGCATCACCACTCCAAAGTGCTTTACCTGTCCCTCCACAGAGCTGCTTCTACTGCCAACCACACAAATCCAGCTTTGTATTTGACAAGAATCACGCTGCCTCAACAGTAAAATCCATGCAATTTTTCCTTCATCTGGCATTACACACATTGAAGGTGGTGCAGTAAAGCCCTCTTTTATTTTTTTCTGCAATTAATTGTACTTCTGCGGCAGTTACCTGAAGAGTCACCATCAAATGCTGCCAATTCTCTTTCCAGTGCTCCAAGCTGAAGCCAGTGCCTCTTTGCATATGCTGTTTGTTTGGGAAGCTGCTTTTTCACCAGCAAGTTTCAACACTTGGGTTTCTGTAAGGCCTACACAGAACTTGAATTCTTTTTTTCATGTCACCCATTCATGCGATAAAGTCATATAGGCCATCTTCTCAAAGCAAATGCAGTTTTGGCTTCTAAATTTATTTCCACTGAAAATCTGATACGAAAATAAAGAATAACAACAATATACTATAAAACTGGTAATTTCCCTCAGGTCTGCTTACCCTTGCATAAATGAAAATAAACAGAAACATCTTATTTTTGCTTTCCATACCCATTCTTTGATACCCGACTTTCAGACAACAAATGTGAAGCTCTATTTTCAGAAACCACTGCAACAGCATAAAGAAGAAATGCTGTTTTTCAAGTTTCATTGCACTGACACAAGTAGAGTCTGACATTCTCAGCCCTCACACCTGGTCTACCACCAGGTAACAATTTTTTTCCTCTTTGTCCTACAGTATTCCACCTGCAGGATGAGATAATTCACTCTTTTAAAACAGCACATTTAGGTCCTAGATACCAGTTGATAAATTACATGAATGTCTGAGACACTCACCATAAATTTAGCAATGTGCCAGGGTGAATGGCTTGAAACAATTATCCCCTGGGTCCCCAAAATGGGGCTGGGAAAAAACAAGCAAGATAACTGCTCTTCTTCCTTACAGCTGCAAGGCATCCAAGCCTACCTACTTAAGCCATCCTGCCTCTGGCTGCTTCTGCATCCTCTGCTCTCCACCCATACCTCCCCATCCAGACCTACACCAGTGTGCAACTGATCAGGGAGGCCAAATGATCAACTTCCACAAGCTAAAAATCTGCTTTGGGGAGGGGCTGGATCATGGGAGTTTAAATCCAAGCACAGCGTCCCTTTCAGCAGCCATGCTAGCTTGTGGCAGACTGAAATACAAGTGCAACACTATGGGAGACATAAGTCTGTGTCTTCCTTGGGCAAGGAGGAAAAAATGGGAGTGCCAAGTGCTCACTCCAAGTCCTCCTTGCCTCATCTCAGGACCAAAATAAGAAAAGGTGAGGAAGAGATGAGAGATCTTGGTCCATGAAAGAAAACCCTGAAGGTCTGAGGGCTGTGTATGACTAGCCTGTGACAGACATAATGCAGCTCTCCCCTCTAATGCTGTATAGCACCCACCAAGTATGGAGCTTCCTGCAGAACTGCCTGCTAAAAAAGATGTTGAAAAGAACAGAACTTCACCCAAGGGTAACACCACTTCCCCAAGAGTAAACACTGCTCTTCCACTGCAACATCATTATGAAAACAACTTACTTTATTCAGCCAGTGATAAGCAGCTACAATTCCTTCTCACCACTTTAAACCTTTGGCACAAGTGTGTTACCATTACATTTGCTAGCATATTCAAGAAATTCCACTGTCCCTAAGGATTGGCAAAGATCACATCCCATGGCATAATCACATGTCCCAGCCAACCTCACTCAAAACATGACACATGAGGTCTAGGGTCAAAATTCAGAATTCACCACACACTCCAAGGGTCATTTAAAATAGCTGAGATCATCTCCAACAGCTAAATGCAACTCATGTTTTCCTACCAAGCAAGAAATACAGTAAAACAGCCTTGAAATTTAAGAAATCATCACCTCACTTAACAGATATAGCTAACACAAACAGCTTCAGTGGCAAGCATTTTAAAGGGTTTGGGATTTTGCTATGTTTAAGATTTGGCTAGGTCAGAAATGAACTATCCTTTTTTACTGTGTTAAAAACTCTACATCAACCACCTCAATTTTTATGCTGAAAAATAACAGAACCATACTTCTGAAATACACTGCTAGCGCTTTCCACCGACAGCACAGACATGGATTTTACAAATCATCCTTAGATTATTTTACCATTGCTCACAAATAACCTTTGCTGTTTTTTTAAACTATGTACAGCCAGAGAGTCTACACTCTTCTGTAAGATATACAAAGAAATTATAGATACCAGCAAATACAAAAATGTTTGCACAGAACAGAACTTGTTAAACATAAGCAGAACTCAGTCAGCAACAACTCAGCAATGACTGACTCAGGAGTTTGAAAAAAAACCCAAAACTCTGACACAAATGCAGTGATTAATCATTTGCTGTTGCATCTATTCTGTGGGGTTATACAGCATTGATCATAACTGTTCCTGCCTCAATACAACCCTTGTGCTGATATTAATAATGCAAAGGTCATTTTGACCTTTACCTAGTAACGGGGTATCAGTTTGTGCCCATATTACTGCTTTTTGTACATCCAAAAACGCAGGTGCAGATCTTTCAGTGCAAGTGCTTCAGGTTTCACATCAAATTATGTGGGAGCATGTCAGGAACAGGATTAATAGAAGCTTTGCTCGCAGAACATTCTCATGAGCATTACTGGGATTTTAACTCCTGCAAAGCCTAAAATGAGCTTTTTCTTATGCCAAATGAAATGCTGGAGAGAGAGTCATTGTAACACTCAATGATTAACTTCAAAAACCTTGTTTGCACTATCACAGATGTTTTAAGAGGAAAGATAGGAGATATGCACACCACAGAGGTTCTGCCTCAAACTTTGTTGATAAAACAAGTTTCTAGCTGTTGAAAGCTAAATTTGAGGGTTTTTAATATTACAGAAAAGCAGAACTGGAAAATTACACAAAGGCATTAGAGGCAAGATGAGATTTATGTGCTTCCTACAAGGTTTAGGGCTCAACAAAGAAACAAAGCTTTCCTTGGCAATGCTGACCTCCAAATGCCACAGCAACCACCATTCATGTCTTATCTCAAACCAGAGATTCCCACCCCAGAACACTTACAGCTTTCACATTTCAAATGTCAGAGTTGAAAAATTAGGTTAAGCTGAGCCCAATGCAAAAGTTAATCCCAAACAAGAGAGATATGTCAGAGAATTCAGTGGCAATTAATGTCACTTGTGAAGCAGATTCTGCAGAGGTGTTCAAGCCATTAGCTGCTTCCCTGTACCCCTTCAGAAGTTTCTGTGGCCGTCAGACACTGGTGACATGTTACCATAAAACATGCAAAGAACATCCTTAAGACTGCTATATCCCCTTTCCTTGGTGCACAACCCAGAACAAGTGGAGACAGGACTCGGGAGGAAACCTTCACTGTCTGTATTCCAAATGTCATTCTATGCCACAAAACACCCTTCTCTTTTAAAGTGCGCTCAACAAAGCAAAAAAACTAACAAAAGCCCCCATATACCCTATAAAATAAATAGGCCCTTTCTACAAAGGAAAACAAACATCATCCTTCTATATTAATTCAAATAAATTAAACTTTAAAGGTTAAAGTTCTTTGTGGATGTATTAATTTTCTAAATTTAAATTTCAATTGCAATTGAGCTTATTTGCTAAAAATCTGGTCATTTGCTTTGGTTTCAATTTTTGCTTGATAAAGTCAGACTTAATACAGTAAACGAATGACTCTTACTAAAGCATTATTTTCCTTCTCACTCTCCCTACACTTCCCCCAATTTTCTCTAATTGAAATATTAAACTATTGCAAGAATTTATAATAAAAAAAACCCAAAACAATGTCCCATTATTAAAATGTGAACCCAGAAATGTTGTTTATTTGTGGAGCAACTTCTGATACACAGTTTTCTTTCTGGCAAATTATTATCTAGACTTCTTTGAATCCAGAAATTTTATATTTTTTTTTTTTTTAGAAATTGAAAACCACTAATCTTCAAGTTTCCTATAGGATGTGTAGACTTGCACTGAGAATTTAAATCTACTAACAATCAGCTTGCTTTTCTTAAGTAGCTTTTGCAGATCTATTAGAAGTCATCCAAGGTAACCATGAGCGTACACACTACAAACTGAAATCAGTACTCCAGATTAACGTCCTTGTATTAGCTGCTTTGTTACCGCTCCTCTACAATTTAAGACAGAATGACAAATCTCATTATTTTTGTTGCTAAGAATCCTGTCTCCTGCTGGACTGTTTGCTAGCAAGCTTCATTTAAGCTTCCTTATTCTTACAGTCTGCAGACATATTTCTGCTTGGCAAAACAGTCTTTAACAACAGATTTGTTGCTCAGTGACACATGAGAAATTGCACTACAGTTTGCATGCGATGGTCTAAGTTGCTCACCAGCAAGGTCAGCCAACTGCACACCTTAAGGCACAACACAAGCTGCTCCTTATTGATTACAAAACCTCCCTGATTGCTCTCTGAGAAAGTCTAAAACTAGTAGTCACTCTGCAGAAAAAATATAGGTACCACAGTACCTATGCTCAAACAGTTTCTCTATCTTTCTAACACAATGGGCATTAAGCACTTTATCATCAGCTCTTTTGAGCCATGGCACTTCAGAAGTATCTGAGTAAGGTAAAGTTTTTGAAATCTAACATGCTCTGAAAGGCTGGTGGCATATCCAATGCTTTAGTGACAGAAAATGGTGATGCAATTTCACAACAGTTGACCTCTCCCTCAAGAATGCAAGCAAAACGCTTGCCATTCTGCGTTGCCTTAGATGCTGTAAATGGCATTACTCCTAAGCAGGTGTTAGCATTTGAAAGTACTGCTCAAAATGAACCCTCACCAAAACAATGACAAACTTATGACAAACTAAAGAATTAGGTCTATTTCATATATGTTTCAGCAGTGATATAAAAGTTTCATCTTGCTGACATTTACCTAAGTTCTCCAAATTACTCATGATACACAGGGAACCAAAGATGCATATCCCACTGCTTCTAAGACTATGAAAACTGGTTGCTTCATTCTACCTACTATAGGATTTTTTGCAAGATTTCCTACAGGAGTCCTTCCTGTTTAACAAGAGAGGCTTCACAGGACACTTCCTGAGAATACATCTCCTGAAAACAATCTGGTCAGGTCCTGACCAAGATGAGCTGCTGACTAGCAATTGCTCAGACCACTCCATGGGCGATGAGTCTTTTTTCATCCAAGGCTCAGAACTTGTCAACAGCATCTATCTTCCCTCAAGTGCTCTGGTACATTTTCCATGCATTATGCTCAAGCTTCTCTTGATACATGATAGTGCCGTTGCCAGTTCTATGTCTGAGAAAGAGTGCAAGAGCCTGGGATCAATTCCTTCACCTCCAAAGGACAAGGTAACTGCAAAAACAGAAGGTGACCATGCCTGGGAAAACAGCTACTGAGCAGAGCACTCCACCAGCTGCTGTCGCACACAGAGGCTGCTGGTGAAAGCCTTGCTCAGGAAGCCTACTGAAATGTCACACTGGACACAATGAAAGCCTCTTCTTGGTAGGGCACTTGAACAACAGCTTAAAAAAGCAAAATTTTACCAATCAGTAAGACTTGAAGACTTCATCAACTCCCAAAGAAAGAAGGTGAGAAGCCTGCCTAGTGAGGATTTTCATGTGGCTTGTGAAAGTTACAACTTCAGCAATTCAGTGAAAGTTTGCTTATGTCACTTACCAAATAGTTCTCTCCTACTAAGCCACTTCATAAGGCTTCACGGGAAAAACAGATAATAAACAAATAATGTTTAATAAACATTATCTATCTGTCCTTTTAACAGTCTGAGGAGCTGGTAGCATAGCTTGCTTGTAAGCACCTCCCACCTTCCATTCTCCTCTGTGAAGAGTTCCCAGCCACTCACCACACTCCTTCACAGCTACCTTGACACCTACCAGAGCTACCTCATTCTAGCAGCCACTGCTTTGCCACCACAGGACTCTTCCAACTGCACAGAAGGTCCACACTGGCCACAGGAGTAGTACAACCACACTTTCAGTATTTATACACAAGGTTAGAAAACATCCATTAGCTGAGACAATCTCATGGATATGAATGCAGACAGATATGAAAAAGTGCCTACTCTCTCAGGAGCACTCTAACTGGCCTTCTTGCAGCCATACCCTGTGCCCTAAATAAACCCCTCTCCGTGAGCTGGTGCTAAGCGAGAGGTGCGAGTGCAAGCAAAGACCCCATGCCAGGCCCTCTACTCTCTTCCATGCTGCCAGAAGAGGCACAGGTTAGGTGGACTTCTCTCTCACATTGCCATCCAGGGTCCTATTTCATAGTTTTGACTCCAGGATGACTGATAAACTTTCAGACCAACAAGCATCAAGAAGCACTTTCTCAGACAGCAAAGCACATAGCCTGTTCTTGGGATGTCAACAACAGAGATGCATGATTTCAAGAAATAAATGTGCCATCATTTGGACTGCCTCACTGAGACTTAACCTAGAGCTGAATGGTATTTTTCAGGTGAAATGTTCATCCAATAAAAGTCTGTAGTCCTCCAATCCTTGTCTTCTCATCTTGAAATTGAGACAAATAAGATTACAAGACCTTAAAGTGATCTGTTAAAGCAGATAAAGCAAACACCTCAGTGTGTTACTGCAGCACACTGGAAGACTTAACAAAAACAAAAACCATTTCTCAGTTGAAGAGAAGACCTCAGGAAGAGGTCTTCATAGCAGCAAAGCTATGGAGGAACATGGAGCTGTTTCTGCTGCTTGCTTGCCAAATTGAAACAAGAAACAGCAAATAAAATGCTTAAAGAATATAAAATATTATCAAATCCCATTTCAATGTCAATTGCTCGTAGTCCTAAAGATTAAACTCTATTGGATTAGAAAGGATGACATGTCACCTTCAGAAGCCTGTCTGTGACAATTATATCCATAAGACTGCAGAAGGCTGATCAGCAGCAGAAGGATAAGGCAAGTCTACAGACCTGAAAGTCAACTTACTAGTTCACTTTGCAAATAATATTATAGGCAGGCCAGGGTTTACACAGCATTCACTATTAAATCTACACAGTGGATGCTGCCCATCAAGAGGACTTGAGGAAGCTAGTGTAACAATGACTGAGTTTTTTGTACCTGAAAGAGAAACAACCACCGATTAGCAGGATTTGCATTAAGCACTAAAGAGAACACCACAAGAACAGAACAGGCACAGCTTGTTTGGGCAAGTAACATGCCACATAGTACAGTGGAGATAAAAAGTAAAAATAAAAATAAAATTCAAAAATCAGCTGTTCAGAAGAAAGCTATCTCAGGAGAATAAGACAAAGAATAAGTTTTAAACCAGGACACTCTACAGTCCCATCATCATAAAGATCTCACTCAAGAGAAGCAGCACAAGAGGTTAGGGAAGGGAGCAAAATGACATGGAAGAGACAACTGCAGTTACTCAATTAAGCACAACCTGAAGCCATGACTTAAGGCTGTATCCTTGGAGTACTGCCCTTCCTCCCACCCTCCTCCTGGGCCACCTTCTGCAGCACTTCAGAGTAGTGTGAAGCTACCTGTGAGCTATAGCACTGATAACCAGGTAAAAAGTTGCAGGAGTGAATATGGGAATACCAGATTCATTTTCCTTTGCTGCATATTAGGAAAAATCTGGAAACAAAGCAGATTCCAACTAAGAACTATTTGCACTCCAGTCTTAGCAGACATTTTATCATCTTAAAATATGGATCATTATTACATCTCCAGTTTCAAGGAAGCTGAAAATCTTCTCCACCAGCAGAGAAAAACACTACCAAACTAGAAAAAAATGTTTTCAGATGTTGTGTATTATTTGGTTCAAACCAAGGCTGACCAGACACAAGAGGCATCTGATCTGCAAAATGTCTGCAGACATTTTCTTTTGCTTCTGCTTATAATGGGTCTGTGGTTGACAGAAGCTAAACAAAGCAAGAGCAAAAGCAGAGAATTTCTATGGGTCAAAAGATTAAACCTAGACTGCCAAGTGGCAATCATTTCTGCCTTTATGAGGAAAAGGCCATAGTTAGAACAAGCTGAGTGAATTTAGTTAAATCATAACCACATTAAGCCTCTCATCTCCGTGCAGAACATCCCAGGCTTTGCAGCTAACATTTCACTACGTGAATGGGTAGAAACATTTGCTCACATAAGCTGGTTAAATGTGATTCAGCCCAGATGTCTGAATGGCTTAGCAGTCTTTGTTTGCAAAACATCAATAAAGAATGACAGACACAAACACAGGACTGAGTTTCTGTCCAGAGGACGTGCAAGGACTGGCATTTAATAAGACTACTTTTCATAGCATATATTGCTAACACTCAGTGATGTACCAGAACTATGGTTATAAAAGTTCAGTTCTTGTTCAAATGAAAGGTGAAAATGGGTGCAATCTAGAATCTAAAACACCTGTCCATTAGGGTCTCCAGAACCTTATGAAGCAGTGCTGCATCTATCAGCAACAAAGAGAGACGAAAGAAGAAATAAGAAAAATGCTGCCAATCTTGGCGAATACCCGATACAACATGGGGTGGGGTGAACTGCTCCACTTACAGCCCTGACTGTTTTCATAAACATGTACCACGATAATTCCAAAAGCATTGTCTTACGGACAGTGGCAGGCATGACATAGCTAGGGTCAGAATTGCATTTACAGTGGATGTGCTCAGATACTTCTATCACAATAGTGGCACTGTCCAGCTCTCTCAGTACCACATACAGTTCTGGGAAACACACAGATAAAAGACAGCATTTTAAAAGAAAGTATCATAGGCATACAAAGCTTAGCAGGAGAACCCAGGGTGCAAATAACACAGGAAAAACTTCAAACAAGGCCAGTAACATGCCAGTAATTCATCCTCCCAAATTCAAGGTCATTTTCTACTCTCATGGTGGAATGTATTGATTCTAATTAAGCACAAAATTTCCTCCAGCAATATGATGTCTGGCTCAGCCGGTTTCCACAATGCATGTGTACATTACAAATTTACCCTTTAAAAAGCAACCTGGCTAAAAACTATAGTCTTGATCTATTTTTCAAATATGTGTAAACATTCACAACAAACTTCCACACAACTACTACGCCGAGTGATTTGGTTCAGTATGATGAAACAAATCAGTACACAAATACCTTGATAAATAAAGGCATTCCTCTGACTCAATCATAAACAACAAATTAATCCCAACACTACTGTCCTAGATTATCTGCTAGAGGCATTTTAACAGAGCTGAAACCAACACAGAAGCTTGTTTAGAGCCCTTGTTTTATACTCCCCAGAATATACTGTATACCAACAGACAAGCCTTAACACGCAAGTTCAGATCTGCCAGACGCACCAGTCCTCCTCCATTACTTAAAACAAGCTAATACTCAATTTGTAATAAAGAGGCATTTCACAGGCAAAAGAATGGATATGCTGCAATCAATACCAATAGAGTTAGCATTATAGCAGGACACTGTCTTCCCAGATATCAGGTTTATTGCCTTCAAATTTAAAATCAAAGACAACAAATTAAAGGAAACATTCAACTCTGAAAGGACCTAACAGCCCTTCAAATTCTCCTCCTTAAAGGTATCTTTGAAGCTCTACAGACATTCTGCTTGTAGAAGGGTACTCAGATATTGTGACTTGAGAGTATTTGCCTTGACTCAAACTTTACAAGCTCTTTTTTAACACTGGGGCTAGAAGGACTGGGAAAAAACTGAGCATCAAGTACCTAACTGCAGCTTAGGTGCAAGCAAAGCAAAAATTTGCTCACTGCACACACAAAACTTTAATCAACACAGGAACACCAAAATCCTGAGCAACCATGCTCTTGGTACACTTCTGCCAGAAGTTTTTTATATTCTAAAAGAAGAAAATTACCTTTCAGGTATCACTCTCCTTCAAAAGCCATTTGTAACTCCATTCTGTTACATTTAGTTATAAATGCAGTTTTTCCACTGTGCTCTCCAGAAAGGAAGCAAAAAAAGAGAAAAACAAAGGATTTTGTCGCAAAGAACAGAATTCTGGTGTCAAGGAGCAAAAAATCAACTCTCAGAGAAACATGCACAGAAAGTTTACTGATGAAACATTCAGTCTTTTGTTCTAATTCATATCTATCATTTCACAGAACAAAGGCACCACCCTCCTGCATCTGTATTTTGAAGGCACATGGACCAGTTGTTTTACATGGAGTTGTACAAATATTCTACCTGCCACACACTTGGGATGGCAATGTACAAGCAGTTCCTCTAGCCAATTTTGTTCCAAAAGCAGCAACTGCTTTCCTTGTCTAAAAAGAATTTAATGAAGCCATCTGCTTACAGTTCAGTCTATTCTAAAAACATCCTGCATTCTTTATGCTCTCTTTTACAGTTCAAAGTCTGGCTAGCATCCCAAGGCTACAACCTTTGCAAAAAGCATACAAAAATGCCTGAAAAAATTTTGTTCATATTTACATTAAAATACTTCAGTATCTGCATATATCATATGCAGATAGCACATCACTGACAACATTTTTGGCAATACTTGTATTTTGAAGAAAGGCAATAGACTAGTAAATTGGAATGCAAATTAAATCTTGGAATGCTTGTTTTTAAATATTTGAATGAATTATTTGGTAACGTAAACAACGTCCAATGAGGAAGCTAACTGATCGACAATTTAAAAATACCTCAGTGTTACAGCCTCATATAAGCACAGCCAAGAAATTAAGAACTTAAGTTCCTTTAAACTCTATCCAATGCATCTGTAAAATAGCTATCAGGAAATGCAGATTTGAAACAACTACTGTAGGCGCCACAGGAAAGTGCCATGTTTAATTGCCACACACCTGTGACAGCTGCTTTCAGCTGTCAGGATGTTGCCATCCATGTGGGATGTACAGGACAAGAGTACCGGAAGCAGCACAACCAGGCAAGAATGAACCTGAGGTCAATCTTCTGTGTGAAGATTGTTCTGTTCTTCTATGTGAAGATACTTCCTACTTCTACTTCTTTTGACCTTCTACTGCTTTTACACATAGTAAAGATAGAGAACATATACTAACTTTTAACCCTATAAACTTAGAGGCACATTCCTCCAATTTGTCATCTGTTAGCATCTCTCTGGCAGCAACCTAAAACATGATATTCCAAGGAAATATACTGCAGCAAAAGATTAACTTCTGCGGCATCTGGCAAACAAATAAGAGTAAGCGTGGTTTTCCAACTGAAAAATACTCCCTTTACACACAAGCTCAAAACCTGTTTCATTGTGCATCCAAGAGAACTCTGAAATCAACAGTGCTGTTAATCCATTAGGAAACAGAAAATACATTCATCATGGTACCAAACACACTGGGAGCTTCAATTTTGCCTGGCTCTTCTATATCACTTTAAAACGCAGTTAATGGTTATGCTAAATTACCAACCTAACACCATGAGCCAGAAACCAAAAAACAAACAAAACAAACAAACAAACAAAAAAAACCTCCCAACAAAAAAAACAACCAAAAACCTGTAAATGGCACAATAATCACATCTTACTTTGTTTGCAGGGAAGTAGCCTGAATATACATGTTTTGGGGTTCATTGCTTCCACACTGAGACTTTCTAGAAGACTGGCAACAAGAAGGGGAGATATCTTTCAAATATTTTTATGACCGTTTCCAAAAAGCATGGTTTCTCTGTGGGACTCACACTTAATGTACTAAGACACACTGCATATCCAAAATTTCAGTAATCATCTGGTGCCTATGAAAGTTATGACAATAGCACAGGACAGGCAAAAATCAGATCAAAGCTGCTATTTAAAAAAAACCAAAACTTTAAAGAAAACCCAAAACCAGCAAAATTCCACAACAAAACATGTGTGAACATTTGTTCTGTTCTCACAGCACTGAGTGTCAAAATTTCATCCTCACAGTTCAGAACATAGTGTCAATTAGCTCCTTCTTCAGAGAGCCAAGGCTGTTGTAGCATGAAGAGAAGGGAAAAAAAATCTCAATTTACATTTTTTCTCCCAGATTTCTCTGTAATAAAACCAGAATTCCACCTTCCAAACTTGGCCTTTTCAAACAGCATAGAGCAAGGAAACCAAGGCTGTCATTTTGGGGTTTTACACATGAAAAAGAAGTAGAACTGCAATACACTGTAATGATTAAGCAGTATATTTTTTTCAAAAAATTCTTCAAAAGCAATCACATGTCTAGGGCCACAGCCATAGGCAACTCATCTAAAATAACATGTGGCTGACAAGAGATGGCTTCCAAACTTGGCCAAAGCTACCAAAGGGCCTCCATAAGGCCAAAATTAAACTTCTCATAGAAGCCAGTTCTCCTGCTGCAAACGGTGGCATTTCCTCATTCTACGTGCGTTAAGTGACTAAAGCGTAAGAGTCATGAAAATCACATCAGAAAGCACTGCCACAACTGTTGAAAACACAAACACTGTTCTAAAAAGCAAAACCAGTTCATAATTCTAAGGGAAATTATGTAAGTAGGGTGTTTGCTACACTCACTGATTTAAAACACAAAAGTATACTTCTTCTCTGCTCCGGCCTGAGAATTTGTGCCATGGCAGCAAAATTTTCATTAAATGAATTCCATCAGCATTACCCTCTGTGCCATACTGAAGGCACATCTACAGAGGAATGGCAAGATGGGCCTTATTGTGAACAGACCTCCAGAACGCTGTGCCTTCCATCCCTACATACCCTTAGTCTCAGGCCAGAAGACAGGCACCCAACAACACACTGCATTCACTGTGCAAAGGGCAAGCAAAAGATCCTCCATCAAAGGTGGTATGGGAGTCTGCACTTGGCTGTCAGTGGCTACTCTGGAAATTACTGCTCAAACAGCACCATCATCCAGCTCTTTCTCACATTCAATTAAAATACCCAGCACCATCCCCCACGGCATACTGAACCAACCTAGGCCATACAGAGAGAAGACTGGCATTCTCTACAAACATGGCAAAAAGAGAAAAGGCCCTCCCTCGAACACCACTTTCTCAACCAGGCATGCTAGCTGAAAGAACTAAGGTAGGGATCCACATTGCTGCTTGTTTCAGCACTTCTCAGGCCTGCCATGGTCTGGAGAATATACTTCTGGGATATAAAAAATATACTTCTAGGATGTACAAAAAAAAAGTTAAATATATTTTCCAGGCTATTGATGGAGTCACATCTGCACATCAACATGCCTTTTTTCCCCCTTGATGTCTGGCATCCAATCAGCATTACTTATCAAGGATTAAAGAGAATGTAAATTACCAAGTGCTTTTGCTCCATCAGAAAAGTCCCCAAATGTTTGAAGAGTATCAGGCACAAGATGGAAGGTAATTTGAATAAATATTAGCCGTGTTTTAATGGAGATGTAGAGATTTGCCAGCAACCAACACAATCTTCACTCCACCTCTGCCAACCAGGAACAGAATGTCATCACCCAAGGGACAAGAACAACAAGATCAGACACACAAGCAGAAAAATCCAGGCTTTATACAACCACCAGACAGAGACTGCTTATAACAGCAGTATATATGTAACATATGCATTAGAGTGAGAGATGCAGAAAGCTACACATGCAGAGTTTTCTTCCCCTTGTTCTTACAGACAAATGAAAACACTTGATTTGAAGTTTCAAAAAACTTACTCAGCAGGAAAACTAGGCTATTTGCTTTTATGTGGAGAAATGGAGGTGTGACACCACTTTTCAGCCAGATCAGTTTCTAAATACAGCTCAATATAGAGCCAGACAAGTTTTAAGAGAACTTGCAAGAGAACAAGCAAAAGCTCATTTAATTGCAGTCTTTTCAGGAAGAATATGCTTGCTCTCTTCCGCAGTGCAGAACTACAGCTTTGGAAAGTGTAACGGTTTTTACTGAAATTCTGCCAACCAGAGAAAACACACTGGAAGCTACCAGACCAGTTGCTGCCATGGAACAAAGCATCTTGAATGTGTTCTTCACAAGTTCAGGTTTCCACTGATCCACTTGTCTCTTCAATTTCTAATTGCAGGAGTGTAACTTTTTAATCTCTTTTATGTAATTTTCTTTCTGGCAGCTCTACTTGATGAACTATAATGCATGCCTCTTCAGGTCACAGCACATACAGGGTTAACACTCTTGCTAACCGAGTGAGAAAACACTGCAGAATACCAATCTATTTTATTTGAAGTCTGTGTTAACTTGTGTTTGAGCTACAGTGAAGGTGAGAAGCACACAGAGAGGCAGGACCTCTGAGGCTCTGAAAACTCTGTGCTGATACCAGAGGACTGAATAAGCATAAGTGCAAGTGCACAAGATGCTTCTGTCACACACACACATACACAGGAGAGCACTTCAAAAACACCAACATGAGCATCAGTGAAACACACAGCCACAGACAGGATTCTGATCTACAATAGTACCAACAATGTGTCAAAGCTTGTCATGCAGGTGCACTAAAGGGTGGAAGATGTCGAGTTCAGAGTACCAGGACACAGTGCAGATCCCACTACCTTTGCTCTCTTCCCATGCTAGATCTCATTTCAGTCCCTTAAGCAGACAGACAATGTGGGCTTCAGCTGCCTCCAAAGCCTCTCTCTACAGCAGTGTCTGGGGGATGCCAATACTCCATTCTCACTGCCAGCCAAAATGTGAGCTGCTCCCAGAACATAAATAAATAAGTCACTGAATTGCAGTGATCCCACAGTTCTCTTCTGTTCCCATGCTGATGAAAACTAGCAGACTGTTGCAGGGACGTAATGATTTTGCATTATGAGAATATAATGATGCATCACAAATGGTCAGCAGCAGGACCTAAAAACGAACACTGAGGAAGAACAGAAAGGGACAGGTTGCCTATGCTGAAGCCTGTTTATTTACTTTTGTCTTCCAACTTCACTGACCGCAGAACACCAAAAGCCATTTTGAGCACTGTGAGATAGAGCAGATAAATGCCTGATGACAAGTTCAGCAAAGTATAATTTGTACCACAAGCTGATTTCACTACTTGGATAGGACAAAAAAAAGTATGAACAAGCACTGTTAGCATGTTTAAAATGTACTTGCTATATGTTGAAGACTGAAAATGTACCATAAAGACCATTTAGAAAATCAAGGCAGTAGGTATGGCAAATATAAACCAACTGCATTTACAATTTTAACACAAACTCTCAGAGGCCTCAGCCTGATGCAACTTCAGACAAGAAAGGCAGCGAGAACAAAAAAATCAATCTGAAAGACACAGTTCTGTGTAGAAACCATATGAAGTAAACTAATTTGAAATACACTGGTGTTTAATCAAATTCTGCCCTCTCACCCTATCAAAGTTAGAGTAGCACTCTCATCAGAAGATTCTAAAAGCACTTCTAGAGAAGCAGGTAGTGGAGTGAGTAATTAATGACTACCTCCCTCCAGATCAATGAACAGTGACAGACTGATCATGACACACAGTACAGTCACAACAGCTGCAGCAGACAGAAAACGCTTTGTACAAAAGCTGCAATCAGGATAGTTTAGAGCTGCCAAAGAAAAAGTTAACATACAACTAAGACTTTCACACACAGGCACTTCATTAACCTTTGCTTTTCATGCTATGCACCCCTGAGTAACAAGTATGTGAAACTTTGTTTTAGAAGGCTTGTCTACCTTACTGTAAATGTAAAGGGCTCCCAAAGACAGCACAGCAGTTACTAAAATGTTTAGGTGAGTACTGCCATCTTGAAAAACACAACCAGGTCTGTGATTAAAGCCCTAAGCATGATGGCATCCACTTGCTTCCCTGTCAGAAGAACTGGATACTAAGCCTGTCACTCTCAGAAGCAGAGCTACAAAACAGATAAATCATAATTCACAGCTACTGGCACAAGTCTAACTTTTCTGCCAATCAATGTGTTTTAGATGCTGCAACTCATACACCAGTCTGAAAGGTTTCCAAGGCAGACAACTAAATACTCCTGTAGGTTAGTGTATCACTGAGCAATGGGCCTCCTAGCATAGTTTAAACAAACAAACTGTACTAACAGACTGTCCATTAATTAAAGCTGACGCTTCCTTGCCCATCAGGCAACAGCATTCAGGAGCCATCACATAACGAAACCATTGTTAGTCAGTCTCTTACATATTCAACTGGAGAACAAAAGGTGACTGTTGTACAGTCAACAAGGACTTGAACTACTGCAGGTAGCTCCACTTCTCATCTCTCAACAAACGCAACAGTGAAAAGAAAGATTATGAACTGAAAGAAGAGGCAAAAAGTCTTAGTAAAAATAAAACAAGTTTCTCCAAAGTTTCCTCCTACAGTTTTTCACTAAACAGCACCTTTTCATAACAGCCAGCAGATTTTAAGTACATCATACAACTTAACTACTGCTATTAGCTAGAAAAGATAGCACAAAACCCCTCCCCAGGAAGGACAGTTTATCCCTTCCTTCCATTCTCCTTGGTCACCACACTGAGTGCTCCTTTGAAACTTTTCAAATCTATGAAAAAAATACAACATTTTGACACTTGAGTATGAGACAAACATCTAAAAAAAAAAATCAGATATTCACTTCTTCCAAAACATTTGTGATATGACAGTTACTCCTCAGTAAAACTACAGAAACATAAGAAATTGCAAAACACTGTAAGGAAATGGTAATGAGAAAATTCCTTTCATAAAGGAAGTGAGAAGGATTTTGAGCTTCTGGTGGTGTTCCATTAATATGTATAACACATTTAAAAACAGAAATAAATTGTCTCAATGTTGTTTCGAAATTGTGATGTTTGATCACACTAACTACAAGCAGCAATCACAGGTGACACAATGTGAGGACCAACTGAAAACAGCAGAATAAATACCTTCATCCCAATTTTCATCAGAAAAAAAAAATTATGAAAGAGCATATGAATCTTCAGAAACAGCCAAAGAAAGAAATTCCACAATAAAATGAAACAGCAGGCTGAGACAAGTAAAGGGCCTCTAATGGTAGTGATTTATTCGATCACAGCCTGTTAGTGTCAAGTTATGTAATGAACCCACATGATTTAGAAATTCGCACAGAGAGATAATGTTTTTCAATTAGCAAAATGGATCTGAGTTGGCTGATGTCAAGTGCCTGTAAGTGATAATCTCATGAAAATGACAGATGAACACCTTAAACAAAGTCTCAAAATCCACTACTTTTTATGACTTTAAGTTTAAGAAGACATGCCTTAATGCTATCTTCAAAATCAACCAAAAGAAACTAGATATAAGCTGTAATTCTCCCAGTTACCAACACTTCTCATGTTTTTAAATACCTCTGCTTCTGCACTAGGATGAAACAATGCATGAAGTCGAGGCACAAAAGTCAGTAACAGTGCTGTGAATTAGACCAGGTGAAGCCTGTAAGAAATGAAACAAACTCATAATAAATAATACATGGAAAGCATTCACAGAAGGGAATATATGGATAGGAAAACAACCACGGAGCTAGCAGAGCCAAAGCTGCCACTGAAAACTAGTTTGCCCTTCCGTGTAACGAAGGCTGCTAAACCTGTCCAAAAGTCAGCTGAAGTTAAAATCTGAAAAATTAAAATCTTTCTCCTAGAAAAGCACTTCGCAATACACAGCCTCCTGCAGTTCCCAACATACAGCAGTGGTAGAATCCACTGCTACTTTTCTTTTATGGAAGTGTGCTTTATTACTGCTCTGAAATACCTGCTTTCAGTTTCAAAACACTGTGGTCTTACATAATTTACTCTAAGGAGTCAGCTAAATTTTTCTTCCTCATCATTTGTATTTATCCATTTATGCCCATTACATTTTCTTTGACAAGTCACACAGGCAGTGTTTCTTGAATTTATCTCACTGCAAACATTTTCTAGTACTTAACCCTGCACAACTCAGATAATATCCTGTACTCCCTCACAGGCAAAACAGATAATGGAAGAAGACTAAACCAAGCTTTAGTGAGTTCCACTAAACTGATATGCATTACAAGCAGCACATATTAAAAACATACATGGAATCTGCTCACAATCACTAAGACATTACAATAAATCTCCAAACTTACAAATGAATCCTTCCAAGTGTCCTTTAAAACTCTTTTTTGAGACATTCAGACAATGTCTGTCCAAAACCCCCTGTTTTCAAAGCAACCAGGTTGAGAGCCAAAAGTCAGGACGGAGACCAGCAGCCTCTGGGGGTTGTCAGCACTGGAATCCTCAGATGTCAATTTAGGTAGCTGGAGACTTACTGAAAAGAAAAGCCCACAGCAAACTTTTACTTTCCAGAATCTATAAAACACAGATACTCTTTACAACATAAAGGGCATAGGTAAAGCCATTTCTTGGGGCTTGTTTTGGGGGTTTTTTGTTGCTTTCTTTCTTCTTATAACAGTTACTTTTCAGTACACCAAGATCTTTCATTAAGTTGCACAACTTCAGTCAGCTCAGCACAGTTCCTAAGGTTAATAAACAAAAAGTTCTGCACTCCTTTTCCACTGCAGCTACATCACTTCATGGGGGTAGAGGAGGTAGGTCAGGTAGAAATCCTTCTAACCAAGAAATGAGCAGACATAAGTTACTAGAGCACAACAGATCTGTCTCGTGATACAACTTTGGCCATGCCATGAACACATGTACTTCTCTTCAATCCCAGTCCAATTCTTAAATTGCTAGAAGACGCAAAAATCCCCTCCATCCTCTTATGCCCATCAACTAAGACCTACACAAAAATTTGCAAGAGGAAAGGAAACATATGGGATTATAAAAACAAATATTTTGACTTACTTCCTTCTTCCCCCTTCATTCACTACAAGCCAACAAACCACCTGCCTACACCTTTTAGCAGAAATCACTCAGCTTAATCTGAATTTATCTTCTTCAAGCAATGAGAATCCCAATATCTTTCTCTCAAATAAGCTTAAACTTAGATGAAAGAAAGGAATTTCAGGGTGGGAAGCAGCAAGGGGAGGGCCACCCAGCTACAACACCAGGAAAGATGAGTTCCCTCACACTATAATGCTCAGCGCTGCACATGTCCCACAACACAGCTTTGCTTCCCCATGTCCTGCAGCCAGTCTGGCCACCACTGCATCTGGCTCCTGTCCCAGGGCACTCAGACGTGAGTGCCCTGCTCAACCACACGGAGGAAAACAATGGGGAAAAGCAAGGCCAGATAAAGGATCCCATGTTTTCCACTAGCTGACTTTCTGGTGTAGGGGCCCTTTTTTTTTTCCCAGAATTTGACTTATATGGGAAGCAAATGATGTCATCTTAGTTCTAGGACACCAGAGGAGCAGTGACCATGGGAATTGTAAGGTAGTGGCTACCTCATCTGCTCCAAAAAGCTTCTCAACAGGCAAAAATACTTTAAAAATTGATACCTACAGAATTGAGAAGATTACAGAGAAAAGCTCAGCAACACCAAAACAGGAAAAGAAGAAAAAAACCCCAAACAATCCAATACTGTGTTTTAGTGAGCCCTGGAAATTGTAGAAACCTGGTGATCCAGATTGTATCAGTTAGCACTCAGACAAAACAGATGAGTTTGGACAAAGAATAGTCCCAGATTACACATTAGAAAACCTTACTAACAGCATCACTACCCAGAAGGGACACAGGCCAACCCTCACAATAGGCCCTGCTGTCATCATCAAACACAAATACCCTAGAAAGGCATCTTACCTGTTAAACCTGCCATTTTTGCTGAATCCAATTTCTACAGATACAAAGAGGTGATTCACAGTTCTTTACCAACATTAAATGGGACATGGAGCCGGTGTGGCAGGCCCAGTTCCACCTCCCGGGGCCAGCAAAGCAAGCCGTGTGCCAGAGGGCTTTGGTTTGCTCTCCCTCTGGTGCTGGATCAGAAGCCAGTGTGGAGCCGTATGCTCACAAACCACCATTTCAACTGTCTGCAATGTAAACCAAACCATGCTGCACAGCACTATTCCCCAAAAACCACAGGGAAGGTAAGAGATGGAGGATGCACATTCCAGAGTCCCAGAGCCTGCGCTCTCTGGCAGGCACAGGGGGCAGGGAGGGAGCAGACAGGGACACACCTGGGCAAGAAGCTGACAGAGGCAGTGATCACCATGGAATACAGCAAGTGTAAAAACCTGGTGAGAGGCATAAATTACTAGAGACAGGCCATTTTTGTAGCGCTGCTGAAAGGAGCTGCAGCATTGCAACTTTCTCAACCACTAACTGTGGGCAAAGCAAAACAAAGTGCTTCCCACTCATCCTTCAGAACGGGCTCCTCCTGGCCCATTCAGCTCCAGCAGCCCTTCCCAAAGTCTGGTGCTGGATAGGGATGGCTCTCCTGTCACACTACCTGAAAGCAAGGAAGGGCATGGCAGCTGCTCGTCCTTGTCCCCTACCCTTGCTCCATGCCTACAAGAAGGGCATAAAGGCCTCAGAGGACAGCCCTGCTGACACCAGGGCTGATCTTGCTAGGCCAGACTCCACATACTTACAACAAAGGAGTAACTAAAAAGTTAACATCAAGATATTCAAAATAAGAGTTGCTGTAAAACACAAGAAAGGCAAACTCCACATCTAATTTAGAAAGAAAATTAACTCTGCACTCCTAACAATCTTCAGATGCCATAAACTTGAAGAGCCTACCACCCTAGCAGTAAGTATTCCCCCTTAATGGATGCCCAGTGATGTTTCTGTTTGGTGAAGAGTTTGGCTCAGAGCCTTCCTGGATCCCTACCACATCTCACATTCCAAATCAGCCTTTGGCTGCTCCAGAAGACTCTGGTCACACCAAGCCAGCAGCTGCTGGCCAACACTGCTGCTACAGCCAGAGGGCCCCATACAACAGACACTGAAATACCTTGCAGAAAAAGGAAGGAAGTCTACAGCTGTCATCTACCATTAAGACTCTAAGACACAACATCAGACAGGTTTATTATTTTTAAAAAAGCCTTTGTTCAATGTTAAACCACACAACTGATTTATCAGACCTTTAAAAGGCATCTTCCATGCTGAAAAACATCAGCTGATCCGTTTGTTTCACATTATGGATTAACCTTCTTTTCCTAAGGCAAAAAGACAACTTTCATCAGTTCACATGTTATACCCTGAAACTCTTACCCAAGTTTTCCACCAAGAACTTGTCAAATGATCTGTATTTTAACTAGACGTTAAAAAAAATCCCCAGCACTAAACTCGACTAAACTTCCACCTATTTCTTGCTTTGAAGAAACTCTGCTGGCACGCAGTTTTCCAACCCATGAGCACCATACCAGCCTCGTGAAAGGAGGAAATACCTTTTCCATGCCTAAACCCTATTCCATAGTCAAATGTGTTATCTGAAAGAAATGCAGTTGAAACAACAAGGAAAATTAGAAAAGTTTAAAGTTCTAGATAAACACACAGAGCATAACAAAGTACATTTTTTTTTTCTCCAGGCACTCCTCAGCAAATAGACTGAAGATTCATCATGTCTACAGCAACCATTCTTTCAGGAAGATGATTAAAAAGAAGCTGCACACCATAATGTCCCAATGATGTAAGTTTTGATACAGAAATATTTTTGCATACTTAGAAATTTAAACATCAAATCAAGGAGCAAATTAAGAGCTGTCATTAAACAGCTGTGTTTTCCAACACACTTTTCTTAGAATTTTTCCACCATTCAAAAGCAAATACTGCCATAAAAGATTAACCACATGCTATGTTTATGTACTGTGTGATTCGCTGCAAAGTGAATCAAAGAACAGAAAGTCAGTTTCTAAATTAAACAAAAACTACTGGTTTCAGCCTTCTCACCTATTAAGCAGTCTGCTGTTAAGACAACTGGACCAGCAAACTTCATGGCAACTGTCACATACGAGTGAGTTCAAGTGAACCAGTTTTGCAGGAAAACATTGTCTACAGCCTGAGAAGCCATTATTAAAAAAAGACTCCACATTAAAATCAGCAACTTGCTCAACATAATTAAAAATATAATTTGGAAGCAGTGTATTATATCTTATGGAAACTACTTAAGCAGAATGCAAACTGTGAAAAAGCGCCAACCACTGACAATAACAAAAATGCAGAAAACATCTCCCCATTCATTAGCAGCCAAGTAATTAATCACAATGAGCTGGTCAGTGCTGGAAAGTGTTCCCAAAAGCCTGCAAAGCCAGATTACACCAGCCTTCCATACTTTAAAGAAAGCCCTACCTCTACATTGAAGGTACGGGCTTAAACTAAGCCCACAAAACAAGATGTCACCTATTGGGAGTGAACCACATGGTAAAAATCTGTGCCTGCACAAACAAGATCAACTACTAACCCGAATTAAAATCAAAGAGGAAAAAAAATGCAGCGGCTCTAAGAAACTGTCAGCTGGTAACATTAGAATGCCAAATGGTCTTATTAAACTGACCCATAGCAGAAATCAAGGCAGAGAGAGCACTGAGACATGAGGAAAAGACATCAGTATCAGAAGAAGAGGACATTGTGGAAAAGGTCACCAACACTCCATCTTCTGCAATTCCATCCTAAAACCTGGGGGGAGAGACAGCCTGACAACCCATCATCACAGAGATCATAATCTCTTGCTTCTGGAAGAGGCGTGGAATTAAAATAATTCCCTCCTTTGGGGGCTGCCAATGAACATGACATACAACTCCACACTAAATAATAAATGAAAGCCAACACTTATGAAATATTTTTGTCAGCTGAAAGAAACTGTCACTTCAGTCAAGTCAGATGCACCCTTAATTTGCTGATGCCCCTTTTCACACTCCACCTCACCAAAGCACCACGGTTTCACCAATACTCCTCTTACTGGCAAAACCAGCTGAGGCAGCTCCTGGCCCCGCAGCAGTGCTGCTTTGTCACTGGTGCGGACACACCATCAGCAAGCAGCACGCATGTGCTGCAGCATCAGGCTTCCAAACAGCAGCACGACCACTTCTGAAGAACCTGCATGGGAGCAAGGAGAAGGAGTGGGAACTGGCAGAAGTAGCTCCAACTGGCTTTTCTGGCATATGCAATGGTAGTGGAGCACCAGCACTGAGAGGCACAAGTCTCCATGGATGCCATGACCATGGGAAACACATAAAGCACTATTAATGCTGCTATAGTTGAGTTGATCTTAATGAGCAAGTGGCGACATTAGATATTTGCATATGTATTCATAATAAAGAGTTTTACTGTGCAATTTTCAGGCTACATTAAAACAATAAATATAATCATGGAGGAGAAAGAGGCAACTTTGGTTTTGCCCATAGCAAAGATGAACCCACAGGCAAGCCTACGTTGGGAACAACCACACTGTCCTGCCCATAAGAGGTTGCATTCGTGCTTCATGTATCTCAAATCACAGACTCCTCTTTCAGGCAGGAGGAGGGCAGCATGGACACGGCCACATGCCCAACAACATGGACAGGCAACCACACCAGTCCATACTCTATGCCCTGGCAGCACCACTGTACCTCCACAGCTAACCAAACCCAGGTGAGCTCCTCACAAGGTTTTTCCTGTAAAGGTGCAGCACTGGCAAGCCTCAAGAGCCACCGCCATACACAGGCCACAGGCAGCTCAAAACTCAGGGTCCTTTGCAACATGAGAGCCCACCCATCCCAAGGTGCAGGCATTCCTATACAACCAAACCCTCTAGCGTTCTCAGCAAGGCCTTTCTGCCTGTAGTACACTACAGGTATCAATTACCAACACAGGGATACCATGTAAAAACCTGCAGTCACCTCTCTTGTGGGCTTCCACGCATGTGTAACTGGTACGCACAAATAACTATACCAAGGCAAGGGGTCCAGTTCTTGCTATAGTTAAGGTAAAACTTCTGAGTACCACCACTAGTTGAGAAACTACTGCAATAACTGAGTAATCTTTGCAAACAAAACAAGCCTCTTCAATGCAGACTGTCTGGTTAGACACTGCTAATGAAGATGAAGGACAAACAAAGGTCACAAAGCTAAGAATTTTCAATACCTGCTTTGGAGGCAAATCTCAGCAAAACACACAGGTTTAAAAAAGAAACCCAATCAAACATATTCTTTATTTGCAAAGTACCGTGAGATCTTCTGAGGTTCTATACCTTTACCTCCATTTTTAATTAGGACTCTCTCAGTAACATGTGCATGGGATTATAGATTTCCTTCCCTCCCCCATCCCCCAATCAAGTTTCAAGTTTGTGGACCACATCCAAGGAGCCAGTTTCTATGCATTCCTGAGGGAGAAAAGGCTATAGAAAAGTCTTTTATTTCTGCATGTATTTCCCAGAAGGCCCAACTAATGCAAAAGGAAATGTATCAGACTTCTTCAATGGGGGGAGGGCAGGAGGGGATTAACATGTTTCATGGGCAGAGTGTGTGCAAGCCAGGAGGGTTGAGCACTTCAGCCTGAGCAATTAGATGCAACTCTTTTGTAAACCTTACGGTACGATATCTGAAATACCCTTTTCAACAGAAAAACCCACTCAAGTAAATGTCAAAGTAAATTGTGCTGAAAACCAGACTACGTCACAAAAGGCTACTGTAAAGGGACACGCTTGAGACTGAATACGTATACCTCATGAGAATCACCACTGAAGCACATCAGCATCGTGAAGTTAAGGGCATAAATTCAGGAGCACACGTTTTCATTGCAAGTCAGCATCATCTGCATGAACAGTTTCATGTAACTGGTAGCAACAATTTCCTCCTCCTAAAATGATTTTGTACATACTTCTCTACAAAGTTTTTCAAGAACTTACCAAGTTTGGGTTCAGCTTCAGAAAATTGCATCAAGATTAAAAAAAAAAAAAAAAAAAAAAAAAAGGCTACTGGGAACTGAGCAACTGCTCCCTATACTAAAATATTACAGGAAAGCTAAATAAAAGGTTATTTCTCCACAGGACTGTGACTCCGCCTGCTGAGTCTATTTTACTGGCAAAGCATATCTATAGGCAATGTACAAAGCAGCTTTTGCCCCATCTCACACCTCCAAGGGACTCCAACCACCATGTACACTGTCTACTGCAGCATTCCCCACGCCTCTGCTGTTCGCCTCAGGGCTGTTTTTTCTTTAAAACACCCCTCCTTCCACTTACTCACAAAAGTGGATTTAAGAAAGGATTTAAGGCAGACATAGCCTAAATTTGCTGAAGGTGGATACTGCTTTGATTTTTACAGAGTGTACAGGCAGCAGGCCATGCCATGCAAGTTAATAGACAAACACACAATTAACTGAACAAGAAGCTCAATTCAAGTTTTACTGCATTTGCCGGTCCAAACATTCCTACTCCACCTGTATTTAAAAACTGTTTGCAGTTTAATACAGCATGCAATTATATTATACCTGTCTACTCAAAGTGAAAACAGATTCGTTCCCAGAGTTACTCAGCATTATTAGTTACAGTGTAAACAGCCTAAGATATTTAACTAGTACATTCAATAACATAATCGCTCATCCTCCTCTTCAACCCTCACATGGAAAAGTAAAAGCAGTCAAATTATTTACTTACTTAAAACCCAACAATCAGGTTGATTGTTCCAGGAATATGCTTTCAGATGGTGAACTATCCAATACTGTATTTACAACATTTAGTAAATCCATGGGGGAAAAAACCCAACAAGATTCTGTACTGATTTTGTTCAGTGGGCCCTCAAGCAGCCATCTTCTTTTCTATTATCTCATTATTATCTCAAAGTAACTTCTTTTCTATTATCTCATTTTACAGTATTTGAAGGGTTCCACTTTTGCAGAACAATATTCTGGAATTTTAACACTACAAATGATAGACTTTCTGTCCACAAACATCAACGCTTCCAACAGTAACCAATTTGCCTATGAAGCACCTAGTACAGTCTAAGCAATATGTATGCAATTTAAGATGTTATAATGTTGATAGGAGAAGGTGATATTGGAATAGCATGATCATTCATTTAATAAGGTATGAAAAGATCTAGCAGCCAGAAACTGATGATCAACAACAAAATGTGCAGGCTCTCACAGAGGAGAGTAATTAATGCCTAGAAATAAGATGACATGGAGGATTTGCAATCATTACAATCAAAATAAGGAGAAATCGATTTTCTACATGAGGAAGATGAAAGTAGTGGGCAAGTCTCATTACAAAATTTCACTCAGCCATTCCAGAGGTTTTTGTTACTCAGGGACGAAAGTAACACCTTTAATTTGCTTTTCTTCAGGGAAGCAGTTGCTCACTGTTTTCATCAGGTTATGTTTTCACTTTTAGCTGAAGCTCACCACCCTACCTCTTCTCCCCTCCCCCCCCCATCTCAAGCAAGAGAGTGGGCATTGAAAAGAGTAGGCAGGACACCAGCTGCTGTAATTCTGGGGCGCTACAAGCAAACCAATTTTGCGGCTCTATCGAGAATTTTACTATCTTTTACGATTTTTACATAGTTCTGTAACATAGCCACAAAGTTGCAGAAGCAATGAAGGCTAGAGCACAGCTGCAGCAGTAGCATGCACAGCTCTGTAGCACAGCCCCTTCTCAGGGCAAAACCGACTCAGCAGTCTGCTGCTACACACGCAGCTGCCTTACCATTCCATGCAGTGCTCAGAAAGACTTCATATGTGTACCTCTGAGAGAGACAACAAAGAACAAGGCAGCGATCAGGCTGTTTTAAATACATTTCTCTATTCTTTCACCCAAAACAAAACCCAAAAAACGCACACCACACCAAAAAACAGTAATTCATCATTACAGCACAGATTTTTTTCCATTATGAATCTGCCCAACCCACTGTCAAGTTGGAAGCTAAACCCTACCATCAGTACATATGTGCTTTGGAAACAATGTCTAGTGATTACAGAGCAAAGCTCTACTCAGTGACCTATAGGAAAATTATTGTGAAAAAACCTTCCTCGTTTCTCTTTGGCTGTATACATAGCTTTGAAAAATCCCACCTAGGTTTTTAAAAATTTTCTGTAACAAAGCCACACTTCTCTAAGTCTGTTCCTATTTGCCATGAATCATTGCAATACAAGTTTTCCATATTAACTCCTTCAACCTTACATGGCATAATTACAAATGTTCTTGCTGCATATTTTTACGTATTTAACTGAGAGATTTCATGCCATGGAAAATAAATGTCTCAGTACACATTTATTTCACGTTAAACTTACACAGTGCTACACCATTTACTTCACTATTTCTAGATAAACTCTAGCATAGTGCAGCTCATAAACAGCAATTATAACACAAGATAAAATGCAATGTAACAATGCAAATGGAACTCCCCAAACTGCACAGGATAATTGAGAGCTTTCATGGGATATCCCATGTGAAGAAAAATTTCATTGTAGAACTGTAAATTGACAGACTATAAAATCGCATAAATGGAAAAGTTTCAGCCTCCAGACACTGCGCATTCCACATACATGCTAGCTATCACAAAACTCTCTCTGAAAACCAGACATTGGATCTGAAGCTCTCTGGGAGAGTCTGGAGCAAAAGAAAAGCAGCATTATGTCATGTTTTGCCATGGTTTGGAGGACCTTTCTCATCCCTCAGTATCACACATCTTGTCCAAACTATTATTTGACCAGACCAGTTGTGCTTACACTGTTTCTACCCTGAAGAAGGCATTATGGGTTACCAAAGGGTTTAGCAGAACACTTTACCCTGCGTATCATCTGCCAAAGTGAAGTCAACAGCAAGTGCCAGCACAACTGAGGATCTTTCCTCCTACACCAGTCTTTCCCTTCACAAGACTACAAATTCTTAAGCAGAAGAGGATCACTGATCTAATGCCTGGCGTTGAAGTGCTACTCTTGATACAGAGATAAAAACAGTCCCTTTCCCAGAGGCCCTGTATGTCTGAAGCCTCTGAAGGCACGGGTGGTCCCCTCAGAAGCAATGAATCCCGATCAATCAGAAGATGGACAAAACATAGCCAGTTGACACTGAGCTCAAGGAGCCTCTTCTCCATTCTTGACTACTTCCTGAAATATTTCATCTGTTTCTTTCACCCACAAATCCAAATCCAGAAGGCAGACACTATAACAAGCAAACACTCCTAAGCTTGTGACTAGTAGCTTCTCTGATCAAAGAAACACGTATAACTTGTTTTTTCTTTCCGAAGTTTCCTCATCCATCCTCAGAATAACAATAACTTCAAGCAAATAGGGCGCTTCAGGATCCTGACGTGCACCAGACTTCCAGACAAGAAAATTTGTATTTACATGATTAATAATGTAATTACTATAATTACTTATAATAATATATTAGTATATATTATATGTTAGCTACTACAATACATGTTAATACAGTGATATAATTACTTATATTTATTAGAAAAATGTTGAAAAGTACAGGCTTCTTTGATTGACTGATGCCTTTAAAGTTTAAAGCAACATTTAATATAAAAGGAAAAAACAGTCATGAAAATTGGGCTATGCACTCATTTTACTTAGGTCTTTCAAGCAAATATAAGTGCCTTACTTTACTGAGCTTTTTGAAATCCTCCCAGTTGTAAAATTCTAACAGCAAATTTATATTGCCTACCTAAACTAATTTCAAGATCATGATGCTATCACCTAAAGTCACTTAAAACTTTTTAGAACAAACTACTTTTTTAAACTGACTTCTTTGTTCAGTTACCATTTATACAGTGACTTTTTCAGAGGCCAAATAAAGCATGGCAACTCAGTCACTGCAACTCTTCCCAAACAATTTGATTGTTTGCATCTCTGGTAGCTCATGCAATGGGGTGACTTTGTCAGCACTATTTCTGCAAACCATTTTAACTGCAAAAGCCAGTATGCACCACTGGCTTCTGCTCTGGCATGCTGTTCTGCCTACCCCCAGTCTGGTCCCTGGTCACGCTGCTGAAGCGCCTGCACTAATCTCAAACATCTGTGATTTTTTTCAAAAGAGATCATTAGTTTCACAGCAGTTTTTGTGGACCTTATTTTAGACTGGTGAAGGCTAATAGCAACAACCAGAACAGTCACAGCTACTTTGTTCACACAGAAAACAATGTGAGACTGCCAGGATCATTCTGAATTGCCAAAATTGGTAAGTTTTATTGCACTGTGTTAAATAGCTACAAAGCAAAGTCACAAAACTGATGGTTGATCATTTCCCTCTCCCATTCACCCTCCCTCACAGCAGATGCCAACTACTCAGCTACAGTTCATTAATAAGAAAAACACGTAGTCAACTGATACAAACATGGTAACCGGAAACCTCTCATTGTTTTAACCACTTCATTCTTGACAGAATAATGAGAAAGAAAACCTGAACACTATCCACTTCTAATCTGCAACTACACTTCTTCAGCTGAAGTCTACAGCGCAATTCCTTGACTAAAAAGCAGTAATGCACAGCACATTAAAAAAAACAGCATTATGAAAATTATCTGGCAAATTCATGGTTTTGTAGGCTAAAAAGGAAAAGAAACAATGGTAAAATGTGATTTGTGTAAAATGAAAGAAGCGGTGGAGAGGGACACAACTTTCACAGGAGAAACACTCTCAGTTCCACTTGCTACCGCTGGCTGCGGTTTATGCCCTCACACCTTGGGCCGCCCAGAGGCTCCATCTGAGGTTCCCTAACAGCCAGTTCCCATGCTTTTATTCCTGGAGATGGCTGCCCATGGCCTGCAGTGGAGGCCATGGCCAACAGGCAGGCTGGAGCCTCAGTGAGGCTCCCACAGCAGCAGGCACTGCTGCCAGGTGAGCAGAGGTGCCCCAGAGCACCGGCACCTCTGCTCCTGTCTGCCAGCACCTGCAGAGCTCAGGGGAAAACTAATTACCACATTAGCGACAGGAACAAAAGCAAAGACAAAATAATAGTCTGTACTCAAGTGCATCAATAAACAAGGCTGTAGAGACTTATGCAAGACAGCAGTCATGTGGCACTAGCTTAAAATAAAAAAGAGAAAGGAATAGGAAAAAGCAGACACAGCTACATACCCAGAGAGAAAATGGAGAGAGCAAAACACCAAAGATAGCTACTGCAGACCAGAAGTATCGGCTTACCGCTCCCCAATGAAAGTTACCATGTGCCAGGTTTCAGCCATTCACGAGAAAAGCAGGTCTGTATCACACACATCTCCCACTGATAGATGGGACCACCCTCTCAAATCCCTCCGACTGCAAAGAAAAACCACCTGCACCCACAAAAACAATCCTCATCTCCCAGCAGCCTCCAAAACCAAACCAAAACAAAAAAAAAGCCTGCTGTGGCAAAATCTTCCTGAAGTACCTACCACCACTAGACCAAACTCTACTCCCCTGCCTGCAGCCATTCAGTGCTCCCTGCACAGTGATCTATGCACACCATCCACTCAGCTACATTCTTCAGGAGAGTTTCCCCTCCCAACAACGATGGACTTCCTCAAGAGAGGTATCCAATTTTTTCTGTTTGCCATCATCTCATCTGCTGCAAAATCCTTCCCCATTCTGCACACTACATCATCATCTCTAGTCTGCTATCTGCTGATCTCCCTGGAAATAAACATAAATATACACACCTTTTTTGTCATAGTAGGAGAGAAAAAGAAATTTTATGATATCGAACTTCAGACAGCACTCCACATGCAACTGCCAATAAACAACTCAATGACAAACATTCATTTCTCTGAATCTGCTTTTCTGTCATTGTTCCAGTTTTGGTCTTCTTTTTCTGACCAAATTATCTAAAAATTCATTGGTAATTCAAAGGTTCAGTGAGACCTTGACTAAAAGTCATATTAAAACATATTAAAGAATAATTAACATATTGAAAAAATACTGAAGAAAATATACACGATAAGTGAGTACCAGGTAAGTTTCTTCTTAAATTCTTAGCATCTCAAAGTGCACACAGATTCACCTCTACATTTTTTTTTATTAGACAAAGCATCAATGTAATTAAAATGTAACAGTATCCTTTCGGTATAATAAGACTCTTGCTATTAAAGAAAAGAGATCTTTTACACGCATAAAAGATTATTCTGATGCCTTCTAAAAGGCAGATTTTATTCTTGGTTTGCCCTTTTGTTTTGCACACATTTCCAAACAACACCCTACTGATAGTGCATTTATGCAGAGTACATTCCATTCACTTATTCAAGTGAGCTTCAGTGATGCTGATAACCAAGGTACAGTTAAACTTTTAGGATCACAAAACCAGAAAAAGCAAATGCTAGTTATGCAATACATACCACAAGTTTCAATAAAAGCAAAAGCACTGGCACGATTCAAAAGCAATAACCAGAAAATGCAATAGTACATTCTAGAGCACAAGCACAACTGAGGTCTGTGCCTGTCATCCCAACCCCCATTTATTCATCTAACTTCATGTCTTTGGGCAAAAAATAGTGATATGCAGCTGCCATCCACTTTTCTAAACACAGATTATTCTGTATACATTTCTAAAAATCACACCAAAGCCTGACATCTTCAAAATAAATCTCAAGATTCAAGTTACAGTTTTGCACACTTACAGTGCAAACAAAGCAGCCAATTGTTCAGCTACAACTTACTCAAAACAGGTATCAGTGTTTTTCACGATTTCTTCACATTTAAGCTGTATGGCAATAGAAAACATACAGTATGTATAAACAATGTACCAACAACAACAACAAAGAAAACAGCTTCCCAGTAGGTCCTAGTAGACAACACTGAGGCCCTTACTGAGGCATTGCTGTTCTTGGGGACTACAACTCTATGTCTCCAAATGAACCAAGGCTATTACAGAAATGATGAAAACTAGTCACAGAAAGATATCCTGATGTAGATGTACACATAACAACACTTACAATTAATCTCTACATAGGCAATATGACTCAAGAGTCAGTTTAGGAAACTTCAATCTGCTAAGCAATTCAAACAGCTTCATTGTTAGTTATGATATAATGAAATTGATCAGTCAACAGTGACTACACCATGTAAACCTCACCCATTTGGAGCCTAGATTACACCACTTTACAAGTTAAATTCTTTTCCACTGCCACTAAATTATTCCCTAATGTGACACCTCATTTACTAGAAGAATCTCTAAATGAACTTTTAATTTACTCTGCCTAACAAAATATCTAAAAATTTAATTTCTTACCTGCAACTCAAGCTTCATGGCTGTTCCGAGAGCTCTATTACAAGGACAGTAGCAAATGGTTGCCTTGAGCAGTTGGCAATGCCCTGAATTTTGTCATCAAGTAATGAGTCTGCCACAAAAATAATGACCACATGGCAGCAGCCGGCTGGATATAAATCCCTTTGCTGCTTAAAAAAACTAGCTTTTAGATCAGTATTGAAACAAAAACAAAACAACCCCCGAAATACTATCTGAAATCAGTAGAAAGAAAAAAGAGCATCAGTGCTGGTCTCACTAACAGGATGCAAATTAGCACTAAGTTGTTTTACATTTGAGCAAGTGTAAAGATAAAGAATATGAAACAGGGAACACTTAGCTCTTCACATAGGTTTTCCATTTACATGGTGAAGCATTTAGCACTTGTGAGCTGACTTTCTCAAGAGACACTAATACTAAAAAGCAGCAAAATAAATGTTTTGGGAATAGCCTCCCCTCTCTCCAGCCCTGCTTATCCTTTGTTCCCATAAGGCTTCAGTTCTTGGTTAACATCTCTCTGTCTGAAAATAATTGCCTGCCTCCTAAAGGCATCTCGGACAGTGTCACTCCTTAATCAGCAGGAGGACAGCTGAGTGATGCGAGGCATTTCCATCTTCTCCCTGGAGCAATCACACCATCCCTACACGGCACTACTGCAACATCAAGAACTAAAATGACTTTAGATGTGGTAGTGCCCCATAATGAGAGCCATATGCCAATAAGGCTGCCCTCTAAAAACCCAATTCTATTACCAGCTGCCTATTTAGGACTTAGCTTATTGATACAACTATGCCAAGGATCAATCAGTGCAGCCTGAATACAAACCTTAGGGAAAATTCATCTGTAGAAATGAATTTCCAGCATATTTGGTATACGTAGATGCAAAAACACAAGCAATAATCAACTGCATTATCTTTAAATTTTTATCATAGTGTGAATATGGTAATCAGCATCAGTAAGGTTTGCAAGTTCTAATGCTCTGGCACAGGAAGGATATCAGTAAAATTCCACTAGATTTACAAAATGCAATGAATTTACTTCTCTGCACAAATACCTTAAAAAATAAAACTAGTTACCTTTTTCTCAGCAAACTGGAGGGCAGGAGAAGAAAAACGTGATCATGGGCTTTGCTGATATACTTGCCGTGGGTATACCAAGAAGGTAATGTATGAATCAGAATAATACGTATTTCACCTTCCATCAGATCAGTAATACACACTATAGTTTCACTCCACAATGAAACACCAACATCTAGAAATTGCATGGAAGCATTTTTTCAGAGCAAGTCATCTCCTCTTTCCACACGACACATTCACTTGAAAATCTAGACATTACCTTTTCTGTAAGAAAATGTAAATCACACACATCTTTCTTTTTATACAGCTCTCCATCCTTCCCAACTCCACGCCCTTCCTAACTCTTGATGTCTGTGCCACATAGCTCAAACACGTGGCCGATGCTTATATCCCCTGCCCCATACCTTTTTAATTTTGCTGTATATTCCATAAACTAAAAGCTACTGCGACCTTTCCCTCCTCCAAGCATTTGGGATTCACTTCCACAGAAGGACTTACCTGGAAAGTATATTTTCAGATATAACAGCTAAAGGCAAAGTTGAGTGATTCAAAGGAGGAGGACCACTCAAATTATCTTCAAAATTCTGCTTCTCCCCTTCCATAAGGCTCACTTTCTTCTTCTTTCAAACTACTTCATGTGGCAATGACCATGCTTCCCACTGGCATTTAGGTACCACAAACTCTTAACACATCTGCCTGTTTGGGGCCCTCAAATGCCACCAGAATATGACAGCACTGGTAGCACCATAAAGCCACCAATATGACATGAGCCTAAAGTCTTTAGATTTTTGCTGAAAATGGAACTCATTAATTGTGAAAGCAACAAACATCATCCTTTCACAACCTCCAAGTCCCTCTTTTCCACATAAAGGGAACTACCTAATTTGGCTTTATCAGGCACAGTGTGACTGCTGGAAGAGAGCTTACGAAGCCTTTATAACTACTTCCTCAACCTCTCATATATATCTTCTTATATTTCTTCTCTGCTTCCTGAATGTTATTTAAAGCTCACATTTTCATCAACTACAAAAGATTAAACTACCCTTGCTTTATGTCACATCACAGTAATACAGGAATACTTTCAACCTTTTCACACAAACTCTGAAAAACAAATACAATCAGGAATTAAAATTAAATCACAGTTCTGAAAATGGACAAAGAAGCTCTCAAACTGTACTTTGGGAGATAGAAAAGTAAGAAGTGCTTTATATCCTGAAAATGATCAAGGCATCCTGAGAAACTTGAAGAAACATGGCAGCAATGTAAGCAGATAAAGAAACCTTGCATTCAAGAAAGTTTTGCCAGATTGTCATGGCCAATAAGCAGGCTGGAGCCCCAGTGAGGCTCCCACAGCAGCAGTCATCGCTGCTGCCACTTAATGCTGTGAATTAAGGCATTCAATTCCAGAAGTAAAACTCCTGTATTTCACCAAACAGAGAGGCTGGACAGGAAATGGCAAGTGCTAATAAAAAGCTCAGGTTTTTAAGTGTTTCCTGTTCTCACTAGAAACACTTTCTTGATTAATCAATGTATGCCTCTGTGATGCATGTCTACATGACCCCCCATTACAAAACGAACAGCAAACCTCACTAAAACGTTTTCAACTCTGCAGATGGCCACAAGAAGCATTAAGCCTCATTACTGATCCTCCTTGCTATCACAGTTTCTCCCCCTTCAGCAGTTTCCGACCTAGGCTGTTTCACATGCCTCTCAGAGACCTCAGGCTTTAAAACCAGATCACACTGTCCTCCTGCCAAAGAGCTGAGCAGTGAGTTACAGCCAAAGTCCAGACACATGCCACAATTACCACAGCAAACACTCAGCTGTTTTGGTGAACTCCTGATTTCCACCTGCCACAAAGTTCAACCCCAAAACAAGCACAAGTACTTTACTCCTATGGGTAACTTGCTGGCTAGCAGCTGGGCCACGACAGAGCCTCTGATGAATTCTTCATCTTGCTGAGCATGAACAGTTAACAGCATTCACCTTCCCACTCCCTGCCTCTGCCACAAACACAGGCACTCAAAGTACTAATACAAATACAAGGTTTTGAACAATCGCTACACAGACTGATCTGTGTACAGATTTGTGATACAAATCACAGCAGAGCCCCAGAAAACACCATCATCACACTGCTAGTGCTGTCCTGGATACCGCACGCCTTCCCTCTTATTCCAAACACTCAACCCTTTGGCACAAATGCCACTACTGGTTCGGCATGAGTCTGGAAAATCTGTGCCAATGTGCAAAGAGAACAAACAGCTATGTGTGTAATTTGATGTACATGATAGTATTAGGAATTTAAGGCAACTGAAAAACAAGCTTTATATACAATACATCTTTGTCCTAGGTACTAGAAACACCTACATATGTAACCTGATTTATATAACAACATACACTTATCAGTCACTAAAAACACACTACACCAACTCTATCTTTGCAGTTTTAATTTAAAAATTATTTTATTACTATTTTATTTATTTATTGTTTGTTTATTATTTTAATAGTAACTATTATTAAATAAATATTAATAATAATTATTTATTATTATTTTATTATATTAAAAATTCACATTAAAACAATTACTGAGAAGCTTGATATTAAAATTTAGACTAAAGTGATTTTAATTTTAATGAAGCCTGGCTTCTAAGTCACATGGAATACATTTGTCTTCAAAAGCAAGGTATCAACTATGTTTTTATGAACTCCTTTGGAGTAAAGGAAATGAAACATAAGAATTTAAACTAAGCTGAATTTTAGCTACAACTTTTCTCTTTCAGTGAAAAGCAATAATCATCTGTTTTTATTACAGTTTTGTCCTTCACATTCCTCTACTCAGGATGATTCAGGAAACACTAAAGTTGCTTGTTCCAGTACATGCAGTACCCACCTGACATTGTTCTGGCTCAGGACAGTACAAACAGTTCCATCAATGCATTTGAAAAAAAATGACTTGCCAAAACAAACAGTGGCTCAAAACTGTACTTTCCCTCTTTGAATGCTAAAAGTGATATGCATCATTATTTTCAGTATCTCAGCAAATAAAATTTCATTTTCTCTTGCTTCCCACAAGAATCTTAACATATGCCACCTTCAGATAGTATGGCCTGTAAAAATGCTTTTGGCTTTACTGTCAATATTTGATTAATTTTAACCCTAACCAAAGGGTTCATCTATCTGAATAGAGGGCACACTCAGGGGTGGCAATGTATAAAGAAAAAAAATAATAGCACGTTGCCTAAGTAACCAAATACAGAATCTCAGCTACATGTACAATTTTGGACTATATAAAGTCTTACATCTCAGGGCTTTAAAATCTTGAACTCATGCAACCACAAAGGATTTCAACACCTCAGGAAAGGTCTCAAAAGAGCCTGCTGAAGTCACTTGATCACATCTGAAGGAGTTTTGAAGTCACGGCAGCAATCCTGCAACGACATCTAACCAACCATTTTTATGGTGTTACTGGCTGTAATGTAAGTACTACATTAAAAATCCACACTGCTCTTCCTAGTGAGATCATTGAAACATTATTCAGAAGCCAAACATTTTTCACTATCTCTGCAAAACCCGAACAAAGGCTACAGTATTATCTTCTAGACGCATATCTATTCCAGCTGAGCTTTATCCAGGCAGACATTTCAGGATCAGGGCAAAATGTTCAAAGACTACCCAAACATCATGGTCTGAACATTCAAGCTCAGAGCTGCCACAGCACCTCTCCAACCAGAAGCACATGTTCAGATCATCAGAGTCTGTTCTGCATTTTATGTACCCATCTACAAACTCGAATACACACTTTCAGTATCCTTTAGACCACTTAATTCCCACCTCTAGACATCTCTATCTCCCTTTTAGGCAGTTTCAATTGATGTTATTTATCTGGATCTTGCTTGGTTTTATTCTCTATTATTCTCTATTATCCTCTACACAGGACATAAATCCTCACAAAGTTTGCAAACAAGTTTTCAGGACCCTAAAACAGTGGTTAGAATCTTAGCTGTAACTGAGAGAGAAGCAAGCTAACAAATAATGCTTTCTACTCTCAAGCATTATTCCAATCCATTCCTAGCACTAAAAGTGCTATGGGACTGTCCTTCTGCCACATTGCAGAAGCTGAAAAAAAACAGCACAACTTTCTTCTCCGGTGGTAATCACCAGAACAAAACCCGAGAGAGGGGGGTTGTGACTGGTGTTTTACTGACAGCACTCTTCTCTCAGAAGACATGATCTTCCTGGATGTTACTATATTCACTTGACGTTCTGCATTCATACTATTTTCACAGCATGACATCCTGCATTCAGGCACTAAGGCAACTTGACCCAAAAGCTACTTTGGCTTTAAAATGCATCTGTTTAACTCTGCTTAAAACCAAAAATTGTCAAAACAATGCCTCATCCTCTGCCTACTTTAAAAAAAATCAAACACCCATACTGACCTTTCTAATTCGAGAAAATGGATGGAAATGCTGTAACTATGCTGCCATGTCCATTTGATATGTGGTCCGGATGTCACAAAGACCTGTTTTCTGCTTTTACTTAGATCCCTAGCAGACAACACATAACTCTTATTTCAAAGTGAGCAGAAATACCTATTCATATCAGAAGTCACTGTAAACCATTCCAAACACATGGGAATTAATAAAAAATTACACACATTAGTAACAGAATCATTATCCTTTGCAGCCTAAATGAAAAAAGGGAGTTTGCAATACTTTATAATTTCTCCTCCAAGTATTCTTTCCCCTACCTCTTCTATAATGGAGACTATCCTTCTATCCTTCTGGGATATCTTCCAGTACCATGAACTTTCCAGTCCTGTTTGCACAGTCACTATGAACTTTCCACAGTAACCAACTGGGTTGTTCAGTACCATAAACTCTCTCAAGGAACATCAGGGACCTGTATAAGTGCAGCATGAAGGATGCTTTGCTTCATGGTCAAGGCAGAAGCAGTACTTGAGGCTCGTACTAACCACAGTCTGCACAGCCTTTACATCTGCAAGCACTAAAATTTCCTGTTTTGGCAACCCTAGGCAACTCTGTCCATTTAAACTATCAATCACCAACCACTAAGCTTAGTAGCATCTGTACACCTCTCCCTTCTGAAAGAAATGATGGCAAAATGCTGGAGTGATTCTGCATGCAGTCAGGTAGCACCAAGGTAGCAACGGCCTCACCAAGGTAGCAACGGCCTCACCTAGAGTCACCACTGATCAGTCCAAAGCAAAAAGACAGCCTAGTTGTCCAAAGCAAAGGCACAGAAGAAACAGTTTTATTTCATCCTTCTGCAAAGGTCCCATTGCATTAGTTCTGGTATTACAGCTCAACTTCTTCTAGCATAAACGTGAAACGCAAAAGTAATTCACTATTTCTTCACAAGGATGATCCAAGAAAAGTGGTGGGTGGCAAAGTTCTAGTGCTTTTTGGTAATAAAAATTCCCAGGAAGTGCAACATGGTGCACTGAGAATTACAAGTAAGAACAGCTAACCTGGGCAGACTGCTTTTGCAATCCTGATACCTGGCCATCACTGCATGAAGAAAAATACTGTCAAGAACACAGAGATGGGGAAAGGAGGCAGAGATGTGAAGGTGCAGCAAGCCAAGAGAAAGCCTAAGTTTCTGCAGGAACAGTTTGCTCTCCCCCCCAGTGTAAGGTTTTTGCACATCAGCTACTACACTGCTCAAGAAACTACAGTTTAGGCTATCTCATGTTCCTGCACTTTGAAAATAAGTCTTATTCAACAGAGAATTAGCAGTTTGTTTCCTCAAATGTTGGAATCTGAAATGCAGGGAATTCTCAGAACTCTGGGCTTGTAAAACAAAGCTTAGAACTAAACATAGGATTTGATCTGAGACTTTGGAAAAGTCTTCTAAATTTAGGTGTTGGAAGTGAGAATGTGGATTTATAGTTTAAAGTAGAAACACATTAAACTAAGTAGAGGAAAGTTTAGAGTTTTAGGGTATAGTATTGTAGGTTTGTGTGTTATGATTAGTTAAGAAAGCTTACTCTGTAGCATGAGTCTTTATGATAAAATATTTAAAGATTAAGTTAAAGTATAAATAGCTTTATTAGTAGTGTTTTATTAGTTAATAAATTTTGAAAAGATTTTTTAACTAGAAATCTTGTTACTTTCTAAGCCATGTGGTGAGGATGTGAGCTAAACTCACCTTTCCTGCTTATGTAAAAGATAAAAAAAAATAGAACACACCATCTAAAACAATTTAGAAGTTTTGTCTCTAACTTATTTAAAATTCTTGCACAAATTCTCACAAACACTTTTATTAGTAACAAACTCCTTGCATAATAAACTTTGAGTAGAATTTTGGTACAAAATACACTAATGTGAACAAACAGCAACTAAGCTGGTGGAGTGATGTTGGTGCAGCTACAATCAAAGTCAGATATTCATCTCCAGAACATCACTTATGCCCCCAAATACCATCTCAAAGTCTGTCAAATGGGAAAAGGACAGCTCTGTTCCATATAAATATCTCCACACTCCAAGGACTGTAAATAAGGGATATTGTTAAAATGAAAGATCAAGTTAAAGCTATACATTTGTAACTTTAAAAACATCTCACCCTCCCTTCTGTATCTTTAATCAAAGGTTTTAACCGTGTACAGGATGGCTGTTGCCATGGAAATATGCAGGCCAACATCTCTCTGTGGAAACCTCAAAGCTTCCTTCCCTGCCAGACGCAGTGTAATGACAGGGCCACATTAGCACCTTTGACTCTCAGAGGCCATTTACCGAATAGAAATTAGCACAGCTGACTCCATTTACCGTCCACAGACAAACTGTAACTACTCCTGCTCAAGTGACTTTCTGCTGCGCTCGCCCATTCCCCCCGGACACGCTCCCAAATCCACTTCAGCATCATCCCTTCCTCACACTACAGCTAATTCATCTTCAAAGAAGATGAATTAATCTTCTTTGCCTTCTCAGCAAACACTAATCAGAAACCAGATGTTGCACAGGCCATCAGACACTCCACCTGATCAAGAGCATCATTTCATAATCTGCTGAGAAATTCCTTTTTTCAAAACAATTGACATACAATAACTCTCCATCCTATTCCAGAAGATGGAAAGCAGAGCTATGGCGAAAAACAGAGGCAGACATGCAGCAACAGGAACTGAACTCTCATAAAAGCCAACAATTAAATTAGAGAACACAAGACAGCATCTGAATAATCCTCTGATGGTTGTCAGTGCTAAAGAGGAAAAAAGAAGTTCTTAAAAAATCTCAGTGGAATTCCTGCATATCAGCAAGTACCATTCGATGCACAATTTATGCACATAGGCAGCCCATTTCAAGGCAACTGCAAAACAGATGTCTTTTTAAAATATAATTTTAAATTAATTCCAAAGAGGCAAATTCAACCATCTAAAAATGCGTTCTTATCAACATCTTAATACACACATGAGCCAATATACACATTTATACAGTCACATGTTTGTATGAAGTAGATTTGTGCCACATATCCTCTGACATTGGAGTAAAAAATCCCTTAGACACATAAAAGGTAAGATTTAACATACATTTAGAATAAATTTATCTACATATCTTAAGAAAGAAACTATTTCAGTAGTATTGACTCTCATTAAAAATAGCTAGTCAAGTACATTAAACAACTAATATACTGTGAATGTATACCTATGGGTTGGTTCTTTTATTTTTTAATTCTTCAGAGAGAGGAAATTGTAGAAATAAAAGCTTTTAAGCCTATGGAAAGGTCTCAAATATTCATCACACAATCCTTCACAACTGACTGCAGTACCAAAGAAATGAAACTACATTCTATGTCTCACTTACCTAGAAGATAATCAAGATGACCTTTCAAGGCAGTTTATCAGTATCACTGATGCTGACTAAAACCTAAGTAAGATATAACTAAGCAGTAAATTTATTTCCATAAGGCCAAACATCTAAACATTTAGATTTTCAACAATCCCAACAATTTAATGAAGAAAAAGGCAGTCACTCTCTCATCTAAGTAAGACTAGATTTTAACAGGAAAGAAAACATTGACTACCACTGTGCAAAATACAGACACTTTTTAATGGCTTTGCAGAGTTTTTTGTAGCTTTGCTTTCTTGACGGAGACACTAATTCCATCAAAGGCACTTATTTTCTTTACACCTACAGGTCTGATCAATCAATAATCCTCTGACAAATAGATACTTTGGGCGGGGTACATCTACCCATACACAGATGGGGATCTGTGTGCGCATACATATTCACCTACAGCAAATCCTTAGTAATTATATTCAGTTGCTGAGTGGAAAAAGGAATGCCTGAATTTCTTGCCTCTGGCCATTTTAGGGCACTTTTAGTGGAGAAACAACAGCTATATGGGAGAAAAAAAAGCTTTAAGCATAGCACTGGTTCAGCAGACTCCTAATCTGCAGTCAACTAAAGCTTGCTACTGGGGTTTTTGTTTTAGGGGGGGTTGTGTGCGTGTTTTTGGCCGGTTTGGATCGTTTTGTTGTTGTTGTCATGGGGGGTTTTGTTTGGTTTGGATTTTTGTCCTTGTTATTTTGAGAGGTCAAGAGAGTGTATTTGTGCAGGTCCCTGTACTAGAGGGCAATCTCAGCAGGCATATGCCCAGCCTCAGCTACGTTCCACCCACACAAACCTGCTAGCAAGACGAGGGCCTGATTATTAACTTCTGCGCGCAGACCACTCTTCTTAATTCTTAAATGCTTTGCAGAGAGTTCTTACAATACTCAAACAAGTACAGATTTAGACACAGCAATACCTCATGGCCCACAGTGCAATGTCTGGCATGAATTACAGTCTACTGAGAACATCCAAGATGGGGCTCAGAAAGAAGGGCAATAAATATTTTATAAGATTAGGTCGAGAGAATATTGATTGTCCCAAAGCCTGTCATTGTATCAGCCGGTCCAATGATTCCCCCCCCCCCCGTTCCACACACTGTCTTCCTTACATCCTCAGACAAACAAAAAGAGTCTCATCTGATTTTACTGAACAGTTAAGTGTTCTGCTTGCAACAACTGGGATTTTATTTCTTAAATGTGACTTAATAAATATCTTCTGAATAAATTCAAGCATTACTAGATGAGGTGAAAGCACAGAGAAGAGTATATGTAAAATACTGCATTGACATGCATTCTTACAAGTTACTGTAATTCTAGCAAACAAACCAGTATTCTCCATGCCCATATGACAGTCCCAAACACCACACAGTATTGCCAGTTTAGTGTTTCCTACTGTCACAAGAAATGATCTGCAAACCAGAAAGGTAAACTAATGCATTTTATGGAGCTAAATTATGGAATTAAATGCGTCCTCACATAAACTTTGACCAGTCCGTATCATACTCAGCAAAACCAAAAACAGCTCCTTCTGAAGTGTTCCATAATTATGAGTTTAATTACAACAAACCTAACCAATGTCAAGCACAACTTCAATGACCTGATTTAAGACGTCAATTCAATGTGCATTTTGTTTTTTAAAAAGTCTATATTGCTCCATTCTCCCCAGAATATCTAAAATCTACACAGAGAGAGAATTCACATATAAATCCAAGAGCTTCCACATCTCTAGGTCTCTTCCCCACATCCTGCATTATTTTTCCACTAACACACAATTGTAACTCATTATCTCTTTCAGTGGAAATGAGAACAAAGACATTCTATAAAAACAAAAAGCCTTCACATTTCTATTCATCTCTTTGTATATTCAATGGCAAAGTTCATACAGTATCATTTGTTTATTAAAAAAAAGCACAACTGAGCATATACTTATAAATCAACGATTTGGGGCAAGAAGAATGCCTTCTTTATATTGAGAGAAGGAAAAAACCTCAGAAATACTGTTAAAGGCTGGCTGTGAAAACCACTCTTCAACAAAGCAAGAACTATAATCACGTTTCATGCATTCTTCCCCCTACTCCTTGGCTCTGCCATTAGCAATGTATGCAAATCTGTATGGACCTGGAGGTTTTACTCAGGCACAGGAACTCCAGCCTCCCCATTGTCTCGCCTTGTTGCAGTTCTGTCAGACCTGCTTTAGGTTCCAGGCAACCTTTGGTCTCTCTTCTCTGTTGTACACCAGCAAAGAGCTAACCAAGTCTGTAAAAGTTTCTCCTCGCCTCCCTGCTTTCCCAGTAGAACAAGCCATCTCCATAAACCCTCCCCTGCTTTGCATATTCGTTTCTGTCTCCCAGCTAAGCAATCAGATGCACAAACGACATCACTATTTCCCAGTCTGCTAACTCCATATATTCCCAAGTCACTTCCATACCAGTGCTTTATCAATTACATATCTGCTCAGCCTGCACAACCCTGCAATGGAACACACAACCATACAAGAAACAGGGAACCTGCCTGTCCTTCCAATGAGGCCAACAGGTACTAATTTTGCAGCAGTGTTCAATCCTCTTTAGCCTGCTTCATATATAGGCTAATACTAATTTTTTAAGAGGATCAATGCAGAAAATGCCTAGTGGATTATGAGTTCACTGCTGTACATGAACAGAGAAAAAAAGAAATAGGTGGAAGAGCAGAGAAAAATAAAAATGTGTCCACTATTTCTTGTACCAACAAACTTGGTTCTAATGATCTTCAATTAACTATGTGTAGTCTTTATAAAGGTTCCTAAGTTCCTTATCTCCTTACATCTACAGATTTTTATTTTCATCTGTTTACAGTTCTTTATTAATTTGGCACCTGTTTTGTCCCCTCACCCAGGCCACAAGAACTGGCTCTCTCAGTACAGAACAACATACTCCTGAAGTAAAGTCTGCTATTTAGTGCTTTAAAAGACCAATGTGTCAAAAGTCTCAGAGTTACAGTACTGAAAAAAACACTCATGACCCTTCATTCAATACAAATCTTCTTTCCCTCCTCCATCCCATAATCAAAAAAGAGAAAGCACTACACCTAGTAAAAGTAAGTTCTGGTACATTTATTGATTTTATTTTCAGAAAGACAGACATACCCAGAAGCTCACTGCACTACAACTTGGTGTTACAGGGAGAAGGAGGAAACACAGCAGCTCTTGGACACCCTTGGCTAGAAGAGGAGCTCAACATACTTGTTACTGCAGGCAGTATCCTCCCTCATGGTGAATGAAAGCAGGCTAAAGTAGCACATCCAGAAGCTAAACAGGCCTTCGCGTTCCTGGAACTTTACAGGCAGATAAAAGAACATAAAAGCTGTTTGGCCAGAATACAATTAAATGTAAGACCTCATTAATCCCATTCTGGACAGCAAGATCTGTAACTTCCCAATCCAGGATGACAGCACACATTAGTCTGAAATAGGAGGTTCTACTTTTTCTCTTTGTAGCTGAAGAGCTATGGGAACAGAAAAAGTAATTCTTGGTTCCTTTCATCAGTCCATCCAAGAACAAGGACAAAACCTTCGTATCAGAAGGAAAACAATTAAAACAGCTTCCACATCTAGCTTGCACAGCTATATCAATACACAGGCAAGCTAACTGCAAATGGAAGCTTTGGCAGTGCCTTTTGGCATTCCCAAGTTCCTTCTGGTACTCAAGCAGTTGTATGCTCCACTGAAAAGCAGCTCTTTAGGCACTTCAGCTTCCCAAGCTCAAGACATAAGTAAAGTTAAGTGGGACTTTCTTCATTCTTTTCAATACACTTCTTTTACCTATCTACCTAAACACTCAGGCACAGAACTACCATGCAAAGCCAGATGAAGTTATAAAACATTGCTTTATCATCAGAGAAATTACTAGTTAGAAAAAAGGAGGCAGAAAACTTCACAGAAAAAGCAACCAAACAAAAAGCCAAAAGCACTTCCAGCTCCTTGTATATTATGCAAGTTCCCAAATGAGCATACCTTTCTTCAGTTAATTAACATGGCATACAGCAACTGAGTATAGGGCACAACAGAGAACACTCCCCCACCAAACTGTTTAATATTACCACAATGAAAGTTTCCTATCTGTTTTACTTGTTTTTGTTGTCATCTTTAAATCTCAAACCTTATTCTCACATGCTACCCAGAATTTAAAACACTGTGAAAAATTGTCTCAGTCATGTCTACAAGTATTTGATTTTTAGTTTAGTAAGACTCATTATCAATCACCATCCACTCATGAATAATGCTTTTATGGTCATATACCTTCAGAAGCTACTTTTCAACTCATTCAAATCACAAAATATGAATTCAACAAGATCCAACACTTGGAAGCACTGGAGGCTTACAAGACAAGTTAGTCAACTTTGACAATTATTTCATTACCTCTGCATGGCAAAACCTGGGTTAAATAACTTCAGCTCTGAACATTCAGGAGAAATACTTTATATGCTTGTTATCTACAAAATCCCTGTTGCAACAACTAGCTTGAGATTCCCTTTTTCCTGGAGAAAACCAAAACTAAAACAAAACAATCAATCAGTGGAGTTCCAAGATAACATAACCATGATAGAAATGCTCCAAGATTTTATTTCTGTTGATTCAGACTCCCATTTAGAAAAGCCATCCTTAACAATCAGATTATGGCACAACCACCTAGCTACTTATCCAACACCTTTTGCAAACTAGGTGACATATTAAAGTATTACATCTAATGCTAACAGCCCAGAACAATAATTGATTTCGACATTACTGAGAGAGACCTCCCACTTGCTTCCCTGCAAGAAAACAGCTAAGAAAATGTATTTTAAAACGAAAATATTCACTTGGCACACACCCCCTAAGAGAGGTGGGAGAGAGGACAAGAGTGCGCTGCAGAGCAAGCACAGCGCAGCTTTCAACTCCACCCCAGTGGCCTTCAGCAGATGACAGATCCTTTCGAGTTCCCCAGCTCCTCCCCAGCGAAAGGCTGCACGGAGCAGGGAACTAACTCTGAGGCTCAGCTGCTCAGGAGACAGGCCAGCATGGGATGTGCCAAGGCATCTAGAACATCTCTTCTTTTTGCAGGACCTCTTAATGGTATGAATCCACGCATTTTGGAAGAAAAGGTTATCAAGTGTTCAATGTAATAGCTGTTTATGCAGGGACTGAAATGGTGGGGAGAGGAAAGGAGACTGAATCATAGTACCAGCAAAGAGATGGCAACACATCATATTAAATTAAGGTGTGGGCACACCTGTACTTAAGAGTGTCCAGAAAAACCTATGAATCAATGTTAGAGTTTTGAAACAGAACTATTCACATCAAACAATTTGTTGTGGAAGTAGCTACCACCCTCCCCACTAGCTACAACGGCTTTTGTTTCTTAAAAAAAAAAAAAAAAAAAAAACAAACACGAGAGAAATTTAAAAACCAGCTATAGACCTATTTTGGTAGGTATGAATGCAAGCAGCTTTTGTCAGCAGACTCTGCAGCAATCCTGGACTATCGAAAAAGCTATATAAAGTAATTGCTTCAGAGGAGGGGGGAGAGATGGTGAAATACTTCCTCTACAAGCCAAGAGATGATAGTAAAGACAGACTTCATCTGTCAATCCAGCTCCCCATTTACAAAGCCTCCCTTTTCTTTTTCCCCCTCTAAGCATATAAACGCAGTAACACATTCTCATGCCACCCGTTTGCTTCCAGTGGAAAAAGTCACCTATAATTCATCTCTGCTTCATCACCAGAAAGAATGAGTAGCCATCCATCCATAGCCGGCTCGTCCCAGGCAGCACACGGTACAAAAGCTCTTCCCTGCACAGCAGGGAACATGGTACGTACAGTGTTTCACCCAACACGAGCCACTGGGTTCTCTCTTACAATGCCCCTTTCTAACTCAGTTTGTAAACGATACTCCCACTCCGGCTCGACCTCCACATTCGCCATCCATGCAGCCAGCACAGCTTCCTTTAGGCGCACTTGCGTAACTGCCTGAGCTCGCACTCTTTCTAATAAAAGAAGTCATTAAACAGTTCTCTAACAAAACCTCCATACAGGTATCCAAAAGGGACTATGAGATCAGTAGCTATTTCTGAGCCTGATGGGCACAAAGCACTCAACAGACATGTGCTAATTATTGCGAGAATTTCAATTTTCTTTAAAAAAGAGGCTTTATCACTACACTGATTTCCAGAGCTACTAGAAATACCTGGGTGCTATAAACTTAAAGGCGATGTTTCACATTTTTCAGCCAAAGTAACTCCCCGTAAGAGGTACATGACAATAACGCCATGAAGGCAGGAAAACGTTTCAGCATTAAACTAAAAAGCAGACTTGAAAAATCCCTTCAACCTACAGATCCATCAGGTTCCCTCCTACACCAGGGCAGGATGAAGCTCCTGTTCCCCTCCCTGCTAAAGGCAGTCACGTAATAGAAAGGAGCTGCAACAATGAAGTTACCACGGCTGCATTCATCCACTCAATCCCTCTCCCTTAAACGCCCATGATGCGTAGTTTTGTATACGCGGAAAATACCATGCAACAACCCACACCTCCGGGAAGCAGTGAGGACATCCCCTCAGAATTAGCTGAGGGGCAAACGGGGACAGAAAACCCTTTCTTCACCAGTACCTTGCAAACTTAGCACCTCAGTGGAAACCTGATTTAAACTCTCCTGACAGCTAAAACATAAAGCAGCACATAACAGCTCTTCAGAACACATGCAGCCGGTTACCCCACGGCAAGCACCCAGTGCCGCGTACTCTCTTCGCCCAACGAGGGACGGCGGCTCCCAGCAGACAGCGGCCTCCCCGAAACGCCCGGACACACTTCTGGCAACCTGAGCTGCTGGCCCTTGGAAACCGACCACTTCTCAGCCAGGCGAAAACGCCTCGCATCCGTCCTCAACACCCTCGGGCGTGCCCCCGGACCCCGTCTCCGCGGCAGGTGCGGCAAGCGCGGGCGGCGGGGGCCCGATCGCCACCCCGGGCACGCACCTGGCGGGGCCGCAGCCGGCGGTCGCTGACGCCGGAGTCAGCGGGGCTCGGGGGCGGTGGGAGGAAAATCAGATTTATAAACCTGGCAGCCCTCGCTCATTTGCTGCAGCCGGAGGCTCCTCCTCTCCTTCTCGGTCCGGCCGCGTCGCAGGCGGGGGCTGCCAGCGCCCGAGCCCCCCGCCCGAGCTCAGCGGTGGCCCGGGCCCTGTCAGGCGGCAGGACGGACTGCGTTCCTTAAGAGCAGCCGCGCCACTCCCCCCACCCCACACGTCCGGGCCCCCCAGCCCCGCACCCACCTCGGCGGGAGAAGGCGCGGCGGGCACGGACGGTCGCTGCCCCAGCGCCGACCGCTCCCTCGCCGCCGCCTCCTGCTCTCTCCGCCCGCCCCCCGCCGCCGTCTCCTCCTCCCCGGCCGGCGCACAGCCCGCCCCGCCGGGCGCTCCTACCTGCGGGGGGCTGCGGCGCTCCCCTCGCACGGCGCCTGCCTGCCTCGGCGCCTTCCCCGCGGCTGGGGCTGGGCCGGCGCAGCCCCCTCCTCCCCTCGCCGGCGGGGGCAGGGCGGCGGCGGCGGGAGGGGCAGGAGGATGAGGAGGAGGAGTTGGTGCCCGTGTGTAACAAGTTTGGGTTGCCTCGCAGTATGGCGGCCGAGCGGTGCGGGGGGCGGGCCCGGCCCTCGCTCCCGGGGCTCGGGCAGGGGCCTGAGCCGCCCTCTCCTTGGTGCTGCTCGTGCCCTCCCCCCGCGCCCGGCGCGGCCCCGTTAACGGCAGCGGCCCCGCGGGGCGGCCGGAACGGCAACGGCACTGGGTGACATTAGCCCGGCCAGGGCTCCTCCCGCGCCGCCTGGGGCTGCGCGGCTTGGCAAGGCACCGAGGCGCCTCTGCCGAAAGCAGGTGCGGTGTCCCGCAGTGCAGCCGGGCCGAGCGAGAGCCGCCGCAGCTCCTCGCACCTAGTGCCACTTGTCGCATTCCACTGCTCCTCCTCCGCCTTTTCGTCGCGGGCAGGATGGATCCGCTCGCCGCAGACCACAGGGAAAACCGCCCCTGGGATCCAGCCTCTCGGTACCATGGGAATGAAGTAACTCGTATCGAAAGTGAATGTTACTGGAATTATTGCACCTTAAAAGCATAGGTTCGCTTAGGTGACTGCTTGGCGGTATATAAAAGGAGGACAGAAAATAGGTCAGTAAATGCACAGATCTCACCTGCGATCCTTCTGCTGAGTCACTGATGAGTTATTGATTACCATCATGTTCGTGCACGCCTGGTGTGACTGTTCAGATGGACCAACACATGAGTGTTTGGTTTTAGATTGGGCTTTGGTTTGGGTTTTTTATTGCTGTGGAACTGGTGATACCAGTGTCATGAGATTGCCATAGCTTGGTTAGCAGTAGTCATTGAAGCAAGACTGAACAAAATATTTAGTTTGTCAGATATTAGCACTTGCTTTACTGGCTGACATTTAAATTCCAGCATTACACAATATTATATTTTTACAATAACATGCTAGTCAATCTGTAATAATTCAGATTAGCTAGGTGAGGTAAGAAATAATGTCAAGAACAAATCATTGAGGAAATCGAGCATCTTAAAGCATGCAGACATGATAATAACTTCAGATTAAAGAAGTTATATGCAAAGCAGCCTTGATATTTCAGTGTACAAAATGGTAGCATCTGAAGGAAGGTACAAACGTAGCCAGAAAACAATCTGTTGTGTGGTAAACAGTGGGAAATGAGTTTTCCTGCGCTACATTTTCAGAATGGTGATGTAAAAGTCCAGCTTAACACTGGATAACCAGTGTTCATCACGCCATTGACATCAAATAGGGCCATAATGCCATCAAAGCATTGGATATGAAGCCTGGAGAAGAAAGTAGTCATACCCAGCTCTGGGGGACAGCAGCAACGGGGAGCAGGAGAGGCTGAGAAGTTGAAGCCACGGTCTGCAAGAAAGGGCGAGAACCACTTCTGATGAGTCTTACAGGAGCATAAATGAAAGGGTCAAATGAACCCATGCCAGAAAAACCTTGCTGAAAATTGAGTAGCATGATAAAAAAGCCTTTGCCATTTTGTATTTGGGAAATTGCTGTAGTTTATACCATGAGAAGATGAACCTGATCTCCACTGGGACTGACTGCTGGTATTGATATGCTAGCAAAACCCTATAGTGTAGGCAAGACTTTAAGCATGTCCTGAGGGATACAACTATGAAATGGTATTCCAAGGGAAGAAACAAAAGATCCTTTTTTAATCTCTCATTTTACAAAATCTAGGCTTGGGCAGTTCTTAGCTCTGAGTAGGAAAATCACAGGGATTTTGTCAGGTTTCCCCTTGAAGCCTGCAGTCTGCAAAATTTCCAAAAACTGGGAGTGGCACAAGAACTGGAGCAAAGGCTAGCACCAAGACAAAATTTCCATTATTTCTGACTCTATCGAGGTTGTATGTCATTACCTTTTAAGAATTATATTGTTAGTTTTTATAAAGTAGCTTTCAATTTCCATTCTCAGCAAAACCTGGAGAGTCTTACAGACTTGAAGATTGGACGTGAAACAAGGAATTCACACTTGTACCTTGTCAAATGGCAGATTCTCAATCACATTTAGAACCTTCTTTCAAGTATTTATTACCAAATGGGATTTGATGAGAAAAAGAAAGCACTAGTAATAACAGTGTTGGGAACTTACAGCTGGTACCATGAATTGCACCACTGAAAATTCCTTCTGGTTACAATTATAAGTAATTTTTTTCACAGGACTAAAAACCAAATGACCTCTGACACAAATTTGAGAGGTTTTCCAGAGGCCTGTAATATTAATCTGGGTTGTATGTGTGCTAGTGGTGTAGGGCTAAAGATTCTGGTCCTCATGGTAATTACAACTGATTTTGTTTTCCTAAAAGAGATAATAATCTTCCAAATACTGCATGCTGTGGCAATGAGATCATATAATGAACAATTATTAATACATGTCCACATCAATTCCATAATGGAAATTCCAAGGACATGGAGGAAACTTGCTTTTAAAAACCTCTACTATAAGCATAATAAAGTCTAATCTTCAAAAGGACACATAATGCTTTCTGCAAAGTAATAGTTTATAAAGACTGCCTCAGTCCTAACACACTTATTTCAGAGAATGTGTTGAGGTTGAATATACACATGGGTATTTTAAGTCTAGGCAAGCTGTATCAAATCTGTGCCAGGAAAAATAAATAAGCAATTAAGACAGAAAAAGGGGTTAAAGAAAGCTGTAACAACTGATGGTGCTCTTAAACCTGCAGTCCTTAATTAAACTCACAAACAAATAAGCTACAGGGTAGAAGATACAGGAGCAGAGTAGGGTCTGAAAGGAGACCAAAAGCGTCTCAGTAGCCAGGTCTCAGACTGAGGGCAGATCTGTCCAAGAGTGAGTGAGTGAACAGGTGGTAGGTTATTAGTAAGTCAGTGAAAAGGGCATTGAACATGCCTAGAGGTTTGCAAACTGATACATAATGCAGGGAATAGCAGGGTGCATGAGAGAATGAATGGATGAGGGAATAAAAGAATAAATAGTTGTGTTGAATGAATGCAACTGTGAACAATTCTGAATTAAGTCAAGGTTTCAAGCTATACCTTTATATTGCTGTGATGGCATGACTTTTCAGATCACTTGTCATTGATGTAAGCCAGCATTAGAGGAAAACAGCACACATTGCTGAAAGAAAATCCCTTTTCACTACCAATTGTGGGAAAATAAAATAGTAAAAATAAGGATTTAAAATACATTTTACAGTCATGACAATAAAAACAGTTTTGGAAATGTTAGTACAGAAAATAGGCACACAAAAGTCATGTAAAAGCATTGTCCAATAAATTAATGTTGATTAACATTATTAAGCTACTAGAATTAAAATAGACCTAAAATTATTTGCAGGGCAAGAAGATGCCATTAACTATCCTAGTTAGGAACCTGATACACAACAGCTCAAAGTGATTTGTGCAAGATTATACACTAAGTCAGTGACAGAACCACAGATGGATAAAGCCTTGACCTTTTACTTTTGTATCCTCCCCATCAGGCAGAGAAAATGCATTGACTTCACTTTTGCAATTACAGAGTCAGTGAAACTAAATTATAATAGTCAAGGGGTTTTATCTCCTAACCGTGGGGTTTTTTGGGTTTCTTTGGACTGAAGACTTCCTATATCATTATGGATAAACATGGCAATTATACACTCAGAGACTTTGAAAGTGTCCCTGTATTTACCATGTTTGTATGCCTAAAAGAGGAGAAGAGGGAGCTAAGTAAATGCTACTCATTACCATCTGCATTTAGATGAAGCAGAGTAGGGGAAGTGCATGTCTTGATGACGTGGCAGAGGAAGGTCTTTTTCTCTGCCTTTGGTACATCTGTGTGGCTAAGAACCCTGTAAAGGTCACAGAGAATATTTTTTGTTTCCTTTTTGTTTCCTAATCTGGAAGAACAGATTTAGGGGAGCTACACTGTAGGTTGATGTCTAACCATAAAGTTAACTGTAGTCTAGTCTATTAAATCTCACAGCACAGCCTGTTAGAAAGTTTGCTAAAGGGATAAGGGACACAGTGAATTTAGGGAAGGTTGGCAAACGTGGTAGGAATTCCCATCATTGAGGTGCTGGGTCAGCATTTGTATTTTAAAATGAAATATTACTAGCAAATTACATTAATAACATACTTTGTTCCTAGGCAAAACAGCAATAAATATTTTCTGTTTTCACTTATCAGTGTCCAAATACAGAGCCTGTAATTCTTACACAAACAGCTAAGTTATGTGCATGGTTACAAAACTAAAAAACAAACCACTCCACTGGTTTTTCCAAAGGAAGATGACATGGAAAGACTTAGAATCAACAGTCAATGAATAATAAATGAATGATAAAAGATGCTTTATCCACTCCACATGGTGGAAGAAATACATGGGCTAGTGAAGAAGGCACATGTTTATTAATGAGAAAAATAATAAAAAAGGTGTCAGCAGTGCTTACCTCAGGGGACAAGGTCAATGAGGCAACATCAATAATGCAATACAATAAAAATAATGAAGAAACTAAAATTCAATCTATTTTTTAATGTTTTTTTGAAAATGCAATTACATTTCCAAAAAGATCAAATTAATGAAAGTTGTTTAATGGAGTCATTACCAATCTCAGGAATTATTTCTGAATACATGTTTTTAATATGTATAATACCAATATCAAACTATTGGTGTGGGGTAACATGTGCTAGTCAAATGAATAAATATGAAACCAGAGAGGTAACAAAGGTCTTCTGTTGTTAATACAGGAAAAGCAAATGTATGGTTTGACAGTACTGGATTGAGACATTTGTAAACTTTATACTAAGCTTGCATTCTTCCTATATGAACCCTACGTTTTTATTGCCTGCATTATTTCAATATTTTCTGATGTTTTCTTGCTTCTTTTTATAGACTAATAACTTAAGATGATGCTTTACAAAAACAAATTAAGAAGTGAAATTATAAGAGATTTTTCTGGTGACGAACTTGATTGTAAAAGATAGTAACCACAGACCTGTGTCTTTTATGTATGCATGTCTCAGATCATTGTGTGGTCTGAGAAGGGGGGAATGCATCACCACAATAATGAGTGAAGAGTCTGCCTTTTTATCTCTCAGAATAGCATTTCAATTCAGTTGCTTTCCATACACACACTTTACTTGGAGAGGGCCACAAGACTAGTGGGATTTTTTGACTTGTACCAATGTCTGTAACTACCTTTGACTGTAACTTCTACTGTGTTACCCAGCTAAAACCTGTGGACTCCCAGCTTTGAACCTTGAGAGAAAAACAATATTAATGTTAAAACAGTTGCTTCTGTTCTTGTACAGGGCATCTAATCTCAAGTAATGACAAGCCAATTGATTCCTGTCAACACTCAGACAACCATGAATCTGCAAAACGAGAAGTCAGCAGTGGAAATATACTGTGAAAGCAGACTGCTTTCCTCTCCTTGTGTGACTTTTTTTTTTTTTTTTTTTTTTTTTTTTGCTGGCATCCCTTGTCCTTCTCACTCCCAAAGAATGCAAAAACCTGATGTAACTTGCTTCTTGAACTAAGTTGCCCTAATAACCACCTCTTTGGCTGAAGCTAAACCAGGTCATGATTTCCCGCTGTAATGTCTGTCACAGGGACATTTTTTTCCTGCCCTAGAGTAAGGTTTTCCTTTCCAACGGTTGCTCCTATTAGGTTTCTGTTACTTTATATAGAGAACAAAGCAAAGGATCCAATTGCCTCACTATTATAAATTAAATAAAAGGACATACAGTACAGGAGAGGATGGGTTTTTCTAAGATGATATGAGCAATTTGCTACTATCAAAACCCTCTTGGGAACACAGAGCTCTGTTCCAGGGAGTAACAAAAAGACAAATAAAAGATAGGTTGGAAGGGACCAAGGCTAGTCTTTGACAAGAGACTCACAAAGATAATTTTAAAAGGTCATTTTAAGCATCTCCACCTTGCCGTCCTCCCTTAAAGGGAAAGAAAAATACAAAGACTGATGATTACTGCCTTCTAAGTGTATCAAAAGGTTTAGCTATTAGGAAAAGATGTCTTTTTTCTGTCTAAAACATTCCCCTCCTTAAAAGTTCTTTATTCGTGTTTCTGCTGAACTGCCAGACCATACAGGAAAATTTTTAAAAAATTGTTTGGGAAGAAGAAGAAGCAAAAGTTTCATAGCAGAGCAAGTTGAGATTATTTTTATATAATCCTGAAAATTCTCCATCACCTAACAAAAACTACTTACAACAAAAGAGATTCAGTTCCTGTAACTAAACACTGGTTTTGTAACTAAATTTATCAAGTTGATCAAAATTTTTATCCATTAGCCAAAAGTTTTTATCCTGAAGGTCTTCTCATTTTGAAAATTAATGTTTGTTAATTAACACTAAAAAATACATATAATGAAACATTTTGATTGAAACAATGGTGAAATAATTTGATTAACCATTTCTCTGGGAACAATTTACTGATTTTCTGGTGTAAATCTGCAATGCTTTAACATCAAGGGAAATTCTAAGGTGAGAAAGGAGGAGTCCAAAATTCTTGGTAGTTTTCAGGGTAATGGAGCATGACAGGAAATAATGACAGTAGAGGTCTGTTGTTCCCTCAGGTTTACATCTCAGAGATGTCAAAGATGTGGGCTACTGCTGCTCCAGAAGGGCCCTGGTAATTTACCTGTGCTGGGCCTGGCAAAACTGTAAAGTAAAACCTATTAGCTCAGATTTTGGTTCTGCATTCTTTTATGTGACACTAAAGTGATTTGTTACCCAAACAGCTGTCTCTCTTCCCTCTGCCACAGCATGGTCACTGGCATAAAGGGGAGGCAGGAGGGAGCACGGGAGGGGCTGTACTGCACATTTGGGCTCATGTCCCGGACAAAAATGGAACCTCTTCCTTATACCTCATTGCTGAGGAACCCTGACTCTTGCTACATTCAACCAGGTATGGCTGATATAGCTAGAGCTACTAACCTTAGGGGTAAACTAGAAGAACTGGGAGGGACATAATGTTTACCCTTTGTTTTTCTTTGACTAAGTCTTAACATTTCTATTTTAGGTTAAGAGAGGCAAGAAGAAGGCTAAGAAAAATGTCAGCAAAGGAATTATGAAGGACCTTAGCTGATAGCCATTGTTCTTTGTTTTGGCTTTGGCAATGAAAATAGAGAATGGAGAGTCAAGTAGAAAGCAAGCATTTTTAGTAAGAGGAATCCAAGAAAAAGAAAAAAAAAAAGAGGTAGAGAAAACAAGATCAGGAGAAAAATATCAGGAAAATGTAATGACTTAGCTGGGCCTGTTATTTATATGTTTCTCACATTTAAAATATGTTTTTCCACTAAGATAAGGAGAAAGATAAGAAATATTCTGTAATTAGGAGCAATAAAGAAAGTTCACTCCCAGACATCCTAGGGTTTTGAAGTTGCTTTCAAGGCCTGTTGTTTCTGGTTATTATGTCTTCACTGCTAGGGTAGGTCTGAAGTTTCCAGCTTCTGGGATTCGTTGAGTGATATGCCTAGGGGCAGACATTTTTAAGCAGTGCTTTTGAGAGTCACTGGAAGTCTGCTTGCATTGTGTATTCAGTCTAAATCTATTGCGTACACTCCTTTATTGGAAAAAAAAATACCCTACAACAAAAAAATGACCCTACAACAAAGGATAAGGAAAAGGTATCTACTTCTTTCTGTGCCCACTTTTTCTTTGACCTTGCAGCTGTACAAATAGCTCAATCAAAGACTGTCTGAATAGATTTCAGGGATCAGAATCATATCAGCACCTTCTGCTCACTGTCACACTTCATACAGATGCTCCTGCCTTCTTTCTGCATGAAGTCCCATCATTTTAAGGCAAAGACAAACACAGTGCCAGACTCCCTGGCTGGTGCTCCCTTACCTGGTCCAGAGCCCAACCTCATTTGTTTGTCTGCAAGTTAGTCACTTGGAAATCATTTCGTATATAACAGCCAAGGAAGTCTGGTAGTATGAAATTAATAGATAGTATGTAATGATGAAAAAGCCAATGGCATCAAAAGAGTCACTCATGAGTCTCTGCGTGAAGCAAAGAAAGAAGCCAAACTGAAACCCAGACATGTTAAGCTGCCTGCTATTTTTGCAAAAATAACAGATACTTTCACCAACGCTAAGTGATACATCTTCCAAAATCTAAACACAGATTCAAAATGCAGGCTGGGATTGCCCATTTGTGCAGGAAATTACCAGTGGTAGGAGCTGGGGAAAACAATGCCAGTGGTACAGTAGGCCAAGTTGAGAAGTCAAATTATCTCCAATCTCAGTGCAGTGGACTGGTGGCACAACGTGCACTTGCACCATGTATTGTTAAAGTTTCATGCAATGTACTTATTTAACACATTTAAAAATGGGATAAGCAAATGCTGTTCTGAGGGATTTTAAGCCTATTAGTACCATGTCCTAGTTGTGACGCATTATTGTCTTGTGTCTTTGTTGAATCTTGCCAATTACTTTGTTCTCAATTAAATGGAAAAGGCAAATAGAATTTACACAAGGTCCCTTTCTAGGCCTTTTAATGGCACTTGCTCATCCTTTCAGAAGTTAAAGACCATCCTCTTCATGGTCTTCAAACATTACTCTGGACAAAAATTTCTGTGGGATGGCCTCAACTGTTCCCAGCTCCCTGATCATCAACTAAATTTGATCAGAGGGTGGTGCAAGAAAACTTGCCTCTGGCGTGCTGCATTTTGTGGGCACAAGAGAGACTCGGCTGCTCCTTGGTGTCATTACCTCTCTCCCCTTTTCCCAAGTGTCAGCAGTGTGCTGTCAGCTCAGCTTGGCACCAGAGCAACTTGTGCAAAATCCTGACCTGATATGGAGGAACAAAGTTTCAGGGCAAATTGCTTCATCTTTAGCAAAAAGTACAGACGTGAGGACAACATGTTCCTCCCAGGTAACACCTTCCTTCTCAGCAGGATTTGTGAAAATCCTTGCAAACACAGCCCTCTTCACAGAGCTTTCCCATAGTAGGAAATGACACAAAAAATGCCATTATTTAGAATGTTCACAGTTTTTTCCTTAATTTTGCCAATTCCACCTGTATCATATTCTGGGTTTTACTGGTAATTCTTGGCCAGTCACTTTATCATAAACAGGTGTAGCTAGCACTCAAGCAGAAACTGTTCTTCCAGTGGCTAGCTGCACATATACTTAGGGAAAAATGCTAATGGTGACTTAAAAACATGTCTTTAAGTCCTGATAAATCAGAGTAGGATTTTTGTCCACATAGTTAACACTCCTTTTTGATGTTTCAGACCAAGGAAATGAAATCACACAAGATTTTTTTCCTGTGTTCTGGCTGACTGACTTACAGCAACGAGCATGTGAAGACTTCAGGGTGGTTTTGGAGTGCTGATTAATGATAATTTGAAACTGACTGAGCGCAGGTATATGCCTTGAGTTAAAAAAAAAGTGAACACATTGCTGTCAGTGGTGTGTGGAGTAGCAGGTTTTATGGGGGTGCAAAGGAGCCTGTCCACAGCTCCTGTCACTTGACAGCCCTTGTGCAATGTGTGGGCCTCTACGCTTACACCTTCCTTCCTCCTGTCCTCAGGCATCCAAGTGACCTTTATGGTGACACATTTCTCAAATGACCAAATGCAGATACCCAGTCAATAGGCATGTTTGTTGTGCTTGTTTCATAATGTGAATGGAGGTAAGGACATGCTCTCAGACTCACAAAATACACCAAAATGTATCCACCAACCAGAACTAATTCACAGTATGAATCAATTAACAAGAAGGAAAAGCTCAAAAAGGAGAAAACTGATGATTTTCACCCTTTATTGTGTATTGCTCCTCCCTGTTCTAAGAACAGCTCAGAAAGAGTTGCAGGAACTGTGATTTGCATTGCTAGGTCGTGTTTGTACATGTTGCTAAACCACTCTCCATGCTCATTTAGTTACACCCAATACCGACACCAGTGATAAATGCAGGATTTTATGAGGCAGTTTACAAAGCTCAGATCCTTATATACCAGGGATTCTGCCACAGATAACAGAACAGCACATATCGGAGGGAGCTGTGCACTTCCCTCTTTCTGTTGTTAGGTTTTAAGGATTAAAGATGATTGATCATTCAGTCCTACCCCGTGTATCACAGAGGTCAGTGAATTCAGCCAGGGTTTTCTGCAGCTAGTGCAAATGATAAACATCATGGTTTTTTTCCTGGAACACAGTGCAGTAATCTTATTTGAAGGCAGAGTAAAGATGGCAGGATGCAACTCCTCCAAGTTCAAAATTAAATATGGTGTTTTATGGTGTGGGAACCTTGTCCAGCTGGTATTCAAAGTGTATGTAATTGCTTCTCACAGTTCTGCTTTGAAGGAGAGACTGTCAAGTTTTCGTGATTATCTGCCCAGCACAATTCACAGACATGAAAGTCACATATAAATGTTTACAGAGAGATATACATACCCACCATGCAAGATTGTTATTCATCCTACTCTCTTACTTTCAAAGAGCCAGGAAGGAGAAGAAATGCTGTACTGGTATATACAGCCTCATGAAGAACAAAGGATTGCATAGAGTAAAATAATGCAGCACAAATCTCAAGGGAATTAATGATGGTTTGGTTGTTGGTTTTCCCCCTGCCCTACCATGGAGCCTGTAAGTCTGAAAACCAAACACATGTGGGAATCAAACAGATTTCCTGTATGCGTGGTAATTCTTCAAGAGCAAGTCTGTATCAGCAATACTGCCTAACCAGTGTGTTTTCAGAACACAGTAGTGTGTGATCTGTTTAAACCAAGAGGTGATCAGCTAATGACCAACTGGACACTTTTTAGGCACTTGGGAAAATTGTAGCAACCCTCAAGCCTTTTACATCCCTCAAGCCTTTTACACCCTTCCACTGTGGCTGCAAGCCAGCGTGCTCCCTTGCTGAAGGCAGCAATAAGCTCAGGCAGCTTAGCCTAGCCAAAGTAATGAAATTACATGTCACAGTTCAGTTCACTGTGGTCAGTGCCCTCAGCCTCCATTTGGAGAATAATTTTCCTGATAGCAACTGTTCTCAAAGCTTGGTAATACCAGCTCTTGCCTCCTGTTAGTCTTTCCAGAAATAAAATCTCTTATTTTCGTTTTTGATTAAATAAAGTATCTCGCAAAGCCAAAAGGACAAAACTGTAATGGTATTAGGAAGAAAAAACAATAAATTTGTCTCTAACCTCAGAGACAAAAACACCAATCAGACTTGATAGTGCAGAATCAAAAGGAAGGAGCACTGATTGGTAACTCTCTAGGCATAAAGCTAGCCTAGCTGACCCAGATGCAAACACATCTTCCCTAATGGAAATATGGGAATTGCTGGCCATGGCTGTCTCCTGGCATACAAAAAACAGTGAGTTCCTCCTGGAGCAGAAATGTCCCTGAACATTCATATGTTTAAGGCTACCAAGTGTTCGGAGATGATCCAAGCCTGAGGCAGCCCTGCTTCTGGGTCCCCCTGCTGAATCAGCTTTCATTCCTAATGTCTCCTCTGTGCACGAATAGATCTCTCTCAGGTATGGTGTTTGTTTGCAGGTTTCATTTTTTTTTTAAACTGGGGCATTTCCTCAAGCAGCTTGCAACAAAGCTGCTGTAGTGGTCTCCCCACCAGAAGCAAGCAGTGGGCAGGCAAGGGGAACAGGAACACCTTCAAGTAGACCTGCCACCAAATGCTCCATACCATAAAACAGCAGCCCAAGTAATTACACTTTTGTCAGCACTTCTCTTGATTTCAGGGATTAGTACAAGGAAGACAGGCCATGCTAGAAAGATCAAGGGCTGTGATGACTAAGGAGTTAATTAAGGAGGTCAGAAGCTCTCAGTACCTTCCTGGCTCCCGCCAGACCTACTACTGCTGTAGTGATGTGAGTAGGGCCATCTAGAGAAGGCCAGAAGGTGAAGCTGGTTGTGAAATCAGTGCCATGCTGATGTGGCTTTCAGGGCTCAGGGAAGCTGTTCCTTGAGGAGTGTCTCCTAGGAAAGTCAAAGTGTTGCTCTGACAGCCCTCCTGCTTTACCCTGCCGACTCAGCCATCCTGTTTATGCATTCCTCCTGGATGCCTTTATCCTGCTCTGCAAGGCTTTGGGTGGCTTCTTATCAAATTAATTTCCCATCTTTCAGAAGTTGTTATTCATTAGTAATGCAGAAAAGTTTCCCATGCACTAGAGCCTTGTAAATGGAATTGGCGCTGAGAGCAGTAAGTGCCTTGTGATGTTTCCTTGCCAGGAAGGTGATGTGCCGCCCCACTGCCAGTCTTCAGAAACATTTTAATTTCTCAAGTGAAATGTAATAGTAGGAAGATGCAGTCTGAGCTCAGAAATCAATATCTGCTGTTAACAAAGCTGCTCCTTTGGGAACTTATTGGTATGAACCAGCATGATAAATTGGGAGAAATTATGTGCGATCGGGTTTTATAGAAAGCAGTTGCATTATGATATTATTTACCATTTGTGCAGCACCATAAAATGGTAAGAATTACTTGTTTCCACACAAAGTATTTTGGTGTAATTTAATTTTCCTCAGCATGCATACAGTTACTGCCTAAACCAGAATTAATATTACAGAAATCTCTTGTTTATTTCTAGCCTGTTATGGTGGAGTCTAAAGTATTTGCACTCAATGGTTTATTCATAAACATTCTTGATGCTTTTTGCTCAAATGGGATAAAGTCCTTACTTAAAATAAGTATTCTGCAGTACTCCATCTTTGTTTACTTTATACAATGTCAGGCTTCCATCCTGGATGTAGACTGGAAACATACTGCTATTCCCAGCCTGACTCCTCAGTCCCTGCTGGGTTAACTACGCAAATTGATAGTAAGTGGTAAGCAGCCAAAAAGCACTTTAACCCTTTCAGAGGAAGTCCATAACTGCGTTTATTATGAATGAAGATGGTTATTCATTAATAAATATAATTTTAATTAATTGCATCGTTAGTGAGTCTGGAGTCAGTTACAGAAGGAGAAAACAGTTTTTTCATGAAGCTTAGATTATGAAACAAGGACGCACTGCAGCATGCAGAACATGCTGCTCTTGGTTTTGCCACGTTCCTGAAGGAAGGATGTGGCAAAAAGTAGTTTTTCCTATCATTTGAAGAATATAACATTTTGGTTTGGGGAGTTTTCTCCTTGAGACAACAGTTAGACATAAAAACTTTGAATTTCTTCCGAGATGTGCTGTAAGTCTGGTAAAATGCCCTTTCATTTGTGAATCATGTTTCCTTGGGAGCCAAAATAAGAAGGAAAGATCTCCAAGGCAGATGTGCACTATGTTGTGCAGTTGTTGGCTGGCTGCCCTGCAGAGGTGTACGTAGTCTCTGGAGAAAGATAGGGAGATTTTTTTTCCCTTTTTCAAAAGTTTAATTTGTGTAAGAGGTCAAGCTGCAGGGATAAATGAGGTCCATGGCACCTCCAGTTTGTGGACTGCCCAGAAGGCCGCTCGGAACCACTTTTGGGTCATCTGAATGTTGGCACTTCTGCTCCACATTACCCACCCCCCCCCCACCCCCCCCAATCTTTTGTTATATTTGTTGTTTTCTGAATTTTGGTGCTTCTCGTGCTTCTTGGCCACTTAACAAAAAGGCAGCGCGGAAACTATCGCATGTGACAGGGATTGCCACCTGCCCGGGCCTTGTCAGACCTCCTGCGGATCGCTGCTGGAATAATCAGGTAGGAGTGGAAGTCTGAATTTTAATGAAGCTTTTGCATTAGACAACAATGCTACCAGGGATCCGATGGAAAAAGAATCTTCCGCTGTGGCTAGCGTTTGTGTAAGCATCAGGGCTTAACCTTCAGCTATGAAAAAGAATAGGAGAGGCTGATAACAGCGACATTGTCCTCCCTTCAGGAGGGCATTGGCGTGTCCCCGGAGCTTGTTTACCGGCATGAGAACAGGCAATTTGCCCTGGCACTTTAGGTTAATGGTTATGCACATTCTGCACCGAATACTTTCCTTTGAGATTAGCAATTCCCAGCTACGGCCTGAATTGCCAGAGCCCATAGCAGAGCAGGGCCTGCTGTGCCCGTCCATGCCCGCAGGCCCCAGGCGGGCCGGGGGCGGCTCCCGTCTGCCCCCGCCGCTGGGTGCTCCGTGCCCGGCCCGCCGGGAGCCGCCGCCGGGCCGGGAGGGCGGCCGGGGGACGGCGACGGGGACAGGCCGCTTCTCTGTTTAAGCCGTGCTTGCCTCTAATTTATTTTTGCAGAGTAGCTCGCAGCCTGCCGCTGTTGTGCAGCCAGATAGACCGCACCGACGAAACGCTGGTAGAAGTGTGGACCTCGCTCCAACTCGTTTTGATCTCAGAGGTTCCTTTTGTTTCCCAGCTGGCCTTTTGAGTGTTATGGAGCATAGCCATGAGAACATATCAAAAGCAAAGAAGGGTTTGAACTGCAGACACAACCATCCAAAAAACTAACTCTGTACAAAACCTGGGAAAATCCAGAGAGATTTCCTAAAACGAATTGCACAAACCAAACACCCTGCGGCTGAGGAAGTTTCTGCTGTACCAATGCCTTATGAATCCACAAATATCACGGCAAAGATGGTGATAATAAGTGCAAACATGAGTATAAACACTGGGAAATACAGTTGGTGTTTAAAAGCAAACAAAAACCAGTGTGAAAGAGAAAAACTCTCCCCTCCCTTTGCAGGACCTGTCTGGACAGGCTGCCAAATCCCAGCCTGCAGCAGGTCCCCATGGGAGCCTGATCCCAGCCTCTTTTCCCCATCCCTCTCCAAGGTGGGAGCTCAGACACCCTACCTGTCATCGCTGGTTCCCTCTCTGCCACCACCTGAGATGAAAGTGAGTGCCAGAGGGTAGTTTGGGGGATCCTGGTTTTTTCCCTGGTGTCTGCTGCCTGGGTGATTTAGTACCTCCACTTTTTTTTGGTCCTTGCTGGATGTTAGACCTGCTGTTCTCTATAGGATATTATTCATTTCTACTTGGAAATGTTTTTTTCCTCCTTCATGTTATTACAATTATCCACTGGGTTAGATGAAAAACTGTTTTCTCTTTGTACACTGAGGAAACATCCCTTTCCCAACAGTTTAATTGCTACCCCTACAACTGACTGAGGTTTGCTTTTGTGGATTTGAGTTGTCCTTTCTCCCCAGATTCATCCTGTAGGTTCTTGCATTGTCTCTTAAGGGCATTGTGACTTGCCTTTTTTTCTTTTTCTTTTTTCCTCCTCATTGTCCCCATGATAGGGCAATAAGTTTAAGGGATGCTATTTTTTTTCCCTTCTACTTCTGCCATGATGACTCATACAGCTCCTAACTCTATAGATGGTGCATTTTTCATCCCCTAAGTAGGACATTCCTGACAACTCTTCTCCTTCTGATAGCAGACCACTGTGCTAAGCAGCAATCTGTCATCTGCTGCTTTGGGCAGCCATCCTGAAGAAGTGCTCTTGCACATGCTGGGAGCAAGGACAGTGATGTGCAACTGTTGGGATGTATCCTACATGGAGTTTGTCACTCGTGTTTCTGAGCACCCTGGGATGTGCTGGCCTTGCTGGGGAGATGCAGCTGCTCAGGTTTGGAGAATGCTGGGCTGCCCTCAGACTTGGATGCACCTGTCAGGGAGTTTCAATTGATAAGGACAGGGATAAGCCCATGAGTCAAGTGGTGCTGGGAAGTCTGCAACAGGCACTGGAAAGGAGCCTTGCCCCTGAGCAGTGCACTAATGGCTTAAACCACTGCCTGAGAAAAAATCAGATGTGACCTCACCTGAAAACATGTAAGGTACCAAAAACTCATTTCTGGTCACCCTTTAGACTCTATTGCCTCTAGTACGCCTCTGGTCCAAAATCTGTGCTCTGTTTCTTTCTGAAAACCCTACAGCTGCCCAATTACATGATGGGCCACCTATGGACATGCCTGTTTTCATGCACTTCTAGGTCTTTGCAGGCCAAAATTCTCTCTATCACTTTCTTACCATAAAGTTGTTGCACAGTTTTGGTAGATTAAAACCATCAATGTAATGAGATCTAATTACAAAAGAAAATTTTAATATGTGTTGAATGAAATCCCTCTCCCCTATGTTATACATTTCTAGATCTATTGAACCCGGTTTTCAAGTTTCTCTGGTTTATTTCTTTACTTTTTTGCTATTTGACAATTTAGCTGTGAACACAATGTACTTCAGACTGCCTACCCTTATTAAAAATCAGTAGGTTTTTCACCCACGCTTTTCTTCCCCTTCTTATCTGCAGAGCAGATGCATACTATTTGCTTAAATCAAGGCTTGCAATTCCCCAGAACATCAAAAGAGCAGCCCCTATCACTTTGGTCGCTTTCATTATTGCAGCTTGTCTCCATGATCTCCACTGCATTCTTACTGCAAAAGGAGGTCTCTTTATCACTTCCCTTCCTTTCCTTCTGCTCTTAGTGGAATCTGCCTTAGCAATCAGAATAATAATGATTTGTCTCCAAGGGAATGTGAATGCAAGCCAAGTTCCCTTGGTATAGGGAAATCAGTTTGGTATTGTTTACTCATCCCCTGTGGATTCACCAGATGGCATAAGACAGCATAATTTGGATTCTGTGCTCAAAAGAGAGAGAAGGCTGGAGCTGCAGGAATTGGTAATGTGAAATTACCAGGAACAGTTCTGATCTTTTTTTTTTGAGAATGAGGCATCTCTTTCATCTTTGTCATAAAGATGCAAGGAACCAAAATTTATTGTAACACACCTGGACCCCTAAGATGTTAAGTAAACCATTTTAGCATGGTCATTTATGAGTTATTTTGGCTGCTCTTCTAATAACTGCTTCCTCTGGAGAGGATGCTTTTCCTGGGCTGGGTTGAAGGTCCTGAGCAGGTCAGCAGAGAAGAGTCAGTGGGAAGTGAGGCATTGCAGCTGTTTCCTTCTAGGCCAGCACTACAATTCAGTAAATAGAGGATTTAGGTTTCTGTTCTTTAAATATCCCAAGCATAAATTATTCACTCAAAATACATTTGTAAAAGAAGAAGCACTAGGAATACAGAAGTGGAAAGCCTTAGCAGAACCTGAACCAGCAACAGCATTACTGACCACAGCACAAAGCACTCAGTGTAGCTGATGTCCCAGCCCTGAGGGATGGAGGCGATGATCTAATCATTCTTGTCCATCTTGTTGCTGCAGTTTTATTATTTGAATTCTTTTCAGGCCAGATACTAAACAGACATAAGCTTTTCTGTACTGAATCCTGCTGCACTGATTTGTAGCTGCTGAGTGTCTGGCCTTTGAGAACTGTTTTAACCTCTGGAATATTGATTTATCCTTTTATGTTCCCTGGTGCTGCAAGTAAGCCCCTTGGTCAGTACCCTGGTTGTGCCATATGCAGAAGTGTGATGATGCCACAATTTGTAAAAATGAGTGACCAAAAGGGTGAAAAGTTCAGCAATCTTAGCTGCAGCACTGCATAATCACTGTAAAAGTGGCCACGGCCTCCAAAAATCACTTGACAGCAGTGTTTGCTGGGTGGGACCCATTCTGCTGCAGATGAAGGACCAGAGCCAGAGGTGAGGAGCATGCACAGGGGACCCAGAGGAGTGGGTCAGAGGATGCAGAGCAGGCTCGGGCCATTGATGGGAAGGACTTGAGGACTTTTTTGGTAGCTGCCCACTCAGGAGAGCAGCTTTTTGGAGCTGCCCACTCCCTCACAGGCCTATTGCCTCTGACCCTTCGTTCCCACTATCATTGCACACTGCATCCATGCTCTCTTTCTCCCTTCTCCCTGCTGCTGTCCTCCTTTCAGGGTAGGTCTTCAGCTCATCCCCAGCTGTCAAGACTCCAAGGTCCTCTGGGAAGTGTCTGTGGAAGACAGTAACACTAGTTGAAAAGATTGCTCATGGCAGAGGAAGGTCTACGAAGGTAGAAGGAATTGTGAAGA